>NC_064843.1:27437531-27745031 GCF_024166365.1 Elephas maximus indicus | reverse complement strand
CACCTCCACTCCACCTCCACCTCCACCTCCACCACTTCCACCACTTCCACCACCACCACCACCACCTCCACCACCTCCACCACCACTTCCACCACCACCACCACCTCCACTCCACCTCCACCACTTCCACCACCACCACCACCACCACCACCACCTCCACTCCACCTCCACCTCCACCTCCACCTCCACCTCCACCTCCACCTCCACCTCCACCTCCACCTCCACCTCCACCTCCACCTCCACCTCCACCTCCACCTCCACCTCCACCTCCACCTCCACCTCCACCTCCACCTCCAGCACTTCCACCACCACCACCACCACTTCCACCACCACCAGCACCTCCACTCCACCTCCACCTCCACCTCCACCACCACCACCACCACCACCACCTCCACCACCTCCACCACCACTTCCACCACCACCACCACCACCACCACCTCCACCACCTCCACCACCACTTCCACCACCACCACCACCACCGCCACCTCCACCACCTCCACCACCACTTCCACCACCACCACCACCACCACCTCTACCACCACCACCTGCGCCACCTCTACCTCCACCACCTCCACCATCTCCACCATCACCACCACCACCACCGCCACCACTGCTACCATCAGAACCACCTCCACCACTGCCACTGCTACCACCGCCACCTCTGCCAGCACCACCATCCCCACCACCACCACCACCATTATCACCACATAGCAGGTATTTATTGGATGCGTACTACATGCTCATCACTGAGTTAAGGAGGTGCAAAATATATGCATTATTGAGTCTGTGGTAGAGAGCGGGAATTGCTTGGCCAATTTTGTTAGTCCGGGTCCTCCGAGAAGCAGACATCAAGATGGGAATAAATATTCAAGAATTTTACTGGGGGAAATGTCTGTTTGACAGGAAATAGGGAGCTGGAGAAGGACCATCAAGGCTATCAGACTCCAAGTGAAGGAGAGAGGGAGAGCAGGTGGGGTTCAGGCGCCCCAGACTGCCACACAGTCTAAGGAAGGGGCAGGCTAACAAAGGTCCAGCAAAGCCATCAGGGAAGTCCTTAAGCCAGAGTTGGCCACAAAGGAGTCCCATGTCTGTCTGGTCTTGGTCTGACTTTATATCCCCAACACACTCAGTCATTGGAGGAGAGCAACCTAGGGGAGGTGTGGCCAATGGTTAGCAAAGCACACCAGCTGGACCCTCAGCTCTCTGTAGTGAGAAATCTGTGGGGCTCATTCCAGTGGCCACCGCAACAATATTTATCCTCCTTTCTTAAAAAAAAAAAAATTTATTGTTGTAAATATATATTATTTACCTTTCTTTTTAAATAACAGAAGCCTGATTTATTTGGGGTGGCAAAGACCTGATGCTGAACTAAAAGCCTATAGTTCCCAGCCTTCCTTGCAACTAGAATTGACCCTGTGACTACTATGTGCAATATAAGCAGACATGTTATGTAGCCCTCCCAGAAATGCTTCTTAAGGGGAACTGACTCTGTATCCCTTCTTCCCTTTCCTCTTTCTGGACTATAGACAAAATGGCTGCAGCCCCAGCAGCCATTTTGTGCCAGGAGGCAATATGCTAATGATGAAAAGGCTGACAGCAAGATTCTGCCCTCCCTAATAATCGGAGACCTCAAACCAGAGACAATTAAGCCCTCTTGTTTAAGCCATTGTTATTTTGTTGCTGTCGTAAGCAGGTAAATCTAATCTTAATTAGTACACTATCTCATCTTCACAATAACTCTGCTGCTAGACAGGCAATTTATGTCGATTTTACAGATGGAGAGAATGAAGCTTGGAATGATTAAGTGCCAGAATCTCAGTTAGATCTCAGGGTAGCGCTTAGGATCCCTTCAGCTTTGAATAACAGAACAATGTTTTTCAATTTTGTTTAAGCTAAGAGTCACCTGGAGAGCTTGCTAAATATACAGATTTCCAGGCCTGTCACCCGGAAATCCTCATTCAATAGATCCAGGCAGGAACAGATTACCCAATAAGCAAGGTAGGCATGGGCTTACTTGTGCTTACTTACTAATCTGTAGTGCACAATTTCACCTGTTTTTCACCACATCAAAGGTGTGAAATTGTGCACTGTAGATTAGTAAGTAAACACAATTAAGCCCGCGCAGAACTTGCTCATTGTAAGCCTGTGTGCACCTCCCTTACTGGTTTATCTGCCCCCAGGTCCAGGTTAAAATCTGAGAAGCTAATGTTTTTCAAACAAGCAGTCGAAGCTATTTCTTTCCCCAGAGAAGTGTGTGCATTCCAAAGGTGGTGAAGACCCAATCACAGGCAGCTGCAGCAGCAAAGAGGTACATGTGTGGTAGAAGAAAACACAAACGAGCATAGGAATTATTCGGGGACTTTTTTTTTTTTTTTTGACAGAAGTGCAGATTCCCAGACTCCACTTCCACAGGCTCAGAGCCAGTAGGTCTTTTGTGGAACTTGGGGGTTTGCATTTTCCAAAGCTCCCTGTGTGGTCCTGATGGGGTGGTTTCTAGAGCTCAGCTTTGGGAGCTCTGACTTCATGGTGGGGAGTGCCGGTGCTGGAGTAGGATGGACCTGGCTTTGAATCCTGAGGCTGCCATTTGTCTGCTGGAAGACCAGTGGCAGGCTAAGTAAGCTCACTGTGTCTCAGGTTTCATCATTTTCAAATTGGAGAAAAGAATAAAGCCTACCACACAGGGTCGTTAGGAGAATTAAATGAGATAATTTATGTAAAGCCCTTAGCTTTGCATAAATAAACTCTCAATAAATGGTGGCTATTGTTATTTTTATTATCAGAAACCCTGGTGGCATAGTGGTTAAGAGCTATGGCTGCTAAACAAAAGGTTGGAAGTTCAAATCCTCCAGGTGCTCCTTAGAAACTCTATGGGGCAGTTCTACTGTGTCCTACAGGGTTGCTATGAGCTGGAATCAACTCGATGGCAACGGGTTTGGTTTTCTGGTTTATTGTTATTATCAGGGGCCCTGGTGATGCAGTGGTTAAGGCGCTCAGCTGTGAACCAGCTCAGCGGTTCGATCCCATCATTACTTACTAACCTGTAGTGCACAATTTCACCTGTTTTTCACCACATTAAAGATGGGAAATTGTGCATCAGCTGCTCTGCAGGAGAAAGATGCGGCAGGCTGCTTCTGGAGTGGTTTATAGCATCAGAAACCCTATGGGGCAGCTCTGCTGTGTCCTGTAGGGTCTCTAGGGGTCTGAATGTACTCAATGGCAGCGAAGTTTGTTGTTATTATCACACCCCGTACATATATCTTGCAATCACTGTGGGTGCAGATTTATTACTGTGGGTAATCTATAAAAATTCCCAGGGAACCATGATTCAGCAGGGTAGGTACTGGAAGTGAGGGTTCCCCATTTCCCTCTCCAGCCATTCTTGGCCTTAGGTGTGAGTGACCTTGGGTGTGAGTAACCTCCTCGTGCTGGCAGGAGTTGAATGAAGGTCTTCCAGGACATGCTCCTATGTCCCCCCAGCTGCCACCTTCTATCCTCCACTCTCTCTCCTCCTTACCCAGTCTGCCGACGAATCATCTACACTCAACGGCTCCATTTTCTCACTTCCCATTCTCTCCTTAATCCACTGCAATCCGGATTCTGCTTTTACTGCGTGACTGAAGTGACTCTCAGCAAGGACAGTGGCCTCCATGTTGCCAAATCCAGTGGATATTTTCCAATCCTCATCTCATTTGAGCTCTCTGCAGCATTTGATGCAGCTGTCTGCTTATTCCTTCTTTGAACTTTGCTCTCGCGGCTTCCAAGACCCTATGTGTGTTTCTGCTTCGAAATCTGTGATCCCTTGCTCTAGCCTTTGCTGAACTCCTGCTTCTGCCCGTGTTCTCTCTACTTCGGGTCTGTTCTCTACCCTTGAATTCCTCAATTGCTTCTAATTCCTTTTCACTGTCCTTTTTCTTTCTCTGACCAGAACCCATTATCACTTAACTCTTCAAGATTCCAGGTGCATTCTCTACCTCCTTAGGATATCCTGGGTCTAATGCAACCTTTTCCTTCCCTTATCTATGGGGTAGCTGAACTCAGACCCAAGCATTGTGCTCCAAAGTCTCCTTCATGGCACGTCCTAAGAGGCCTGGTTGTTGTTGGTTGCCTTTGAGCCAGTTCTGACGCATGGTGTCCCCACATGTGAGGAGTAGAACTGCTCCACAGGGTTTTCAAGGCTGTGACTTTTTAGAAGCAAATCACCAGGACTGTCTCCAAGGAACCTCGGGGTGGGTTAGAACTGTAGCCGAGCATTTAACCATGTGTGCCACCCAGGGACCCCATGAAAACAGGGCCTGAATTTCCTGTAATTAGTCTGCAGATCAGGCCCTAGGTGACCCTTGAGATACCTTTAACTGTTCTGAGTTATGCTAATGTTGGAGACAGAGTCACTCTGCAGGGTGAGTTTACTTATCCCCTTAGCTCAGCCTCTAAGGCCTTGTGACCAGGTCCTCGCTCCACTGACATCCAGTGCTTTCCAGAGGAGGACAGAGGAGTTGGGCCCATTCCTACTTCTGTCACTAACTTATGTGACTTTGGACTTGGTTTTTATTTTTTGGTTTCAGTTTTCTCATCAATGAGATTCAGGAGTTGGACTTGCTATTTCTGAGGTCACTTCTAAGTCCCTGGTTCTATCGTGATCAGCTTTCATACTGTTTACACAACCCTTGATTCACTCCTAAGAATCCATCCTACAGAAATACTTTCCCAAGCGCTCAGAGATATGCTTATAAGAATGCTTACTGAAGCCTTCATTGCAATATCAAATATCTGGCAACAACCTGAGTGACCATTAAAAGGGGACTACTTAAATAATCCATGGTAGTACTTTTTTTTTTTTTTTTTAGTACATACCTAAGGAGCCCTGGTGGCACAGTGGTTAAGTGCTGGGCTGCTAACCAAAAGGTCATTGATTGGAACCCACCAGCTGCTCCACGGGAGAAAGATGTGGCAATCTGCTTCCATAAAGATTATCCTATGGGTCAAATCCTATGGGTCAGTTCTACTGTATTCTTAGAGTCGATCGGAGTCAAAATCCACTTGACAGCAAGGAATTTAGTATATATCTACAAAATGCTGCTCTAAGTGGACAGTCTGCTGTTTGTTACTGGTCTGAAGGAGATAAGTAGCTGGGGCCAGAATGCTATGCAAAAACTTTATCAAGAGAGTCTTATTGTGGAAAAAAAAAAAAAAAACCGGCTGAAGCAAACAGTGTGTTTGTGACATAGTTTACGTTCTGGGGCAAGCTCCTTTCTTATTTTTTTCTCAGATCAGTAGCAAACAGTTCTGGACTAGTACCGGTACACAGACCACTTTGAGTAGCATTGCTCAAGCTTTTTTAAAAAATGAGGTAGCTCCACATGTCCGGATGTAGAAGGATGGCTAGGATACATTGTTAGAAGAAAACAGTATGCCACAGAACAGTTAAAAAAAAAATGTTCCTATACAAAAAGGAATGTATATACACAGATATGCTGGTAGATGCATAAAATATCTCTAGAAGGAGTCCTAAGAAATTAACAGTGGTTACCTCTGGGGAGGGTTGTATCCCTTCACCATATTTATTTACTCTGTATGCTGAGCAAATAATCTGAGAAACTGGACTATATGAAGAAGAACATGGCATCAGGATTGGGGGAAGACTCATTAACAACCTGCAGTATGCAGATGGCACAATCTTGTCTGCTGAAAGTGAAGAGGACTTGAAGCACTTATGAAGATCAAAGATTCCAGCCTTCAGTACAGATTACACGTCAACGTAAAACAAAATTCCTCACAATTGAACCAATAAACAACATCATGATAAATGAAGAAAATATTGAAGTTGTCAAGGACTTCATTTTACTTGGATTTGCAGTCAATGCCCATGGAAGCAGCAGTCAAGAAGTCAAACATTGTATTGCAATGGGCACATCTGCTGCAAAAGAACTCTTTAAAGTGTTAAAAAGCCAAGATGCCACTTTGAGGACTAAGGTGCACCTGACCCAGGTCGTGGTGTTTTTACTTACCTCATATGCACGCAAAAGCTGGACGACGAATAAGGAAGACTGAAGAAGAATTGATGCCTTTGAATTATGATGTTGGCAAAGAATATTGAATATACCAGGGACTACCAGAAGAATGAAAAAATCTGTCCTGGAAGAAGTACAGCCAGAATGTTCCTTAGAAGTGAGGATGGTGAGACTTCATCTCAGGTACTTTGGACATGTTATCAGGAGAGACCAGTCCCTGGAGAAGAATATCATGCTTGGTAAAGTAGAGGGTCGGCTAAAAAGAGGAAGACCCTCAAAGAGATGGATTGACACAATGGCTGTAACAATGGGCTCAAACATAGCAACAATTGTGAGGATGGCACGGGACTGGGCAGTGTTTGATTCTGATGTACAGAGGGTCGCTATGAGTTGGAACTGACTGGTTGGCACCTAACAATAACAACAGCAACCTCTGGGGAGTGAGGCTAGAAGTCTGGGGCGAGAGACCTCTTTTTTTTGTTAGTTATTTTTAAATTGTGTAAAAAAATATATATATTACAAAACATTTGCCATTTCAACATTTTTTTGCATGTACAATTCAGTGACATTAATTACATTTATCTTTTATTTGCTTTTTTTTTTAAAATAATTTTTATTGTGCTTTAAGTGAGAGTTTACAAATCAAGTCAGCCTCTCACAAAAAAACCCATCTAGACCTTGCTACACACTCCCAGTTACTCTCCCCCTAATGTTCATTTCGTCAGCTTCTAACCCATTCCACCCTCTCACCTCCCTTCCAGGCAGGAGAAGCCAACATAGTCTCAAGTGTCCACCTGATCCAAGAAGCTCACTCCTCACCAGCATCCCTCTCCAACCCATTGTCCAGTCCAATCCATGTCTGAAGAGTTGGCTTCGGGAATGGTTCCCGTCCTGGGCCAACAGAAGTCTGGGGGCCATGACCACCAGGGTCCTTCTAGTCTCAGTCAGACCATTAAGTCTGGTCTTATGAGAGTTTGGGGTCTGCATCCCACTGTTCTCCTGCTCCCTCAGGGGTTCTCTGTTGTGTTCCCTGTCAGGGCAGTCATCGGTCGTAGCCGGGCACCATCTAGTTCTTCTGGTCTCAGGATGATGTAGTCGCTGGTTCACGTGGCTCTTTCTGTCTCTTGGGCTCATAATCACTTTGTGTCCTTGGTGTTCTTCATTCTCCTTAGATCCAGGTGGGTTGAGACCAATTGATGCATCTTAGATGGCTGCTTGCTAGTGTTTAAGACCCCAGATGCCACTCTTCAAATTGGGATGCAGAATGTTTTGTTAATAGATTTTATTATGCCAGTTGACTTAGATGTCCCCTGAAACCATGGTCCCCAGACCCCTGCCCCTGCTACGCTGGCTTTCGAAGCATTCGGTTTACTCAGGAAACTTATTTGCTTTTGGTTTAGTCCAGTTGTGCTGACCTTCCCTGTATTGTGTGCTGTCTTTCCCTTTACCTAAAGTAGTTCTTATCTACTATCTAATTAGTAAATGTCCCTCTCCCACTCTCCCTCTCTCCCCCCTCTCGTAACCACAAAAGAATGTTTTCTTTTCAGTTTAAACTATTTCTCAAGTTCTTAAAATAGTGGTCTTATACAATATTTGTCCTTTTGCAACTAATTTCGCTCAGCATGATGCCTTCCAGGTTCCTCCATGTTATGAAATGTTTCACAGATTCATCACTGTTCTTTATGGATGCGTAGTATTCCATTGTGTGACTATACCATTATTTATTTATCCATTCATCCATTGATGGGCACCTTGGTTGCTTCCATCTTTTTGCTATTTGTAAACAGTGCTGCAATAAACATGGGTGTGCATATATCTGTTCATGTAAAGGCTCTTATTTCTCTAGGATATATTCCAAGGAGAGGGATTGCTAGATCAGATGGTAGTTCTATTTCTAGCTTTTTAAGGAAGCGCCAAATCAATTTCCAAAGTGGTTGTACCATTTGACATTCCCACCAGCAGTCCATAAGTGTTCCAATCTCTCCATAGCCTCTCCAACATCTATTATTTTGTGTTTTTTGGATTAATGCCAGCCTTGTTGGAGTGAGATGAAATCTCATTGTAGTTTTGATCTGCATTTCTGTAATGGCTAATGATCGTGAACATTTCCTCACATACCTGTTAGCTACCTGAATGTCTTCTTTAGTGAAGTGTCTATTCATATCTTTTGCCCATTTTTCAATTGGGTTGTCTTTTTGCAGTTGAGTTTTTGCAGTATCATGTAGATTTTAGAGATCAGGTGCTGATCAGAAATGTCATAGCTAAAAACTTTTTCCCAGTCTGTAGGTAGTCTTTTTACTCTTTTGGTGAAGTCTTTGGATGAGCATAGGTGTTTGATTTTTAGGAGCTCCCAGTTACCTAGTTTTTCTTCTACATTTTTTATAATGTTTTGTATACTGTTTATGCCATGTATTAGGGCTCCTAACATTGTCCCTATGTTTTCTTCCATGATCTTTATCGTTTTAGATTTTATATTTAGGTCTTTGATCCATTTTGAGTTAGTTTCTGTGCATGGAGTGAGGTATGGGTCTTGTTTCATTTTTTTGCAGATGGATATCCAGTTATGCCAGCACCATTTATTAAAAAGACTGTCTTTTCCCCACTTAACTGTTTTTGGGCCTTTGTCAAATATCAACTGCTCATATGTGGATGAATTTATGTCTGGATTCTCAATTCTGTTCCATCGGTCCGTGTATCTGTTGTTGTACCTGTACCAGGCTGTTAAGACTACTGTGGTGGTATAATAGGTTCTAAAATGAGGTAAAGTAAGGCCTCCCACTTTATTCTTCTTTTTCAGTAATGCCTTATTTATTTGGGGCTTCTTTCCCTTCCATATGAAATTGGTGATTTGTTTCTCCAAGAATGTCCTTGGGATTTGGATCGGAATTGCATTAAATGTATAGATTGCTTTTGGTAGAATAGACATTTTTATAATGTTAAGTCTTCCCATCCACGAGCAAGGTGTGTTCTACTTACGTAAGTCTGTTGGTTTCTTGCAGAACTGTACTGTAGTTTTCTTTGTATAAGTCTTTTACATCTCTGGTAAGATTTATTCCTAAGTGTTTTATCTTCTTGGTGGGTACTGTCAATGGCATTGATTTGGTGATTTCCTCTTCGATGTTCGTTTCGTTGGTGTAGAGGAATCCAACTGATTTTTGTGTGTTTATCTTGTATCCTGATACTCTGCTGAACTCTTTTACTAATTTCAGTCGTTTTCTGGAGGATTCCTTAGGGTTTTCTGTGTATAAGATTATGTCATCTGCAAATAGAGATACTTTTACTTCTTCCTTGACAATCTGGATGCCTTTTATTTCTTTATCGAGCCTAATTGCTCTGGCTAGAACTTCCAGCACAATGTTGAATAAGAGTGGTGATAAAGAGCATCCTTGTCTGGTTCCCGATCTCAACGGGAATGTTTTCAGGCTCTCTCCATTTAGGGTGATGTTGGCTGTTGGCCTTGTATAAATGCCCTTTATTATGTTGAGGAATTTTCCTTCTATTCCTATTTTGCTGAGAGTTTTTATCATGAATGAGTATTGAACTTTGTCAAATGCCTTTTCTGCATCAATTGATAAAACCACATGATTCTTGTCTTTTGTTTTTTTATGTGGTGGATTACATTAATTGTTTTTCTGATGTTGAACCATCCCTGCATACCTGGTATGAATCGCACTTGGTCATGGTGAATTATTTTTTTGATACGTTGTTGAATTCTATTGGCTAGGATTTTATTTGAGGATTTTTGCATCTACATTCATGAGGGATATAGGTCTATAATTCTTTTCTTGTGGTGTCTTTACCTGGTTTTGGTATCAGGGATATGGTGGCTTCATAGAATAAGTTAGGTAGTATTCCATCCTTTTTTATGCTCTGAAATACCGTTAGTAGTAGTGGTGTTAACTCTTCTTTGAAAGTTTGGTAGAACTCTGCAGTGAAGCCCTCTGGAACAGGGCTTTTTTTTTTTTTTTTGGGAGTTTTTTGATTACCTTTTCAATCTCTTTTGTTATGGGTCTATTTAGTTGTTCTACCTTTGTTTGTGTTAGTTTAGGTAGGTAGTGTGTTTCCAGGAATTCATCCATTTGTTCTCGGTTTTCAAATTTGTTTGAGTATAGTTTTTCATAGTAATCTGATATGATTCTTTTAATTTCAGTTGGATCTGTTGTAATATCGCCCATCTCATTTCTTATTCGGGTTATTTGCTTCCTCTCCTGTTTTTCTTTTGTCAGTTTGGCCAGTGGTTTATCAATTTTGTTGATTTTTTAAAAAAACCAGCTTTTGGTCTTACTAATTCTTCAATTGTTTTTCTGTTTTCTATTTCATGCAGTTCAGCTCTAATTTTTATTATTAGTTTTCTTCTGGTGCCTGTGGGTTTCTTTTGTTGCTCTCTTTGTATTTGTTCAAGTTGTAGGGATAATTCTTTGATTTTGGCCCTTTCTCCTTTTTGGATGTGTGCATTTATTGATATAAATTGGCCTCTGAGCACCCCTTTTGCTGTGTCCCAAAGGTTCTGATAGGAAGTGTTTTCATTCTCATTGGATTCTCTGAATTTCATTATTCCATCCTTAATGTCTTCTATAATCCAGTCTTTTTTGAGCAGGGTATTGTTCACTTTCCAAGTGTTTGATTTCTTTTCCCTGCTTTTCCTGTTATTGATTTCCACTTTTATGGCCTCATGGTCAGAGAAGATGCTTTGTAATATTTCAATGTTTTGGATTCTGCTAAGGGTTGCTTTATGACCTAATATGTGATCTATTCTAGAGAATGTTCCATGTGCACTAGAAGAGAAAGTATACTTGGTTGCTGTTGGTGGAGTGTTCTGCATATGTCTACTAGGTCAAGTTGGTTGATTGTGTAATTTAGATCTTCCGTGTCTTTATTGAGCTTCTTTCTGGATGTCGTGTCATTCACCAAAAGTGGTGTGTTGAAGTCTCTTACTATTATCGTGGAGCCGTCAATCTCACTTTTCAATGCTGATAGAGTTTGTTTTATGTATCTTGCAGCCCTGTCATTGGGTGTATAAATATTTGATATGGTTATATCTTCTTGGTGTATTGTCCCTTTAATCATTATATAGTGTCCTTCCCTATCCTTTCTGATGGATTTAACTTTAAAGTCTATTTTGTCAGAAATTAATGTTGCCACTCCTGTTCTTTTTTGATTGTTGTTTGCTTGATATATTTTTTTCCATCCTTTGTGTTTTAGTTTGTTTTTGTCTCTAAGTCTAAGGTGTGTCTCTTGTAGGTAGCATATAGATGGATCTTATTTTTTAATCCATTCTGCCACTCTCTGTCTCTTTATTGGTGCATTTAGTCCATTGACACTCAGGGTAATTATGGATAGGTATGAATTTGGTGCTGTCATTTTGATGTCTTTTTTTGTGTGTTGACAGTTTCTTTTTCCCACTTGATTTTACATGCTGAGTAGATTTTCTTTATGTATTGTCCTTTCCTCATATTTGTTGTTGTTGATTTTGTTTCTGCTGAATCTGTATTTTTCCCTTGTATTTTATTTTGATGAGTAGGATAGTTGTCTCCTTTGTGGTTACCTTATTATTTACCCCTATTATTCTAAATTTAAAACTAACTTTTATTTCTTTGTATCGCTGTTATCTTCCTCTACATATGGAAGTTGTATGATTACGTTTCTTAGCCCCTCTTTATTATTTTAATATTGTCTTCTTCTATATAATATCATCGCTGTTACCCTGTGTTGGGCCTTTTTTTTTTAATCTTTGTTTTTTTGAATTTCCCTGTCTGGGTTGACTTCTGGTTGCTCTGCCCAGTGTTCCAGTCTTGGTTCGATACCTGATATTATTGATCTCCTAACCAAAGAACTCCCTTTCGTATTTCTTGTAGTTTTGGTTTGGTTTTTACAAATTCCCTCAACTTGTGTGTATCTGGAAATGTCTTAATTTCACCTTCATATTTAAGAGACAGTTTTGATGGATATATGATTCTTGGCAGGCAATTTTTTTCCTTCAGTTTTTTAAATATGTCATCCCATTGTCTTCTTGACTGCATGGTTTCTGCCGAGTAGTCCGAGCTTATTCTTATTGGCTCTCCTTTGTAGGTGACTTTTTGTTAATCCCTCGCTGGTCTTATAATTGTCTCTTTATCTTTGGTTTTGGCAAGCTTGATTATAATATGTCCTGGTGAAGTTCTTTTAAGATCTACCTTATGTGGCATTCGATGAGCATCTTGGATAGATATCTTCTCATCTTTCACAATATCAGGGAAGTTTTCTGCCAACAAATCTTAAACAATTTTCTCTGTTTTTTCTGTTATCCCTCCCTGTTCTGGCACTCCAATCACTCGTAGGTTATTTCTCTTGATAGAGTCCCACATGATTCTTAAGGTTTCTTCATTTTTTTTAATTCTTTTATCTGATTTTTCTTCAAATATATTAGTGCCAAGTGATTTATCTTCGAGTTTAGGAATTCTAGCTTCTACTTGCTCAATTCTGCTCCTCTGACTTTCTACTGAGTTATCTAATTCTGTAATTTTATTGTTAATCTTCTGAATTTCTGATTGCTGTCTGTCTATGGATTTTCCAGCTTATTAAACTTTTCGTTATGTTCCTGAATAATCTTTCTAATTTCTTCAGTTGCTTTATCTGTGTGTTCCTTGGCTTGTTGTGCATATTGCCTCATTTCCTTCCTGATGTCTTGAAGGGTTCTGTATATTAAACTTTTGTATTCTGCATGTCATAATTCCAGGAATGCACTTTCATCTAGAAGATTCCTGGTTTCTTTGTTTGGAGAGCCCGTTGAGGTGATCATGGTCTGTTTCTTTATGTGACTTGATACTGACTGTCGTCGCCGAGGCATCTGTAAGTTATTGTATTAGTTTATGCTTGGTTACTGTGTCGTAGCTGCTTGCTTTGTTTTGTTTTGTTATACCCCTATGGGTTGCTCGAGTGAGCTAGCTTGATTATTTTTGCCTTTGGAGCTCTGGTGTCCTGTCCCCAGCTGGCTAGAGCTGTTATCAGGTATATCAGTCTAGGAGTCCATTCAGTTTTCTTGTATGAATTCAGTTCAGGTTTCCAGGTAGCTGATCATCAAGTGTGTTGTATAGGCTCTATCCTGCAGTCTTAGAGGGGCAGGGGTGATTGGCCTATATACTGGTATCTGATTGCAGCAGGGGGTCACGCTCTGAACAAGGCTGGGGGCTGAGAACTGACCCCCAAGTGTCTCTGAGGAAAATGCGTCTCTGTTCCCCAGAGCATGCTGGTGGATGGGTTCTGCAGAGGGACCATGGGCACCCAGAGTTTTTGGTTGTAAGGGCTGGGAGGTACCAGTTATCTTTGGACCCCTGTCGTGGGTGGCTGGATGACCTGAGTGTAGCTACCAGTCCTTAGGTCCCTGATGTGGGTAGGTGAGGACATTGTTTAATAGGCAAAACAATGTCAAATGTCAAAAACCCACCTCTCCACCGCACAGCTGAAATGGTTAGAGTCTGCCAACAAGGGCCTGTTCTCCTGAAATAGGCCCACACAGGTCCATGCAGAAGGGAAAGGTGCTCAAGGTCCATGGATGGTTTATGCCTGGACAGGAGTGGCTTCTGTCCTGAGCTCCCCCAGTTAATGGAACTAGCAAATTATCTTTTCCCCCCAGTTGCAAATTTTTTTCTTCCCCAAGGCTGGGAGGATGGCTCTAGGTGCTCACCACGGTCTATCTCAGCCCCAGGGATTCAGCCGCTGAAGCCAGCTTGGGGGTGGGGGGGGGGGGTGTGCAGTAAAATATACGCAAGTACTTAGCTTTTGCCTGGAGCGCCATTCTCCTCAGGTTCCGGAGGTGCGAGTGGGCTGTGTGGCTGGCTGCTTCTCCCTGAGGAAACTGCGGCTGAATGCTAGGTCCAGCCCACTGCCGCCACTGCCACTGCTGCCCTGGGAATGGTACCTGAGGGCTCCCTGTGATTCAGGTCCGGTAACTCCTCTCCGCTTCTGAATGGCCTCTTCCTCCCCTTGCCCCGTCGTTCATTGTCTAAGCTTGCCTTTGATGCTCAGGGCTCCCAGCTTGTCACAAGTATACTCCTTTCACTTGTTTTTCCGGTCTTTGTTGTAAAGAGGGCTCGACGGAAGCGTCGGTCTGTTCTCCCGTCTTGGCTCCACCTCAATTACATTTATTTTTGTTTTTATGTTCACATTGTTATTCAGTGGGTCCTTAATAGTACAGCATAGTGGCCTGGATCTGTGCTGACTGGTCTGTGCCTTTCCTGTAATAGTTGTTAAATATTTTTGAATGCTGTTTTTAATCTTGTGCATGTATCCTTTCATATTTAAAAACAGAACAGTTGCAAAGAGAATACTGATGCTTTTAGAACCTGTATTTTCTGGATAATGAAAAAGAAAAAAAAAAAAAGGTTGCTGTTGAGTTGATTCCAACTCATGGTGACCCCATATGTGTCAGAGTGGAACTGTGCTCCATAGGGTTTTCAATGGCTGTGGCTGTTTGGAAGCAGATCTCCAGGCCTTTCTTCTGAGGAGCCTCTGGGTGAATTCAAACCAGCAACCTTTCAATTAGAAGCTGAGTTTTAACCATTTGTGCTACCCAGGGACCCCTGCTTTTCATTTTCATGAACCTTTCTTCCCTCTATTCTCTCAGTTTGGTTCATGAACACGGCAGTTCTATCTATTTCGTGCTTTAGCATTCTTCTTCTGCAGATACATTCACAAGAAGTCATTTTGGTTCAGAGCCTAGTGATGAAGAAGACCCAGGGGCCTAAGTGCTGATTACCGTTCTAATTTGCAATTACACAGTGATTTTTCACTCTGCTTATTGAATCCTGGCTTTCCCCTGTTTGAGTTGGAGAGTTAGAAGGATGTGATTTGATTGAAGTCTTATAAGCTGTGATTATCATAAGAATTTGGCATATTAAATTGAATTGGGAAGTATTGGGCAACAGATGTGAATTATTTCCTTCCATTTCTCACTCCTCCACAACTGCGTATTTACTGTTTATAGCTGACCTTGCACAGACAAGTGAAATGACTTATACTAATGCCTTTGAAATGGAAACTGTTGAGACACCTGAGTGGCCTCTTTAAACTCAAGATGCAAATAGACTGTTTTTTTTTTTTTTTTTTCCACTGTGGAGGCAGCAAGTAGCTGAGACATTATCCCTGGAGTCTGGCAGTCTTTGATTCAAATCCTCTAGGCCTCCCAGCAACCCTACTGTGGTTCTTGATGAAGGTTTTTTGTTTTCTTATTTCCTTAATGTATTATTTTGAAAAACTTAAAACAAGAAAAATTTAAAAGAGTGGAGCACTGAATACCCATGTACCCTTCACTTTGCTTCACCTGTTGTTGTGGGGTGCTGTCCTGTCGATTATGACTCACAGTGACCCTGTAGGGCAAAGTTAAACCACCCCATAGGGTTTCCTAGGCTGTAATCTTTCCTGGAGCAGATCGAGCTGATGGGTTCGAACAGCTGAGTACTTAACCATCGCGCCACCAGGAATCCAGAGCTTCACCTAGCACCTCGAATATGTTAACGTGTTACCATATTTAATTTCTGTCTCTGTATCTATATACATTTTTTTTTTTCTGAATCAGTTGAAAGTTGCACACGTGCGAGCCCTAAAAGACTGCAGCATATAGCTCCTAAGAACCAGGACATTCTCCTACAGAACCGCAATATCATTATCATACCCAAGAAATTGAGTGTTCATACCATAATATTATTTAATATTCCATACTCATATTTCTCCGGTTGTCCCCAAAATATCTTTTATAATTTTTTTTCTTTTGACTCAGGTTCCAACCAAGAATCACATGTTGCATGTGGTTGCCATGTTTCCCTGGTGTCTTTAAATTTAGATTCTAGAACTGTCCCCCTTTTTTTAATTTTAGTTTTATTTTTCTGTCTTTCATGACACTGACATTTTTGGGGCCAGGCCACTCGTCTTGCATATTGTCACATGATCTGGATTTGTCTGATTGTTTCCTCATGATTAGATTTAGATTGTACATTTTTGGCAAGAAGACAAGCTACATAGGTGATGTGTTGATGAAAGATTTTGCTTGGAAAAGGAAAAAAGCACATCAGCCGTGAGTCGCACATGCGCCACACACAGCGCATGGAAGAACTTGGGTCCAGGGCCAAGTGAGTGGCGGAGATAATTTACAGAGCAGGAATGTTGGAGTTGCCAGAGGTACCTCTCTTCTCCCTCTTCTGACATCTAAACCCAACCTAAGGCTTTGAGGGCTTTCACATCTCCCTCTCTCCAACCCAGACTACCTTTCTAAACCTAGTCCTGAAAACGCAACTGTTTATTTCATCTCAGAGGTGTCTCAAAGGTCCCTTACACTCAACATGTCCAACACTCAACGCTGAGTCTTCACACCAGCCCACTCCCCAAGCTTGATCCTTCTCTAGAGTCCCCCATTTCCATGAATGGCACTACCAGCCATTAAGTTACACAGCCAGAAAACTGGGAGCCATTCTTGATGCTTGCTTCTCTTTCCCTCCTCCTATTGCCAGTCTGGAGCCCCTGAGTGGTATAAATGGTTAATGTGCTCAGCTAATAACTGAAAGATTAGAAGTTTGAGTCCACCCAGAGATGCTTTGGAAGAAAAGCCTGGTGATCTACTTCCGAAAAATCAGCCATTGAAAACCCTGTGGAGCATAGTTCTGCTCTGACACACATGGGGATGCCATGAGTCAGAGTCGACTGGAGGCAACTGGTTATGGCCAGGCCGTCACCAAGTCCTGTTGATTTGACCCCCAAACAACTAGTAAATCTTTGCACTCTCTCCATCTTCTCCGTTACTAGCAGAATGAATGATTAGCTTTTAGGGGCCTAGGGAGAATTCCAAAGGACATGTGTGTCCGTGTAAATGTAAAAGAATTCATTCCATAGTCTCTTATAGTCTTGGTAAGTTTGATAAAATGTTATCTATTTTATCTGCTCAGTCTGACTTCAAAAATCCATGGGGAAATTTTTATTTCAAAGCAGTTCCTATATTTAAACTTTTTGAAAAGGAAGAACAGCCAGTGTTTCTCCCATCTTTCCATTATGTCTTGAGCCATCTAAGCTCCGAGGGTGGCCAAGGCAGCAAATGAAGTGAGAGGCCATTGATATGCAAATATGGTCATTAAGATTGGAGGCCACACCCCAGAGCTTGGTCTCAGTTCTTTCCAAGTCAAAGCCAATTTGCATTAAAAAAAAAAAAAAACCACGAATCTCCCAAACTTGAAATTAGTCTCCAAAGCTATACAAATGCATAGAAATTAAACTATTAAAAAAAATCCAGTTTTCAGTATAACACATTGCTATTTTTTTGGAGAGAGCTGGCTTTCCTCTTAACAATGAGATTCTGTCTGGCTTGTGAAAGGGGTATTGGGTTGTTAAGGATGGACACTCTTGACCTTGGACTGACCTCTGTAGATTGCCTGGAACTTGGACATACCAAGCAGGTAAAGTAGTCAGTACTGGAGATATTGTTACCATTTTGAGTTATGGAAACCGAGACTCAGCGAGGTCACATGATACATTCAAGACTAAAGACCTGAGTCTTCAGATTCCAAGTACTGGGCTCATTTCTCAACACTGTCTTCTTAAGAGCAAAATTCTCTAATGGGTTATGATGCTCTTTAGAAGAGACAAGACTGCCAATGCTCCTCATGCCCCTCTACCCATTAGATTTCACAGAAAAGAGGCAAAGCAAATTCCTGCCAGGTAACAGCAAGACTGGGGGATGGACCCTCTTTATCTGTCCTGCGGCCTAAATCTGCTTTCACACAAAAGCCCCAAAGTGCCGTAAAATCATTTTACTGGCTGGATGGCAGGTCACAATTGATGACTTGGGAGGCAGAGGAACAGAGCCTCTGAGATGATCTTGGGAAAATGGGATGTGGCTGCTGAAGCCCACAGCCTGGCTCCCCCACAAACCCCAACCCTGGTAGCCAAGGCCGTCTCCCACTGCTGATGGACGATGGGCCAGTGGCTCCAGCTCCTATGGACAGCCCTGATTTATGCTTTGAACCTCAGTCATCAGCCCTTAGGAGTAGAATTTTGTCCTTTGATTCAATTTATTCCATGCTTCTCTGCAACCACTGCTCACTATCTTTCCTGTCTTCAGCAAATGACTCCTCTAACCCTCAGTTTCCCCTTCTGTGAAAATAGACCCCACCTCATAGAGTTCTTGTGGGCATCAAATGAGATAGTGTAATGTGAAATGCTTAGCTCAGTGCCTGGCATGTAGCACTTAAATAATAATAATAAAAAAGGTAGTTATTAATTTCTGAGTAACTTAGAAAAGAGAATATCTCTGGGGACACTGAGTGGGGACATTACATAGGGACAATGCACGGGGTCACTGGATGGGGACACTGAGTGGGGGCAGTGCGTGGAGATACTGCAGGATGCTGCATGGGGATTCTGAATGGGAATGCTGCTTAGGGAAGCTTTGGGGCAAATAGCTTCAGGGGAGATGACAGACGAAGAATGTGGGTCAGGCTTGTGCTTCTCTAGAGGAGGGAAGGCTGGGTTCTCTAGAGAAGCGAAATCAGTGAATCGTCTATATATCTATATGTATATATAGAGAGAGAGATAGAGAGAGAGAGAGTGAGATTCATATCAAGGAAATGGCTCAAGCGGTTGTAGAGGCTAGGAAGTTCCAAGTCCATGGGTCAGGCTGGAGGCTTCTCCTGACTCATGTAGCTGCAGGGGCTGGTGAACCCCAGATCAGCAGGTCAGACAACGTGTCTCTGGCTCACAGGCTGCGGGAGCTGTTGAATCCCAAGATCGTCAGGTAAGCTGTCAGGCCACTGGCTCATAGACTACAGAGGCAGATGAATCCCAAGATTGGCAGGTAAGCTGCTAGCTTAAGTCCCCAGAACTGGAGGTCAGATGAACAGGAGCCAGCTGTAGGATCCAGGGGGAGCAAAAACCTGCAAACCTTGCCAGAAAGTCCACCTATATTGGATGCAGGCCACACCCCCAAGGAAACTCCTTTCAACTGATTGGCTCCTCATGGCAGCCTCAATGTAATCTCATCATGGAGAGGATTAGATTGTATCAGATCTCATTGTGGAGGTGATTGCATCATTACATAACTGCCAGACTACGTCATAACTGCCAAACCACTGAGAATCATGGCCCAGTCAAGTTGACACACAACCGTAACCATCACACAAACTTTTTGCAAAACTTGTTTTTTTTTTTTTTTTGCAAAAATTTGAAAAGGGAAAACTAGAGGACAACTTCTGGTGTTTTATAGACATTCTTCTCTCATGGTAACATACTCATACCTTCATGCCTTTGCACAAGCTGTTTTCTCTGCCTGGGGTGTCATTCCTCTCTTCTCTGTTGTGATTGACTAGTCATCCATTAATACCCAGCTCACGTAACATCTCTCCTCTGGAGCCTTGTCAGCATTACCTGGGCTGTGAGCCAGCCTCTCCCGTGTGCTGTCACAGCCCTTCGTGACTACACTTATGCTTGCATTGGTCATGCTGCATTGTCATTTTATATTTATGAATCTCTCTCCTTCATTCCATTCTGCTCCTTGAGGGCAGGTTCAGTGTCTGACTCCAATCTCTGTCCCCAGCATCCAGTCAAATCGGCTGTATGACTGTGTGGCGAAGGTTCTGATTGAGAACCTCAGGCTGGCCCTCTTGAGCCTCAGTCTTCCTTAGCATCTCCTCCTCCCTCCTCTACCCCCTGCCTTGTGTTACTCATGGCCAAGCTGGGCTGGGAGCTTTAATCTTACTGTAGCCCTAGTTTTGGGCTGAGGAAGGTCTGCGTTAGAATATTAGACAAATACACATTGCCCTACTCGGAATCTCCTGCCCCTATGATGGATATTCGTCAGTTTTGGCCACTCAGCATCTAGCCCCTCTTCTTTAGAACACTTGATTTCCTCTGGAAGGATCATAATGAAATCCTTTTGTAACTCTTCTATGGCCTAGGCATTGTTCTTAACACTTTGGGTTTATTAACTAATTTAATCCTCATAACAACCTTATATTATTATCTCCATTTTAAAATGAACCAAAAGAGGCAAAGGAAGGTTAAGTAACTTGCCCAGGGTCACACAGCAGTGAGTAGCAGATCCAGAGTTTGAACCCAGGTAGTCTGGCTCATTAATACCACACGCAAGCAAAATTTTGCTGAAGATCATTCAAAAACGGCTGCAGTAGTATACCGACAGGGAACGGCCAGAAATTCAGGCCAGTCTCAGAACAGGACGTGGAACCAGGGATATCATTGCTGATGTCAGATGGATCCTGGCTGAAAGCAGAGAATACCAGAAGGATGTTCACCTGTGTTTTATTGACTATGCAAAGGCATTCGACTGTGTGGATTATAACAAATTATGGATAACATTGGGAAGAATGGGAATTCCAGAACACTTAATTGTGCTCATGAGGAAGCTTTATGTAGATCAAGAGGCAGTTGTTTGGACAGAACAAGGGGATACCAATTGGTTTAAAGTCAGGAAAGGTGTGCGTCAGGGTTGTATTCTTTCACCATACCTATTCAACCTGTATACTGAGCAAATAATCCGAGAAGCTGGACTATATGAAGAAGAATGGGGCATCAGGATTGGAGGAAGACTCATTAACAACCTGCATTATGCAGATGACACAACCTTGCTTGCTGAAAGTGAAGAGGACTTGAAGCACTTACTAATGAAGATCAAAGACCACAGCCTTCAGTATGGATTGCACTTCAACATAAAGGAAACAAAAATCCTCATGACTGGACCAATGAGCAACATCATGATAAACGGAGAAAAGATTGAAGTTGTCAAGGATTTCATTTTAATTGGATCCGCAATCAACAGCCATGAAAGCTGCAGTCAAGAAATCAAAAGACACATTGCATTGGGTAAATCTGCTGCAAAGGACCTCTTTAAAGTGTCGAAGAGCAAAGATGTTACCTTGAAGACTAAGGTGCGCCTGACCCAAGCCATGGTATTTTCAATCGCATCATATGCATGTGAAAGCTGGACAATGAATAGGAAGACTGAAGAAGAATTGATGCCTTTGAATTGTGGCGTTGGCAAAGAATATTGAGTATACCATGGACTGCCAAAAGAATGAGCAAATCTATCGTGAAAGAAGTACAACCAGAATGCTCCTTAGAGGCAAGGATGGCGAGACTGCATCTTACAGACCTTGGACATGTTGTCAGGAGGGATCAGTCCCTGGAGGAGGACATCATGCTTGGCAGAGTACAGGGTCAGCAGAAAAGAGGAAGACCCTCAATGAAGTGGATTGACACAGTGGCTGCAACAATGAACTTAAGCATAACAATGATTGTGAGGATGTCTCAGAACCGGGCAGTGTTTCGTTCTGTTGTGCATAGGGTCCCTATGAGTTGGAACCGACTCGACGGCACCTAACAACAACAACAACAGTCTGGCTCTAGAACCCATGATCTTCACCACCACGGTGTGCAGACTTAGGCTACTCTTGTTCCACAAAGTCAAAGGGTCCCTATAGCTCCTTCAGTCAAATCCTACTTCTCACATCCCTGGAGCCAAAGGGTGGGCAGGCAACCTAAATTAGCTAAGCAGAATCTTCCTGTAGGACTTGAAACTGAGAGGATGTGAGGTCTGGAGCTGCAGCAGCCATCTTGAGACCGTGATTTTTTTGCTGGGGAAGATAGCTGGGAGGGGAAGGTGAGTAGAGCTGAGCAGGGAGTTAGTGAGAGATAGACTCTGACTGTATTAAACCCTACTGCTGCTGTAACAAATTACCACAAATTTAGTGGCTTAAAACGCACAGATTTATTATGTCATAGTTCTGGAGGTCAGATGTCCAAAATGAATTTCACTGGGCTGAAACCAAGGAGTCAGTGGGGTCACACTCCTTCAGGAGGCTTTAGGGGAGAATCAGTTTCTTTGCCTTTTCCAGCATCTAGTTAGAGCTGTATTCCTTATATTCCTTTCTCACGGCTCCTTCTTCCGGCTTCAAAGCCAGCAATATTTGTTTCCTGCAGCTGCTGTAACAAAGTACCACAGACTTGGTGGCTTAGAAGAACAGAAATTTATTCTCACAGTTCTGGGGCTAAAAGTTGGAAATCAAGATGTTGGCAGAGCCATGCTCTCCGAAGGCTTTAGAGGAAGAACCTGCCTTGCCTCTTCTCAGCTTTTGGTGGCTGCTGGTGTTCCTTCGCTTGTAGATGCATCCCTCCAATCTCTGCCTCCATCATTATATGACATTCTCCCTGTGTGTCCCTCTCTCTACTCCTCTTCTTAGAAGATTGTCCGTCATATTGGATTAGGACCCACCTTAATCCAGTATGACCTCGTTTTAACAATAGATATATCTTAGATGGTGGCTTGCAAGCTTTTAATACCCCAGATGCTACACATCAGAGTAGGATATTGAACATTTTCTTTATGAACTATGTTATACCTGTTGACCTAGATGCCACAGAGACAATGGTCCCCAGCCCTCAGCCCCAGTTACTTGATCCATCAAGGTGTTTGGATGTGTCTAGGAAGCTTCTATGACTTTGCCTTGGTCAAGTTCTGGTGACTTCCACTATATCGTGTGTTGTCTTTCCCTTCACCAGAATTATCGTTTAACTACTATCTAGTTAGTGATTTCCTCTCCCCAACCCTCCCCTCCCTCATAACTATCAAAGATTGTTTCTTTCTGTGAGTAAACCTTTTCTTGTTTTTTTTATAGTGATGATCTCATGATATTTGTCCTTTTGTGATTGACTTATTTCACTCACATATTCCCCTCCAGATTCATCCATGTTGTGAGATATTTCTCGGATTCATCACTGTGCTTTATCGTTGGATAGTACTCCATTGTGTGTCTGTACCGTAGTTTGGTTATCCATTCATTTGTTGATGGGCACTTAGGTTGTTTCCATCTTTTTGCTGTTGTGAACAATGCTGCAGTGAACATGGGTGTGTATATGTCTGTTCATGTGATGGCTCTTATTTCTCTAGGATATATTCCTAGGAGTGGGATTACTGGATTGTATGGTATTTCCATCTTTTTAAGGAGGCGCCATATCATTTTCCATTCCCACCAGCAGTGCATAAGGGTTTCAGTCTCCCCACAACCTCTCCAATATTTGTTATTTTCTGTTTTTTAATTTTTATTAGTGCTGTTTATGTCAGCATGAGATGGCATATTATTGTTATTTTGGTTTGCCTTTCTCTAATGGCTAATGATCAAGAGTATTTCCTCATGTCTATTAGCTGCCTGAATGTCTTCTTTTGTGAAGTGTCTGTTCACATCCTTTGCCCATTTTTAATTGGATTATTTGTCTTTTTGTTGTTGAGATTTTAAAGTTTCTTATAGATTTTAGAGATTAGACCCTTGTTGGATATGTTGTAGCCAAATTTTTTTCCCCCAGTCTGTAGGTTCCCGTTTTACTCTTTTGGTGAAGTCTTTTGATGACCATAAGTGTTTAATTTTTAGGAGTTCCTAGTTATCTAGTTTCTCTTTTTGTGTTTGTGCATTATTAGTTATGGTTTGTATTCTTTTTATGCCATGTTTTAGGGCCCCTAGCATTGTCCCTATTTTTTCTTCCATGATGTTTATCGTTTTAGGTTTTATATTTAGGTCTTTGATCCATTTTGAGTTAATTTTTCTCTACGGTGTGAGGTATAGGTCCTGTTTTATTTTTTTTTTTTTACAGATGGACATTCATTTTTGCCAGCACCATTTGTTATAAAGAATCTTTTCCCCATTTAATGGACTTTGGTCCTTTGTCAAAGATCAGCTGACTATAGGTGGAAGGATTTAAGTCTTCATTATGAATTATGTTCCATCAGTCTATGTGTCTGTTGTTGTACCAGTACCACCATGTTTTGACTACCGTGCCTGTATGGTAGGTTCTGAGATCAGGTAGTGTGAGACCTCTTACTTTATTCTTTTTCTTCAATAATGTTTTGCTTATCCTGGGCCTCTTTCCTTTTTTGTATAACATTGATGATTAGCTTTTCTATCTTGTTAAAGAATGCTTTTGTTATTGAGATTGGGATTGTATTATATCTGTAGATTGCTTTGGGTGGAATTGACATTTCTACAATATTTGAGTCTTCCTATCCCTGAGCATGGTCTGTTTTTTCATTTATGTAGATCTCTTTTGGTTTCTTGCTGTGCGTTTGTGTAGCTTTCTTTGTATAGGTCTTTTTCGTCCCTGATTAGATTTATTCCTAAATATTTCATCTTTCTAGGGGCTATTGTAAACGGTATTTGTCTTAGTCATCTAGTGCTGCTATAACAGAAATACCACAAGTAGGTGGCTTTAACAAAGAGAAATTTATTCTCTCACAGTTGAGTAGGCTACAAGTCCAAATTCAGGACGTCAGCTCCAGGGGAAGGCTTTCTCTCTCTCTTGAGTCTGGAGGAAGATACCTTGTCATCAATCTTCCCGTGGTCGAGGAGCTACTGAGGTGCAGGGACTTCAGGTCCAAAGGACACACTGCTCCTGGTGCTGCTTTCTCGGTAGTATGAGGTCCCCAACTCCCTGCTTCCTTCCCTTTCCTTTTCTTTATCTCTTGAGAGATAAAAGGTGGTGCAGGCCACACCCCAGGGAAACTCCCTTTACCTTGGATCAGGGCAGTGACCTGAGTAAGGGTGGGGTTACAATCCCACCCTAATCCTTTCAACATAAAATTACAATCACAAAATGGAGGACAACCACACAATACTGGGAATCATGGCCTAACCAAGTTGATACACATGTTTTTTGGGGGACTTAATTAAATACATGACAGTATTGTTTTCTTGATTTCCTTTTCGAAGTTCTCTTTATTGGTGTATAGGAATGCAACTGATTTTTGTATGTTGATCTTGTATCCTGCTAGTCTGCATAATCTTTCTATTAGTTCCAGTAGTTTTCTTTTGGAATATTTGGGGTTCTCTTTGTATAGTATATCATCTGCAAATAGGGATAGTTTTACTTCTTCCTTACCAATTTGGATGCACTTTATTTCTTTTTCTTGCCTTGTTGCTCTAGGTAGGACTTCCAGCACAATATTAAATAGGATTGATAATAAAGGGCATCCTTGCCTTGTTCCTGTTCTCAGGGTATGTATTTTTTTTTTTTTTTTTTTAACTACATGATATGCTGTGTTATAGATGTGTGATAACCTCTTAAACCACTTTCCTTTCGAGGAGTTTTTGGTTGTTCCGAATCTTTGCTTCTAGAAAACATGGCAGTGAAAATCCTTCTATGAGTGTGTGTATATATATATATATATATATTGCATATAGTTGTAAGTTTACCTGCAGGATAAATTCCTAAAAGTAAAATTGCTAGGTCTTATCTCTTTAATCCTCACAAAAATCCTATGAAGTAGACACCATTATTATTTCCATTTAATATATGGGTAAATAGAGATACTAAGAGGCTAAGTAAATTATCCAGTGAATTACTTACTGATGGAGATAGGATTAATAACAACTGTGCTCAGCAATGTGGAGACTACAAGGATATTGAGAATCTGAGTATTCTAGGGACTCTGGACTTCTTGATATTAGAAAGGATTTCTAGTTTCTTTGCTCAGGATTATATGATAATCTACATCTACAGCTCTATTAATCAGGATAGGTCAGTTTATACTGCTGTACCACATCAATCCTCAAATCTTGCAAAGTCTGATGGAGCCTGTGGGCACTCTCCTCCATCTGGTGACTCAAGGTCTAATCTCTCTGATTACTGCCATTTAAAGACCTAATTTCCAAGTTCTCTGCAGCAGGGAAAGAAAGAAAGAAGGAAGGAAAAAAGAAGGAAGGAAGAAAGGGAAAGAAGAAAGAAAGGGCTGTGTCAATGACCTCAGAGATGTTGGGAACATGGTTCTGGGGGTGCACCAAGCTGAGGAATATATAATTTCTTTCTCTTGCACTTGGCTGTCTGGGTGGGTGGGTAGAGAAAGATGATGGTTGGACTGGTCCAAGCTTGGAGATCTGTTGAGTAGACTGAGTGCAAAAATAAAGAGGTACATGTTGAAGCATTGGCAAGAGAGTGGAGATAATGATGCTCCATGGGTCCAGGCTGAAAAGGGAAGAAGGTAAAGCGGCAGTAGTGGTGGTAATGGATTTGGAGAAATGTAGAAGGGGGTCCATGAATAAGGAGTGTCAATGAAGTCAAGGAAAGGTATTTTGGGAATAAGGAATGGAGTGAGAAAGAGGAACGTAGGCAAATGTTATTGAAATTAAAAAGAACCTGTAGGAAACCCTGGTGGCGTAATGGTTAAGAGCTATGGCTGCTAACCAAATGTTGGCAGTTCAAATCCACCAGGTGCTCCTTGGAAACTCTATACAGGAGTTCTACTCAGTCCTATAAGGTCACTATGAGTTGGAATTGGCTTGACGGCAATGGGTTTGGCTTTTGTTTTTTTGGTAGGGTTCGATAGATCTTTTATAAGAATATTGAATTCTTCCAAGATTCTGGCAGTAGGGCTAAAGATAACCCAACTGTAGAGGCATGAGGCTCAAAGTAGAGAGGACATTTTCACATAGGTGGAAACATAATGATCTGCCGAACTGTTGACATTAGTTATTTGTTGAGGGGAGAGGGATATTATTGGCTATTTATACACATCTGTATTAATTGGCTTGTTGACAAGAATGACTAGAATTGCTTTTGTAGTTTGAAAACAAATCTACTAAAGTCTAGAAAAAAATGAAGACAAGGAGAAAAATTAAAAAAGAAAATTGATAGTCTGGAAGAAGCTCTGGATACATACTATAAGTGCCCTATAAATGCTAATTATCAACATTATTATTATCCTAGTTAATGGCAACACTATCCACGCTAGCACAGACTCTCACTGTCTTCTAATTGCATCCCTGATGCTGCCTTTCTTCCATTTCCTGCCTCCCATGCTGCTGATGGGTAAGTAAGCTTTCTTGCCTTTTGCTTGCTTCGGTATGCTTCTTAATTAGTTGGATTCCTGTATCATGTAGTGATAAGATCCCACTGTTTGGATTTGGGCTTAAGGGAAGAGAGGAGACCCCACTTAGGTCCCATAAAAAAAAAAAAAGGTCCCATAGCAGCTGCTTAATCAACTTTTGCAAGTATTCTGGTTACGAGCAGATTATCCAATAGACAAGGTAAGCATGGTGCTTACCTTGCTTACCAGATCATCTATACTAACTTGTATGAACAATTTCAGATAAGTTTCACCACATCAAAGAAATTGAAGTGAAATTATTCACTAGATTGGTAAGTAAGCACAAGTAAACCCATACTTTCCTTGTGTATTGGATAACCCACCCCTGCTTAAATGTAAACCAGAATCAGGGATGAACTGTCCAATAGGCAAGGTAAGCACCTTGCTTACCAGATCATCTGTAATGAACAATTTCACTACAGATTAGTAAGCACAAGTAAGCCTGTGCTTACCTTGCTCCCTGGGTCATCTGCCCTTGTCAGGGATTGTAAATTTTTGAAAAGAAGTTGTAATTCTGTAGGAAGGTGCTGTGGGGCAGGAAGAAAGACAGATGCCAGCCATACCTAAAAGAAGAGTATGATATGGTGAAAAAAAGGTTTATTGAATAACCTGCCCCCTTGCCTTTAAACCATCAGGGTATGCCTGGTGATGACATGGATGATCACAACTAGAACAACTGATTATCTGGGGTGGACGATCCACATCCATAGGTATACCCCACCTGTTGTGGGCATGGAATATCACAAGCGAGCCATGGGGAGCCTATAGACACATTGTCTGTTATCTGTTTTTTCATTTATGTAGATCTCTTTTGGTTTCTTGCTGTAGTGTTTTGTTCTGGCAGAAATATGCTCAACTTGAACCCTCTTACCCTTATAGTGATTGGTCTAACAGAGGACATGTGGCCTCCACCAGACTGAGTCCAGCACAACTAGATGGTGCTTGGCTACCACTGCCGACTGCTCTGACAGGGATCACAATAGACAGTCCTGGACAGAGCTGGAGAAAAATGTAGAACAAAATTCAAACTCAAAATAAAAAATAAAAAAGACCAGACTTATTGGTCTGACAGGAACTAGAGAAACCCCAAGAATATGGCCTGTGGACACCCTTTTAACTCAGTACTGAAGTCACTCCTGAGGTTCACCCTTCAGTCAAAGATTAGGCAGGCCTATAAAACAAACAATAACACATGTAGTTCGACCATGTATATGAGACTAAATGGGACAAAGATGAGAAGGCAGGAGGGGACAGAAAAAGCTGGATGAATGGAAATGGGGAACCCAAGGTTGAGAAGGGGAGAGTGTTGATATGTTGCAGGGTTGGCAACCAATGTCACAAAACAATATGTATTTAATGAGAAACTAATTTGCTCTGTAAATTTCACCTAAAACCAAAACCAAAACAAAACAGCAAAAAAATCTGTTGCCATTGAGTCTATTCCAACTCATAGCAACCCTATAGGACAGAGTAGAACAGCCCCATGGGGATTCCAAGGAGCAGCTGGTGGATTCGAATGCTGACCTTTTTAGTTAGCAGCCATAGCACGCCGTAGCTCTTAACTACTGTGCCACCAGGGCTCCATAGCACAAACATATAAAATAAAATAAATAAATAAAAGAGGACATGGAGCTCAGCTCTGGCAAGTGAGAGAAAAAGGATGTTTGCAGGGGCTTCAGGGAAACTTTATCTCCCTGATGAGATAGAGCAACCTTTTAGTGGCCATTCTCTTTCTTCCTGCTTTGTGCATTATCTTTTAAGGATGTGATGGCTTGTTGCTGAGGCAGCCATCTTGATATCATGAGAGCAGACTGAGGATGGCAGAGTGGAAGGATCCAGGAATCCAGGTTCTTGATGACATTGTTCAGCCATTCCGCTCTCCTAACCTACTTCTGGACTTCTTGTTTAGTAAACAGTACATGTTCTTATGGTTTAAGCCTTTATTAGTTGGGTTTTCTATTACCTGCAGCTGAAAGCATTCCCAACTGGTACAATATTGTAGATTGTGCTGGATGCTAGAGTATGGAGCTGAACCAGATACATCACCTGTCTTCAGGGAGCTCATAGTCCAGTGGAGGAGAACCTAGTGGGAGCTGTATCAGGGCATGAGCAAAGTACGTTGATAGTATTGAGCTAGAAGGAGGTGTTGGTAGGGAAGTGTCAGGTGCCTGGCCTGTGGGACACCCATGCATCCCATATTCCCACCCTCATGTCCCATCGTTCTGTCCCAGCAGACTCCAGGGACATGGGCCATGATCACCAGGAACTGAGTAGCTCTCTCTCTTGAAGGCAGATGCTTCCTTTTCAGAGAAGCTTTCAGATTACACTGGGGCTACAAATTAACACATTATTTAGGCCATTTCTGGGCCATAATTTTATCTTCCTCTTAGCTACTTACTGCATGCAAATTTTCTACCCTATGCAAATCACTCACTTTATGCAAATCACCTACTGTATGTTCCCAAGCCCCAGCACCTGCGCCAGGCGGAATCGGATTATTCAGGCCTTGGAGTGTTGAAGTGCAAAGGCTTAACTCAAGGCACCTCTCAGGGGACAGTTGAGCATTGGATGACAGGGACAGCAGCCTCTGTAAGCAGCCTGCTTCCCTCACAGGGTGTGCTGAACTCTGCTGCCACTCCCACACCTTCTTCCCCAGCTACCTGCAGGCCCCTTCCAGGTAGTAATGACTATTTGGAGTAAATATTTTGATGTGAGTGGAATGATTAAATCTTGGCTGGCTCAGCACAGAACCTTCAGGCAATCAGATTTCCCAATAGTGCAGGCAAGTGGATCAGTGTGCCTGGCTGGGCTCAGTTAGGTGCCATAGGAAGCCTGTTTCTCTAAGGTAGGCTTCCTGGGGGAGGGTGTGAAGCAGTGACTGCTTAACCTTGGATGCACAATAGAATCTTTAAAATATACTCATGCCTGGGGTCTCACCCTCAGGGATTCTGACTTAGTTGATCCAGAGGGCAGTGCAGGCATGGGTGTTTTAAAAAAGCTTCCCAAGCGATTCAAAGGTGCAGCCAGGGTTGAGATCACGGCCTCAGACCAGGTCATTCCCGCTCAACCCCTTGCTGAGAATTTGCCTTTCCACCCAGATATACTGAATCAGGAAAACACTGGTGGTGTAGTGGTTAAGAGCTACCGCTGCTAACCAAAAGGTCGGGAGTTCGAATCCACCAGGCTCTCCTTGGAAACTGTATGGGACAGTTCTACTCTGTCCTATAGGGTCGCTATGAGTTGGAATCAACTTGACAGCAAGGGTTTTTTTTTTTTTTTAAATACTGAATTAGAGTCTACATTTTAACAAGATCCCCAGGTGGCTCTTATGTATGATAAATTCTGAGAACCACTGCTCTACTAGTAAGGAGTTCTGGTGGTGGGCGCAGTGGTTAAAGCGATCAACTCCTAACCAGAAGGTCGGCGGTTTGAAACCACCAGCAGCTCCACGGGAGAAAGATGTGGCAGTCCGCTTCCGTAGAGATTTACAGCCTTGGAAACCGTATGGGGTGGCTACGAGTGAGAATTGACTCGAAGGCAGTGGCCGGGCTCTACTAGTGGTTCTCAGAATTAGTCTCTAACCAGAGCATTAGCATCGCCTGGGAACCTGTTAGAACTGCAAATTCTCAGCAGGGGTTTGAACTGGAAGGAGCAGGTTCAAAGCCCTGTTGAGGCACATGGGCTGGGACAGCAGGGAGGCTTCTGAATGGCTCTGGCTCTGTGGATGACTTGCTGTGTGACCCTGGGCAAGTCACTTTCCCTCTCTGGATCTCCGCTGTAGAGTGGTCCAGTCTTGGACCCTTCCTTCTGGGACACAGCCGGAGGTAGAACCTGGCGTGGGACCTGGGGTAGATGCTAATAAAGTCAACTAAAACAATAACATAATAGTGGGTTTAAAAACAGCTTTATTGAGTTATAATCGACATACAATAAGCGAAGTATTTAAAATGTATAATTCGGTGGGTTTTGACATATATATACACCTGTAAAACCATCACAACAATCCAGATAATGAACACATCTATCACTGGCAAAAGTTTCCTTGTGACCCTTTATAATCTCTGCCCCCTCTTCTTGCCCCCCCCCATTTCCAGGCAATCACTGATTTATTTTCTGGGACTCGCCATAGATTATTTTGCATTTTTCTAGACTTTTCTATAAATGGAATCTCACAGCATGCATCCTTTTTTGTCTGGCTTATTCAATCATCCTAATTATTTGGATATTCAGCCATGTTGCATGTATCAGTTGTTCCTTTTTATTGCTAAGTAGTATTCCTCTGTGTGGACGCACCTCAGTTTGTTTATCCATTTATCTGTTGACGGTCATTTGGGTTGTTTCCAGTCTTTGCTATTATGCACGAACTGGCTGTGCACATTTGTGCACATTTTTAAGTTTATAAAGCGCATCCACACACATGATCTCCTAATTCTCATGACAACCCTGCATGGCAGGCTGCTGGATTCTCAGATTATAATGAGGGAACTGAAGCGTGATATGCTGTCAAGCCATGTGCGAACCATGTAGGAAGGGACTGGGCCTACCTTGTTTACTGCCATGTTTCCAGGGGCCAGGCACAGCGGTCTCAACACATGTTTCTCTCTGGAATCAGTGGCTGAATAAATGAGGAGTGAAGGATTTGCCTGAGGTTGCCCAGTGGGGTCTAGAAGCCTGGTCACTTCTCTTCATGCACAGAGCTTGTATTTAGCTCTGAGAAAAACAGTATCATCTCTGCAGCTGCTTCCAGAATGAGGCCACAGCGCCTGGAGTTGCCTTGGGTGTGATCGGAGGTGGAGTGAGACCTGCCGATCAAGACAGCCTGTAGGCTGAACCTCACAAGCTGACACTTGGTGAATAAATCAATGGAAAACTGATGCAACAGGAGCCTGGCTCTGACCAGATGGAGTGCACAGAACATATGGAAGGTGCTTTAGGCGTCTAAGCCCCAGACCCAGGCTCCTGACTCCCAGCTCAGGCCTCTTTCCCCTAACCTTTTCTGCCTGGTAAAGCCCTTTTGTGCCTCTCCGAGTTGTGAGCAGCTTGTGGTATGCCTATGTGCACGTGTGCATGCACCCACGCGTGTGTGTCTGTGTATGTGAGGGTGTGATGCTTTGCAAACCATAACCTGCTGAGCAGGCAGGGGAGTTGCTATGATACCTTAGGCTTGTGTGTCTGTGTTCACACAGCTGAGCTATAATGCAAGGAGCAAAAGCACATCTTAATACAGGGAAATCTTTACCCAGGGCACTGACCCCTGAGTCCTTTTCTGCTTCCGCTATGTTAGCTGGTGGCCCCGGCATAGAGGATCACATCATTGGTCCCCTCCATGGACACTATGCGGGAAAGACTCCAGCAACTTTGCTCCATAACCTCTAATTTAAATACTCCAACTCTCACAGAAGATATTGTTGGTCTCATTTTATTGATGAAGAAACTCTGGCTCAGAAAAGAAAGTGACTCATCCAGAATCTCTCAGCTAGAGAGTAGCAGTGATGCATCTGGAAGCCAGGGTTCCTGCCTCCAAGTAATACACCAGTTGGTCACTCCTGTTGTTGTTGTTAGCTGCCGTCGAGTCGGTTCTGACTCATAGCGACCCTATGCACAACAGAATGAAACACTGCCCGGTCCTGTGCCATCCTTAAAATCGTTATGCTTGAGCTCATTGTTGCAGCCACTGTGTCAATCCACCTCGTTGAGGGTCTCCCTCTTTTCCGCTGACCCTGTACTCTGCCAAGCTTGATGTCCTTCTCCAGGGACTGATCCCTCCTGACGACATGTCCAAAGTATGTAAGATGCAGTCTCTCCATCCTTGCCTCTAAGGAGCATTCTGGCCACACTTTTCCAAGACAGATTTGTTCGTTCTTTTGGCAGCCCATGGTATATTCAGTGTTCTTCGCCAGCAACACAATTCAAAGGTGTCAACTCTTCTTCGGTCTTCCTTATTCATTGTCCAGCTTTCACATGCATATGATGCGATTGAAAATACCATGGCTTGGGTCAGGCGCACCTTAGTCTTCAAGGTGACATCTTTGCTCTTCGACACTTTGAAGAGGTCTTTTGCAGCAGATTTACCCAATGCAATGCATCTCTTTTTTTCTTGACTGCAGCTTCCATGGCTGTTGATTGTGGATCCAAGTAAAATGAAATCCTTGACAACTTTAGGCTTTTCTCCGTTTATCATGATGTTGCTCATTGATCCAATTGTGGTCACTCCTAAGTTACCATTTATTTTTTCTAGGATCTAAACCCTGCCACAGTCACCCCACTCATGGTCCCAAATTGGAGGACTCACACATTACAATCCCGCTGCTCAAGCTATTACTCTGACCCTCTGTAGGTAGAAAATCTGGAGCTCTGCCTCGCACCACCAAGGACATGCAGAAGGCACAGCACCACCTGAGGGGCCAAGCCAGGTGACCAGGAAAAGCCTCCCATTGGCTCAATGAGCCCGTTCATGAAAAGAGGAGAGCTGCCTGCCAGAGGAAGGGCCCTTGTTAGTGGCATCGGTAGGGAGATATGGGGGTAGAGGCTGTACCAGCTGACACTGTCAGAGGGGGTGACATCAAAATGACTGTCTATAAATTTTTTGTGCAGTGCTTTAGCAGAAATTTATTATTTTTTATAAAAATATCCCTGTAGTTATAGCAATAAATTTTTTTTTTTTCTGGGTAAGCCCAGCTTACATGTACCAATTTATCTACAAAGCTAAAACTCTAATTTACTTTTTGAGAGCCCTGGTGGCAAAGTGGTTAAGAGCTCAGATGCTAACCAAAAAGTTCTGCAGGTTGAATCCACCAGTTGCTCTTTGAAAACCCTATGGGGCAGTTCTACTCTGTCCTGTAGTGTGGCTATGAGTCCGAATTGACTCAATTGCAATGAATTTGGTTGGTTTTTTTTTTTAATGTCCTCCAGTCAGAGCTGTCATTATTACCCAATTACAGTGACACTTTGAATCATGTGGCTTCTGAACGTGCTGTTGTTTTCATTGCTGCTGGTGTTTTTATAGTTGCTGATGTTGTCACATTTTCTGGTGATTTGTGGTGGTTGGTATTCGTGAACCTGCGTCAGTAACTTCCTGAGAATGAAGTAGTAATTAAAGGAAGAGAGTGATATACGGGAATCGTGATTTACAAGTAACATTAATGTAAAAAACATTACTAAAGATTCCGTATCTTAAGGGTCTGGTTTGGGAGGAGGTCCGTGGCGGGGGGATGACACTGTGTGTTACCACACTGGGTGACACCAACACTAGTGACAACACTGCTCTTTGGCAGCAAGTGGTCCTGTTACTGGTTTGGGGCTCAGAATGGAGTGAATTAAAGAAAGCCTTGCAAGTGGATGGACTTGGCATCTAACAGACCACAGTTCAAATCCAGGCACTGCTTCTTTGTGTGATCTTGGGAAAGTCTCTTCATGCATCCGAGTTCACATTTCTTGTTTATAAAATGAGGGTGATAGCCACATCTGCTGTTGGGCATTTTGGTGAGGATCATGTATGATAATGAATGCAGTGCACCTATAACAGTGTCTGGCTCAGAGTAGGTGCTTGCCGTGTGTTAGGTTCTTTCCCCTCCCATTTTCCCTTTCTTTATTTCCTTTGGCACAGAAGACATAGGTTGGAATTTTTAGAAAGCTTGTTACTGCATAGCAAACAGGACACGAAGGACATAATCACAGAGAAGGCAAAATGGGGATTATTGATTTCATTCTTTAATGTTAAAAAAAATTAAGCTTCTAAAAGAGCCTTTCAATCAAGCATATTGTGTGCTTCTAAAAACCCCAGCAGGGTGAGTACCGTGCCTGCTGTTCCATTCCACGTTGTAAATCTGTGTCTGCTGGTTTGTTCCTAGGACAATCATGAACTCAGGAAATCCCCAGCTGGGCATAGCCCCATCCCCCAGTGGGCCCCACAATTCTGTCCATCTTGTTTTCTTTTGGGTGTGGCATCTTTGAGGGCCTCCACGTGGCTGACCTAGAAAATACTGGATCAAGGAATAAACACATGAAACACTAAGTGCTTCCCAGGCTTTGTAACCAGAGGGGAGTTTTCCCAACTCTCTGTGATGACTAGGGTTGCATGGGTTCTGTACTTAGGGACTGTGAGGGTTTGTAGAGGACTGTCATGTGTTGGGGGCCTCGTGAACAGCAGCTCGCTGCATGCCTCCTCCAGGATGCCTCCAGGCTGCAGTTGTTTGCCTGATCCGTGGCCCCCTACATTCTCATTTTGACTGCATATACAGTTCTTGTTCCAAACCTCACCAAGTTACTTGACACTGGGTTTGACCCCACCCATCTTTTCTCTAGGACATGACTTCTAGTGTCTGTGCTGGCCACGTACACCACTTCCACCAGTGGCTGCAGGGACCCTCCTCCCTCTCTCGGGCTACAGGATTCAGGGGTCAGATCTGCTAAGGCAGCTGGTAGACTTAGGCTCTGATTCTAGCATTTACTGTTTACATGCACTTGAGCATACCGCTTTGTCTCCCTCAGCTTCAGCGATGGAAACTGAGGCTCGGAAGAAGGCCATCACCCATGGTCACACACTGCATACTGCTCAGTGAGGGTCAGAACCTCAGACCCCAGAACCCAATGCCAATACATACTCTAGGCCTTTCTCCTCCTTCTTTTTTTCCCCTTCCCCGACTTCCTTTCTTTTCTTTCCTTTTCCTTCCTTCCCCCTTCTTCTCCCTCTTCCTTTCTCCCCTCTTCCTCTTTCTCTTTAGTTCTTCTTGCTTCTGTCATCTGGCATCTTCAGGCTTCCAAGCCCTGGGCGGAGCTGACTTCTCCTTTAGACATGCGTGTAGAGCCCACAATACTTTCAAACCAGTTGCTGTTGAGTTGACTCTGACTCATGGTGGCCCCATATTTGTTGGAGTAGAAAATACTTTTAGGGATCCACAAAGCTTTCTATTTTCAGCTTTCCCATATGTAACATGGGGATGATAATAGTAGTGTCTACCTCAAAGGGCTGTTTGCAGGATTAATTGAGTATATGTCATAGAATACAGTAAGTGCTATATAAATAATAAAACCAAAACCAGACCCATTTGCTGTCAAATCGATTCCAACTCATAGCAACCCTATAGGACAGAGTAGAACTGCCCCAGAGAGTTTCCAAGACTGTAATCTTTATGGAAGGAGACTGCCATGTCTTTCACCCATGGAGTGGCTAGTAGAGTCAAATCACCAACCTTTTGGTTAGCAGCTGAGTGCTTAACCACCGTGCCACCAGGGATCCTTGCTATATGAATGTTACCCATTATTATCACCCCTTGCCCCTTTGGAGCGCGGCATTTTCTCTGTCTCCACTGATGAGCCGTGAGCGCCTTGGGGGTAGGATCTAGGCCTCCCTCACCTCTGCCTTTCCTGCAGAGCCTTCAGATGTCCAGTAAAGCCATATTGAACTCAAACTGCCCTCTGAAAGATTGAGAAATACAATCAATTAAGCAAATAGGTAGGTAGATAGGTATTTTATTTTTATGTTCCGGAGAAGGAAATTTCATGTTCCTTTCTTCCTTGTGTTGAGTCCTTTGTGTTGTCTGAGTGTGTGCATGCGGGGAGGCCCCATCCTCTGCAGAATACCTTTACTGAATGCTTCTTAGCCATGGCGACCTGCCTGTTGTGTTCACATGCCCAACTTCATTTAATCCTCTATGGGGCAGGGGTCTTCACACCCATTTTATAGAGGATACTGGGGCTCAGAGAAGTGAAGGCCACTGAGATGAGTGACAGACCAGAATTCAAATCCAGGTATGTCTGTTCCTAAGCCTGCAGTGGCCTCTGTGATGGGAACCAGTATTTAGGAGTTTTGTAGGGGCCAGTCCTTTCTCTGTTCACTTCCTATTCTCCCTCCACCTTTGCTCCAAGGCCACCATCATCCGTTGGAGGTGGTCTCAGAGCTCACCAGCTCTGGAACTCTGATCTATCCTCAACCTGATGAATATCCTTCATTATATTTCACATCTCTTTCTGCTACCTTTGCTGGACAGCACCTTTTCTCTCCATGGTGGCTTGACTTAATTACTGTAGCTTGAAAGTGGAGAGAGGGGACTGGTTTTGTCTGTTGCTGCCTGCAGATGAAATACGGTTTCCTGGGTCAGCTGAGTCTGCATGGCCACCTGGAGAATTTTAGCCAGGAGACTCCTGGGGACGGAGAGGCTGCTGGGATTGACGGCCCTGGACACTGGCATTAAGAAAGGAACAATGACAGAGGCAGAGGCCACTCTGTCCTCCAGAGAAAGTGCCCTAGGAGAATAGGGAGCTTGGCAGAAGGCAGAGCAAGGGCTCCTGCCTGAGGTCTGGTTGGCAGATGAATTGAGGAACAACTTTGAGTAAGATTCGGAATGGTGTCTATTTAAAACATCCTTGCTCCTTTCTTGGAAACTTCCAAGTTCTTGGGCATGGAGGACTAAACAGAAAGAGCCTGGACAAAAGAGAATGCTTTTGGGAGGGGAGAAGTCGTTGCTAACACGGATGGAGGGAGAGAGATCCCCATTCCAGTGAAGGTGCTGCCCAGAGGGCAAGCTGCAATTGCTGATTTTAGCCACCAGATGGCAGAGCGGAGAGAGGCCCAGCTGGGTGGAACCTGACCTCTGGGTAAGGAGTCAGGATCTGTGCTTGGACTTCTACGGATGCTCCACAGAGGAGGCCCCAGATGGCCTGGCTTGGTAGAGTGTGGGCTGCTCAAGGGAAGAGGAGTGGTCAGTTGGTCCTATGTGCCCAACTCAGGTAATTCCTGACCTCAGGATTCTGGGGGATTCCATGCTCTTGGCTTCCAGGGAGAAGGCCCCCTGCCCCCACTGGGCTCAGTCCATCCACTGGGCACCCTTATCAGTTGAGAAGGGAGGAGTAATTGATTTTTTTTGGTATGTGTGCACATGCTGCTTGGAAACACAGGTGTGACATCCTGTGCTGGCATATACACTACAGCCAGGCTCTCCCTCCTCAGCCCTCCATATTAGTTTGCAGGTAGCCCTAAGCAGTCATCCCCAATCATCCAAAGAGGGTTTTGGCAACTCTCTGAAGACCAGAGTAACAGAACTGTCTGCTTTTGTAATTTCATCAAATAAAAACACAGGAAACTCATTACAACAAAGTTTACTCCCTACTTCATCCCAGAACAATTTATCTGGAAATGAATTAGAAGCTGATTTGACACGTATTTTAAATGAAAAGGTCAAAGGCATCGTAACTGAAAACATTCCCCTCTGTTTAGTCAGGCTTGCTGGCACATCACCAGGGCCTTGCAAGGAGAGAGAGGGAAAAGACACGCTCGTGGGCCAGTCAGGAGGCAGGTGCTTTCATCTAGTTTGTCTCTGTGAAGTGGGCATTAGTATTATCACTCTTATCTTACAGATGAGGAAAGTGAGACTCAAAGAGTGTATTAGTTATCTATTGTTGAATAAAAATTACCACAAAATTTAGTGGCTTAAAATAACAAGTGTTTATTATTTCTTACAGTGTCTGAGAGTCAGGAATCTGGGAGTGGCTTAGCTGGGTAGTTCTCATTTAGGGTCTCTCATGAGGTTTAGTCAAGGTATTGGCCAGAGCTACAGTCATCTGAAGGCTTGACTGGGCTGGTTAATCTGCATTCAAGACCACCCACTGACATGGTTGAGTTCTTCATCACGCAGAACTGATGAGGCCCCCAATGGGTTGTTTGAGTGTCTGCTTAATACGACATTTAGCTTTCACCAGAGCTAGTGATCCACGAGAGCAAGGAGAAGTCACATACCATCACATCTGCCATATTGTTTTGGTCACACAGACCAACCATGATACACTGTGGGAGGGTGCTCCACAAGAACGTGAATACCAGTAGACAGGGAACACTGCGGGCCATTCGGGAGCGTGGCTATCAGAGCGAGCTTGAGTAACTTGGTCATCAAATGGAGAGGCTGAACTTGCTTTAAAGCATCCCTGGTTCCTTTGCAGCAGAGGCAGAGACCTTGGAGTGGCATTCAAAGTAGGCTAAAGAATCAGTAATTCGTGTTTGTCCACTCTACTGAAAAATATTTAAAATCCTGATAATATCTATCATTTGTGAGAATATGGGAAAATGTGTACTTTCATTTGCTGTTGGTAGAAGTATGATAAAAATGTAAACTTTTCTTATACTTTCACTCAATCGCTTTCCTTCTAGAATTCTACTATAGACATTTATACACACATACACACCTTTATACACACACAAATACATATACACACAACACATACACATACTTCTTTTTTTTAATAACTGTCATTTAGAATAGGGAAAAATGGGAGACAAATATGGGAGTGGTTAAATAATTAATTGCATATCATTATATTGGAATAGTATATAGCCACGAAAAAGAATAAACCAAAACCCAAACCTATTGCTGTTGAGTTGATTCCGACTCCTAGTGACCCTGTGTGTTACAGAGCAGAAGTGCTCCAGAGAGTTTTCTTGGCTGTAATCTTTATGGCAGCAGATCGCCAGGCCTTTCTTCCAGGGCAGCCCTGGGTAGGTTTGAACTGCCAACCTTTCAGTTAGTAGTCAAGTGCAAACAGTTTGTGCCACCCAGGGTGAAAAAGAATAATAAAGATATATACAGGAAGTTGTCCAAGATGTATTGATGTGTGAATATAGCATACTGTGTAGAACAATATGCCTAGCAGGATTCCATTTATGTGTATGTACATAAAACATACCAATATGCATATTTGTTTTTTCTGTAAATATAAAAAACACCAAACAGTTAACAGTGGTTACCTGTAGGAGGTAGGACTTTGGGAGGGCCACTTCTACATTACTGTCATCTGTATTGTTTAAATTGTTTCCATGAGTTACTTTTGTAACTAAAAAACTCAATAAAATTAACATTGAAATAACGTTATTAACTCATCTGCAGACCTTATTTGAATCTTACCAATTTTCCCACTAATGTCCTTTTCTTCAGTCCAAAATCCAATGTAGGATTCCATATTGCAGATAGTGTATCTTCTTCACCTTCTCTAATATATAAGCGTTTCTCTGTTTTGTTTTGATTTTTTGGAAGGGGAGATCTTTCACGACTGTAACACTTTTGAAGAGTGCTGTTCACTTACTTTGTAGAATGGCCCTCAGTTTGGGTTTGTCTGATGTTTTCACATGACTGGATTGTGGTTATACATTTTTGGCAAGACTGTCATGGAAGTGATGCCATGATTTTTTCGTATTTCACATCACTGATGTTGCTCTGTCTTTTCCCTTGATGCTAACTTTGATCTCAGGTACTTGCCTGCAACAGTTATTACCATGGTGGTTGCCTCATGGTGATTTTCTGTTTCCGTCACTCTGCCTACATTTATTAACAGGAATTTCCTGTAAGGAAGAGCTGTCCCTTTGCCCCCAATTTATTTTATTTATTCAATTATCTATATCAGTATGGAAACTTCACGTGTTTTAAGAAGATCTTCATAACATTCACACAAACTTAAAAACCTGAATTTTGACATTTTTTTTCCCGCTAGGAAAAAACCCTAATATTAATTGGCAAAAAGATCTCCTGTCAGAAAGACAGAGAGAGGAGGGGCTTAAAGGGGTGGGAGCCCAGTCCTGGGGGTCAGAACAGCACTGGGGCTTCCCTTGCAGCAGAAAAATTAATTTTATTTTACAGATGACAAAATGGCTCTGAGAAGTTAATTCAGCAAATTGTAGTGGTGCTGGGGTTAGAACTCACATCTCTCTGATTCCGAGGCTCACATGCATTCCGCCATATGCCTTACAATGTCAGGAGGAGGTAAGCTTTAATGTTCCTTTAAAGTCAGAAATTCTGTACCTGAAAAGTCTCTCAGCTGTGTGGAGCTATAAATCTCTTCCAGCTTGTGAGGGACTCAAGGCTGGAGTCTCGCTGCCCTGGGGCAGTCTCCGCTGCTGTTCTACAGACTCAGCTTGTCTGAACCGCAGAGATAAGGTTCTCTTTTAAAGAGCCTTTCAGCTCCTCCCCACCTTAGCGTGACTCCATTCGACTGCAGCTCTCCTCTGCATGCAATTTAATTCCTCCTCAGCACAAAGGGATGAGAAATCAATTGTGCGTGTGTATGTGTGTGAATGTGTGTGCACGTGTACATGCCTTCATGTCTTGCAGGGGTGGGGAGAGTGAAGGGGAGTTAGGTAAAGCACCCCAAGGCTGGAGGTTGATTCAAACCCCATTGTTCCCCGCAACCACCTCCTATCAGCTTGTCAATCCAGCACCGTGACAGCGCATGTCTTCTCTGAGTTTCCTGAAAGAGAATTCACTTTTCAGTTCTCAGTTTGAGTATCACAAGGAAGCCTTCTTTGGCCTCCTCGACACTGCACCGTACCTGCCCCATGACACCTACTCACAGCACCTGCGTCCTCCTCCTTCAGGGCACTATGCCCAGGGTGCTGTGATTTTAGTAATTTGACTTAGGTCAGCTTCCCTGTTAGATTATAAGCACCATGATGGACAGTGACTGTATTTGTTTTCCTCATTGTTGTCTCCCCAGAGCCTTGTCCAGGGCCTGGCACATAAGGGATATTCAGTACATATTAACTGAACCATTTAGCTCAAAACCAGTATTTTATCAGCAGGAAAAGCATGCCTCCATAGATAGAGAAGGGAAGACTTAAGAATTGTTCTTTCTCTAATTTTCACCTGTGCATTGCATGCCAGTTAGCCAAGCAAATGCTCACTTACCATGGGGAGCTCTGAGTTTTCTGAAAACACAAAGGTGACGTCAACATGCCATTGACTCCACGCTGAATTTGAAGACTGATCTTATATTTCTTGATCCTTATGCAGGTTCATAAAGTGGATCAGATTGTTCAAATAGTGGGATAGATTTCCTTAGTAGATTACCTGAAGTTGTGTGTTCTCAGAAGCAGTGGGCTGTACACACCTAGGCAGGTGAAGGGGCTAAAGCAGCCCTGTGGTGTTTTCAAAAGAACCACTAGATGGTGCTGCTGCTTCTCAGGCCAGACGTGGAGACCCGGCCTATGGCGGCTGGTATAATTACTGTAAAAAGCTCTTTACAAGTTAGAACTGATTGCCCAATGGAAATGCTGCCTGACTGGCCTTGAATTTTGGCTGATGGTGGAACTTCCTCACAATGAAGCCTTTGGAGAAGGCCTTGGTGAAAGCCTTGTCTTGGCAGCGTTTGTCAAAAGCCCTGGAATCTCTCCTAAGAGGAAAAGGAAAACTGGTTGGATCCTGAAAGGATGGCCTTTTCCCCCTAGAACCACAAAGCAGGGTGGCTCCCACTGGTTATTTTCTCCAGCCCAAACGTATCTGAAATGGGTTTTTCCATCCTGGCCCCTCCCATCTTCCCCCACAGATCCAATTTGCTGGTTAGCAGTTGCACCGTTGAGCTGGGTTCCATTGAAGGCTGAGGATCTAGTCTAGTTGCATGAAGTCTGGTGTCTAATTGCAGTGGTCCTGGCGTGCAAGCATGCATGCATCCATTCATTCAATATGTATTGAGTACTTCCCAGTGCTAGGTGCTGTGTGCTAGGGACTGAGGATATAGCTGCAAATAAGACAGCCAGGGTTTTGGACTTGAGTTCTCCCTCTGGGCCTGCCCTGCTCTGCTCTAGCCTGTTCTGGCCAGACCGTGCCCACTGTGGGCACTCCTTATCTCCACCCCAGTCTCAGGCTGGGGTTTGCTGTGCCTGAATGGTCTTGCCCAGTTTCATTATCTAAATTATTGCTTCAGTGCTGCCACTGGGCTAGTCCTCAGGAAGCCTGCCTGTCCCTTGGCCCGCTCAATCGCTGGACAAAGAAGCTGACCTGGCTTCTGAGTTAGGGTGACCAGCTGCTCCCATTTGCATGGGACTGAGGGTGGGTAGGGAAGGCTTCCAGGACACAGAACTTTCAGTTTCAAAACAAGGACTAAGTAAGGAGTTTTCCAGGATGTAGGGCTTTTCAGTGCCAAAACCAGGGAAAAAAAACCCAAACCAAACCCGTTGCTGTCGAGTCGATTCTGACTCATAGTGACCCTATAAGACATAGTAGAACTGCCCCCATACGGTTTCCAAGGAGTGGCTGGTGGATTTAAACTGCCAGCCTTTTGGTTAGCAGCCATAGCTCTTAACCATTGTGCCATCAGGGCTCCCGAACCAGGAAAGTTCTGGGCAAATCAGAACAAGTTTGTCACTCTAGACAGGTTTCCCAGTCATATCCCAGTCAGGCCTGGCCTCCTTCCTCCCCTGTCATCCCCCAACCCCGTGTTTCTTAGCTCCCAACTACTAGACTGTGGAATGCTAGTTACAGCCCCACCTCTCCTGTGCTGGATGGTTTCATTTGGAGCTCATTGGCAGGATGCCTGGTGAGAGGAGCATGGCTTTGCGTGAGTTATTACCTTAGACAAGTCACTTAACCTCTCAGCCTCGATTTCTTCTGTTGTAAAATGAGTAGGATTAGTCTTGTTCCATGGATTGTGTATATGAAGTGTCAGGTATGAACCTAAACGTGAAGATGTAGCAAGATGTCAATGATGTCTTAAGTGAAAAAAAGCAAACGGTGGGATAAGATGTGAAGTAAGCAATGGACTGGAATGCAGAGTGCTGGGGAGGTAGGGGTGGGTGTGGTGAGGGCTGTGGTTGGGCCTGGCAAGAGGTGAGGCCGGAAAGGCAGACGGAAGCCAGACCACATAAGGCCTTATAAGCTCCCTTAAGGTGTTCAGACTTTATCCTGGCTGCCGTGGGGAGCCACTGAAGGATCATAAGTAGGGGAATGATGAGATCAGGCTTGGGCTTTAGATAGACCCCTCCCTGACTGCTGTGTAGGTGTAGTGCCGGTCTTGTGGGTGCTATGCAAAAATACCCCCCTTTTTCCTTCGGATTGTTGCATTTTTTTCCTCTTACAGCCTCCCCAGTCCTTTCACCTCATTTATCAATATATTCAGCAAATATTTGTGAACACATACTGCTTTAGGACTTGAGGTTTCTGGCAGGGTCCAGGTTGCCCAGACCTCTACCTCTGATAGAGCCAACCTGAGGCTGGTCAGTGAGATGCTGGCTGGGCCCTGGTCCCCACGGGTATTAGAGGTGCCTGCAGGTCAGCCTGTGGGGAAAGGGCCAGTGGAGGCCAAGGGAGTGACCCTGGCTGCAGGCAGGCCTCATTGCCCCCCTGAACCACAGTTTCCTTAAATCTCATGAGCTCTGAGCACGTGCCTTGCTGAGCATTGCTTCTGAGACTCTGGGACTCGCCCTTGCTTCTGAGTCCTGCTCTTCTAGTTTCTCAGTGCTGGTTTATGATCCAAGACTTGCTCCTGGGGTCAGGGCTGAAGACTAAGGTGCGGGGAGTGATAGCCCCAGCCTAGGGAAGGGGCCTGGCTATACTGGGACACCCAGGACCCTCCACTCAGAGTCAAGGGTTTTGCATCCTCTTCCTGGTACTGCCCAACTGTTGGCACCAAACCTTTGCTCAGACTCTTTAAGCTGGCAGGACTCTCCCATGAATGCTTTACCTGCTGGCCCCACAGAGGGAAGTTATAAGCATCAGTGGGGTCCATCCCTCTGCTCAACCTTTCCTACCTCCTTCTCTCCTCTGACTTGGCTCTGTTACTGCCACTTCTTCTGCCTTGGGTCAGTCTTATAGCCCAAGATCTGTCTCTAAAGATCCTCATCCCTGGTGGCTGGTGGTCACCCAGGACAACCAGTCTCTTGTGATGTGTGGATGTCTGTGTATGGGAGGAGGGATGGATTTGGGTGGGAACCACAGGACTTGTAGAAGAAGAATCAGGATTGGGCCAGGTCAGTATGAGGGGTCCTGGCATACAGTCAAGCTATGCCAAGTCTGAGAGTCATCCCAGGGGTGAGCTGTGGGTGTTCTAACAGGATTTACTCAACAGGACCACTCCTGGGACTGCCAGAAACCCTGGAGTTTAGAGTTAAGCCAAGTTTGGAGCCAGAGAGGTGGCTGGCTGTCCAAGCTGAGAGTAGATCACTAGTCAAAGATGACCCTGGGGAATTTTGTTAAATGTTTTATTGGCTTAACAACATCTTTGTCTCTTGGAGATGGTTCTGGAGTGACAATAGATAATGCCAACTCCAGAGTCCTTCCACTGCGCTTACCTGTAAGAAACAAAAAATTCAATGTTCTTCTTTTGTGAACCTAATGAGAGAGTTGTAGCCGTGTTGGAGAGAAGTCCCAGCCCAGCTACAAGACAGAGCTGTGATGTGGCAGCTGAGCAAGGCCCCTGGAAGGGACATCAGGGATCAGCATCATTTGGAGATGAGGTCAGGGGTGACCACCAAGGAGGGCATGAGAGCTGTCATCAGGGTCCGGCCAGGGGAAGGAATGGACCCAGGGCCTGCTCGTCCCTGAATGGGAGAGAAACGAATAACCACAGAGAGAGGAGATAGGGTCTGCACTCCTGCAGATGGTGTACCTGCCAGCCATGCCCACCCCCCACCAGGAAGCCTTTGACCCCTGCGTGGGCTGCATCCAGGAGGAGCTGCTGTGGATATATTTCTGTTGAATCACAGCCCTGCCTTTTCCGACTTAGAGTTTTATACATCATTAGGAAAGGACAGACAAGTCAGCGTGGGTTTCTCTGGTTCCCACTGCCTAAGCTAATTAACCTCTGAAAGCCTCAAATTTTCTCAACTGTAAAGTCTTTTCTTTTTTTTAAATAACAATTTCGTTGCAAGTTTGCTCTGCGGATTAAATAAGATAAACACCTGCAAACTATCTGGCAGTGGGTCTGGCTGACAGTGAGTGCCCTGATTTCAGACCCACTGAGATCACAACTCCCAAGTTTGCATTGGAAGCCTTGACCTTTCTTCTGGATACCAAGATCACATGTCTAGTCACCTGCCGGGCAGAGTCTACCTGCCGCCCCTCTGCTCTGCCATGCACAGCTCTGCAGACTCATAATATCTAAGCTCACAGGTGTTTGTGAACATGGCAGTGTAATAAAGTAATAAAGGGTAGCATTTCACAAAATTGCAGTACTTTAGTGTTTTTATATCCATTATTCTAATTAAGAAAAAAAAAAAAACTCAAACCAATTGTTGTCAAGTCAGTTCCTACTCATGGGGACATCGTATGTGTCAGAGTAGAGCTGCCCTCCATAGGGTTCTCTTTTTAAATAATTTATTTTATTTTATTTTTTGTTGCTGTTGAGGATGTACTCAGAAGAACATACACAAATTCAACAGTTTCTACAAGTTCAATTCAGTGGCATTGATTACATTCTTCCAGTTGTGAAACCATTCTCACCCTCTTTTTCTGAGTTGTTCCTCCCCCATTAACATAAACTCACTGCCCCCTATGTTTCTGATCTAGTCTTTTGAGTTGCCATTGTCAATCTGATCCCGTATAGATGGACCTTGAAAGAGCACAAAGCTCAAGGCAGACGTTCTTTACCAGTTAAGCTAAACTACTATTTGGTTTTAAGAAGACTTCAGGAGGTATCTTTGGTTTGTTTTAAAGATTATTTCAGGGCAGTGGTTTCAGGGGTTCATCCAGCCTCTATGACTCCAGAAACTCTGGATTCCATGAGAATCTGAAATTCTGCTCTGCATTGTCTCCCTTTTGATCACAATTTTGCTGTAGAATCTTTGACCAAAACCTTGAGTAATGCTAGCGAAGCACCATCCAGTTCTTGTCTCATGACAAAGGAGGCAGTTGTTCATGGAAACAGTTAGCCACACATTCCATTTCCTCCTTCTATTCCTGATTCTCCTTCTTCCTCTGTTGCTCCAGGTGAATAGAGACCAGTTGTTGGATGGGCGCTTGCAAGCTTTTAAGACCACAGTTACTATGCAACAAATCAGGAGGTAGAACAGAAGCGCTAAATATGGTATTAGGCCCATTAACTGGGATGTCCCGTGAAACCATGACCCTAAACCTCCAAACCAAGAAACCAAATCTCATGATGTGTTTGGTTGTACAAAAACAGCCTCGGCAGCTGCTCTTTTTTGTTATTGTTGTTGCAAATGCATCCAGCACACAACTTTTGCCAACTTTATTTTTTATAGTTGTACGACTTATTGACAGTAATTAAATTAACTGGTTGTGCAGCCCTATTCTTAATTAATGCACATGGGATTTTCAATAGCTGATTTTTCAAAAATAGATCGCTAGGACTTTTTTCAGAGTTGCCTCTGAATGGACTCGAACTTCCAACCTTTTGTTTAGCAGCTGAGCGTGAGAAACGTTTGCACAACCCAGGGACTCCAATTTAAGCTACACTAAATCTTTTCTGGATGAAGATAGGGTATAAGTTAACTTTAAAACACATTCACTAATATCTTTACAATAACCTTATTAGGCATTACACTCATTTCATAGATAAGAAAACATTTGCCCAATCATAAAACTGGGGATGGTCTTATATTGCCTTCTTTCTCTTAGTTTTTCTTACAAAGAACCAGATTCTCCACTCCCATCGCCTCTGCCCATGTCAGCTCCATCTCTCATTTGAAGTACTGCTATAGTCTCTTTTCTGTTCTACTTGCCTCCAATTTTCCGTCCTCCCTCCAATTATCCGCAACAATTGCTTTAAGACTAAAAAATGATCCTGTCCCTACCCTGCTTAAAAAGACACGAACCAGTCCCATTTGCCCCCTGGATAATGTCCAAATTCTTCAGCGTGACACACAGACTCTCCGCGATCTAGCTCCTTGCCTACCTTTCCAGCATCATCTCTCATCCCACCTTGCCTTGCATCCTGGGTACTGGCGTTTCTTCAAATATGCCAGGGTCAACATTTGCTTAGCCCTGCTAGTATACTGGTTTATTTATTTTATTATTAATATTTTAAGAGTCTGAGTTCTTAGAGCTTTTTAACAATAACTGTTATAGTTAGTTGCCATTGAGTTGGCTCTGGCTCATGGTGGCCTCAGGTATAGCAGAATGAAATGTTGAACTGTCCTGTGGCCGTCCTCACAATTGTTGCTATTTTTGTACCTATTGTTGCAGCTATTGTGTTAATCCATCTGATGGAGGTTTTCCCTGACCCTCTGTTTCACCAACATGATGTCCTTTTCTAGCGATTGGTCTTTCCTTATGGTGTGTCCCAAGTAAGCAAGATGAAGTCTCACCATCCTCAGTTCTGAGGATCATTCTGGCTGTACATCTTTCAAGATTGATTTATTTGTTCTTTTGGCAGCCCACAGTATATTCAGTATTCTTTGACAGCACTGCAATTCAAATGCATCAATTCTTCTTTGATCTTCCTTTTTCATTGTCCAGCTTTCACATGCATATGAAGCAATTAAAAAGATCATGGCTTGGATCATGCACACCTTTGTCTTCAAAATGACATCTTTGGTTTTTAACCCTTTAAAGAGGTCTAAAAATAACTAGTTCAACTATTTTTCTATTTTCAAATCCATTAACTTCTGCTATCTTTAGTTATTCCTTCTGTCTCCTCTGGTTAGGAGTGCTAGGTTGCGCTGACTCCCCTGTTCAGCGCCTGTCTCCAGGTGGGCTCAGTTCCTCTTGACAGCAGCGATTGTTTTGATCCCCTGCTTTGCCTCCCCAGTGCATGGTTTCATTCATGCAGCCACACTGACTAGTAGAAGAGCCACGGCAGCGTGCACCTGGGTTTCTACCTGTAGGACTGACCTGAGTCGGCAGGGAAGAAAAAGTCAGGCTACAGTCCTCACATCCTTTTGAAACCCACAGATTTGGTTTCATATATTTATAAAACTCTAAATTCTCCTTCCTTTGATTTTTTTTTTCTTTTTTACTCCATTCTGGTCCGTGCTTGTATGTCTCTTGGGGGTCTTCCGTTGCCATCTATCTTGAAGTCACATTAGATGGGCACTTTCTGTTGTTTCTTTTATCATGCTGTTTTACAATGTGGACTGTTTGTGGTCACAGGCAACCGTGTGGTACCTGCGGAATATTAATGAGAAAACTACAAATCTTATAGTGATGCTTGTACAGCATGCAAAGATGTATGAGCAGGGATGTTCATTGCAGCAGTATTTGTAATATCCAAAATCAGAAACAACTGAGACATCAATCAATAGTGGACTTGTTAAATACATGTGATTGCATTTATAGACTTGAACATTACATAGCCTTGAGAGAAGGCTATATATATGAATACGGAACGATACCATTTATGTGGTTACGTGAAAGGAGCTAATTTTATAGGAAGTCTAATTCCATTTCTGTTAAGCAGAGATTGTTAATAGCCTGGAAAAATTTGGAGGAATATTCACCAAACTGTTAACTTTAAGAAAGTAGAGGTTAGGAGATAGAATTACAGAAAACAGAGGACCCTCTCATACATGTCATACATTACAGAATATTTGCTTTTTTATTTACGAAAATAATGTGTTACTTTATAATCAGAAAAAAAGTTAAAAAATGTCTGATTGCCTTCTGGGATACAACCTAAGCTATTCTCAGAGGAAAATTTATTGCATTCAATCCTAAAATTACTAAGTAGAAAGAATAAAAGTAAACTTGTTTCTTATAGTTGTTAGGTGCTGTCAAGTCAGTTCCGACTCAGCAACCCTGTGTACCACAGAACAAAACACTGCCTGGTCCTGTGCCATCCTTACTATTGTTGCTATGCCTGAGCCCACTGTTGCAGCCACAGTGTCAATCTATCTCTTTGAGGGTCGTCTTTTCTCAGTCTATCTCATTGAGGGTCTTTCTCTTTTCCAGTGACCCTGTACTTTACCAAGCATGATTACCTTCTCCAGAGACTGTTCCATGTTGACAACATGTCCAAAGTATGCAAGACTCAGTCTCGCCATCCTTGCTTCTAAGGAGCATTCTGGTTGTACTTCCTCCAAGACAGATTGTTCTTTTGGCTGTCCATTGTATATTCAATATTCTTTGCCAATATCACAATTCAAAGGTGACAATTCTTCGTCCATCTTCCTTATTCACTGTCCAGCTTTCAAGTGCATATTATGTGATTGAAAATACCATGGCTTCAAAAAAAAAATTTTTTTTTTTGGGGTCAGGCACACCTTAGTCTTCAAGATGACATCTTTGCTTTTCAACACTTTAAAGAGGTCCTTTGCAGCAGATTTGCCCAGTGCAATGCGTCTTTTGATTTCTTGACTGCAGCTTCCATGGGTGTTGACTGTGGATCCAAGTAAATTGAAATCCTTGACAACTTCAATCTTTCCTGTTTATCATGACGTGACTTATTGGTCCAGTTGTGAGGATTTTTGTTTTCATATGTTGAGGTGTAATCCATACTGAAGGCTGTGATCTTTGATCTTCATCAGTAAGTGCTTCAAGTCCTCTTCACTTTCAGCAAGCAAGGTTGTGTCATCTGCATAATGCAGGTTGTTAATGAGTCTTCCTCTAATCCTGACGCCCCGTTCTTCTTCATATAGTTCAGGTTCTCAGATTATTTGCTCAGCATACAGGTTGAATAGGTATGGTGAAAGGATACAACCCTGAGACACACCTTTCCTGACTTTAAACCACTCAATATCCCCTTGTTCTGTGCGAACAACTGCTTCTTGATCCATGTACAGGTTCCTGATGAGCACAATTAAGTGTTCTGGAATTCCCATTCTTCCCAATGTTATCCATAATTTGTTATGATCCACACAGTCGAATGCCTTTGCATAGTCAATAAAACACAGGTAAGCATCCTTCTGGTATTCTCTGTTTCAGCCAGGATCCATCTGACATCAGCAATGATATCCCTGGTTCCACGTCCTGTTCTGAGACTGGCCTGAATTTCTGGCAGTTCCCTGTCGGTATACTGCTGCAGCCATTTTTGAATGATCTTCAGCAAAATTTTGCTTGTGTGTGGTATTAATGATATTGTTTGATAATTTCTGTGTTTGGTTGGGTCACCTTTCTTGGGAATAGGCATAAATATGGATCTCTTCCAGTTGGTTGGCCAGGTAGCTGTCTTCTAAATTTCTTGGCATAGACAAGTGAGCACTTCAATGTTGCATCTGTTTGTTGAAATACCTCAACTGATATTCCGTCAATTCCTGGAGACTTGTTTTTTGCCAGTACCTTCAGTGCAAAAAAAAAAAAAAAAAAATTTTTTTTTTTTCAGTGCAGCTCGGACTTCTTCCTTCAGCACCATCGGTTCCTTATCATATGCTACCTCTTGAAATGGTTAAATGTTGACCAGTTTTTTTTGGTATAATAACTTTGTGTATTCCTTCCATCTTCTTTTGATGCTTCCTGCATCGTTTAGTATTTTCCCCATAGAATCCTTCACTATTGCAACTCAAAGCTTGAATTTTTTCAGGTTGAGAAACGCCAAGCGAGTTCTTCCCTTTTGGTTTTCTATCTTCATCTCTCCACACATGTCGTTATAATACTTTATTTTGTCTTCTCGAGCCACCCTTCGAAATCTTCTGTTCAGTTCTTTTACTTCATCATTTCTTCCTTTTGCTTTAGCTGCTTTATGTTCCAGAGCAAGTTTCAGAGTCTCCTCTGATATCCATCTTGGTCTTTTCTTTCTTTCCTGTCTTTTCAGTGACTTCTTGTTTTCTTCGTGTGTGATGTTTTTGATGTCATTCCGAAGAGTAAACTAAAATATAAAAGTAGGTTTCAAAAATGTTCAAATAAATATATGTTAGTAAAAAGTAATAAAAGAAAAAGCAAAATTAAATATGTAAACATAAATAACAGGACATAGTTTAAACGCCAGCTAGAGCCAGTAGTATGTAATAGGAATGAAGTCTAACATCTATCTAGTTGGGCTTCTGTAAAAAATATGGCTTGCAAATACTTGAAAAGAGCAACTGGGTTTTCAAATTCTTACAGCATACAGTCTAGCGCAATTTCAGCTTTGATTTCTGTTCGATTTGGTTTTCTGTTTTGTTTAACTTTTATGTTAGTTTTTTTTAATATTATTATTAAGATTTGTTGTATTGTGTTTGAAAAATGTGTTATGTGCTGGTTTTACTTTTGTGAATTTACTAAGATTTTCTTTAGAGAACTTTTGTAAATGCTCTGTGGGTACTTAAAAAGAATATACTTCTTATGAAGATGTATAATTTGGAACTTATCTCCTGGGTTGGACTTACTCATTTTATTATCCAACTCCTGTATGTTGCTGTGTGCTGTGGAGTTGATTCTGACTCACAGAGACCCGATAGGACAGAGTGGAACTGCCTTACAGGGTTTCCTAGGCTGAAATCTTTTTTTTTTTTAATTTTTATTTTGCTTTAAGTGAAAGTTTACAAATCAAGTCAGTCTCTCATATAAAAATTTATATACCCAGAAAAATTTATATACACCTTGGTATATACTCCTAGTTGCTCTCCCTCTAATCAGACGGCACACTCCTTCCCTCCACTGTCTCTATTTTCATGTCCATTCGTCCGGCTTCTGACCCCCTCTGCCCTCTCATCTCCCATCCAGACAGGAGCCGCCCACATAGTCTCATGTGTCTATTTGATCCAAGAAGCTCATTCCTCACCAGCATCATTTTCTGTCCCATAGTCCAGTCCAATCCCTGTCTGAAGAGTTGGCTTTGGGAATGGTTCCTTATCTTGGGCTAACAGAAGGTCTGGGGACCATGACCTCCGGGGTCTTTCTAGTCTCAGTTAGACCATTAAATCTGGCCTTTTTACAAGAATTTGGGGGTCTGCATCCCACTGCTGTCCTGCTCCCTCAGGGGTTCTCTGTTGTGTTTCCTGTCAGGGCAGTCATCGGTTGTACCTAGGCCGAAATCTTTGTGGGAGCAGATTGCTAGGTCTTTTCTCCCTCAGAGCAGCTGGTGGGTTCGAACTGCCAACCTTTAGGTTAACAGCTGAGCTTAACTGTTGCACCACCAGTGTTCCTTAACTCCTGTATAGTCCTGCTTATTTTTTGGTCCTCTTGTCTAAAAACTGTGAGTCCTTACTATTTTTAAGTTCTTGTATTTCTAAGTTTTTGTATTGTATATTTTGATGGCACATGCTACTTAGTGTTAAAGATTCAAGGTGCCTATGTTTTCATTGTGAAATAAAACCTTTGTTATAAATGGCAAGATTTGTCCGGTATTTCTGCCCCTTCTTCCTGTGGAAACCAAATTCCATCCTGTATCTGTGCTTCGTCTTGGGAGCGAATTTCTGCCCTTCCCCTAGAGGTGGCTGACTTGTGTTTGAAATTATCAGGTAGCTGACTTGGGTCCAAGATAATTTTCTTCCCTTCCCCAGGCCCCAGTTATGACAACCAAAAATGTCTCCTGACATTGGCAAATGGCCCTTCTGGGGTGGGGGACAAAATTGCTCCCAGTTGAGAACCTCTGCTGTGACAGGTTCTGTCTAAATGAGGTTCTAGAGTCCCTGGGTGGTGCAAATAGTTATTAACAAGTTTGGCTGCTAACCTAAAGACTGGGAGTTCCACCTGGAGGGGCCTTAGAAGAAAGGCCTGGTGATCTACTTCTGAAAATTCAGTCATTGAAACCCCCAGGGAACACAGTTCTACTCAGACACACATGGGGCCGGCATAAGTCAGAGTCAACTGGACAGCAATTGGTTAAACGGGCTTCTAGATTCCAAGCATGAAAATGTCAACCTTTCCCCCTTCCCTTTCCCTGTTGGTGCCCCTCCCAGACCTCCTTCACCAGGGCTCCCATTTCCCCAGCTGCTGTGAGTGTTGGCTGCCTGCAACTCACAGCTGCCCCCTTCTGCAGAGAAGGGCACTTGGCTGATGGAGCTGCTGTAGCCTGGAATTACCGGGGAGGTAACACCCTTCCGCCAGGGATGGCCTGAAACCAATGACTGACTATTACCAGGTGCAAAAGGCTGCCCCCTTGTCTCAAGGCAGAACAGTCCTGTGATGCTTTTTATGTTCCCAAGAGCCCTGTAGGATCAGGCTAGGCTGGGGGCTTCAGGTGAAGTCTTTCCCTAATGGATCTTGCTTACAATTTTTACCTGAGGGCTTTCTCTCAGTAAGAAATTTACACTCGAACTCATCATCTCAGGTCTGCTTCTAGGGAACCTGACCTAAGACACCTCCCTCTGGGGAATTTCCTTTTATCCCAGGATTAGGCTACTATTTTTCCAGCTCCCATCTCTGGTCTCTTTTTCCTCTTACTTTCCCAATGGAGCTTAGTAGAATAGACTGCCAGGGCCCAGGCCCAGGCTCCAGGACCTTCTTCACTTTCCCTGGGCTTAAGAAAGGCATGCTTCTTCTAGGCAACAGAGACCAACAATACGGTTACATTTTCTTATGCTGCTGCATTAAATCCTTAATAACTCACCCTGTTGTATTAGAAAGATCAAGTGTTGACTAGATATTTTTATATCTTTTGCAAATTGCCTCTTCTGGTTCTTTACCAATTTGTCTTTTGATGGTGTTCATTTTTTCCTCTTACTTTTCAGTAAGAGTTTTCTGTATCTATGAGTAATGGTAACCTTTTGTCTGTAACATATGTTGAAAATATTTTTCCAAGTTTATTTATTGGTCAAACAGAAGGTTTACATTTTTATGTAGTACAATCTGCCAGTCTTTTCTGTTTGGTTTCTGTTCTTCATATCATGTTTAAAAAATGTCTTTGCCACCCTGGAATTATAAAACCATCTACCTAAAATTCTTCTGGTTTCCCTTTTTGTGTTCACAGCTTTGGTTCGTCTAGATTTTATTTTGGAGTGAGGAGTGAGTTAGGCATCCAGCTTGATTCCCCTCCCAAAGGACTAGTCAGCTGGGGGAGTCCTACCAAGGAGGCTTGCCTTCAAATTTCCCTGCATCTTGGTTCAATAATGGTAGAAGCTTTAGCATTTTTTATTTGCTGCTTCTTGCATCCTGCACCCCAAGCCCCAGATGCAGCTTGGTGTGCACCAGGAGTTCTCATGTCCCCAGTTCCCTGCTTGGGGTAACCAGCACCATCTTTTAAGCAGGAGCACACCAAGGTTTGGTGATGCCTGCAGGGCGTTTGGGCTTCGTTGGGCCAGTAGCAGAGGGGCTCTCAACATCCTGCTTCCTCCCACCTTGCATCAAGATCAGTCTAGAAGGCACTTGCATTCACTAGGTAAGTTTCAGAGAGATTTGCTAGCACCCTGCTATCATATTTATCTTTATGTCAGTGTTTTTCCTGCCTTCTACAATGCTGCAGACCTCAGTAAGGTCCCCGCCCCACCCCCACATTCCTGTCTCCTTCCCAGACTCTAGCAAGGCTGTCACAGCTGGCAACTACCTGCTGCCTTCCTCAACCATAGAAGTGTTCTACTTTTCAGTGTAAGGAGACTGGGTAACACCTGGAGGGCTAGTGATTACCCATGGTCACATAGCTAAAGCTTGGGTGCTTTGACTTGTTAATCAAGGGTTCATTCTAGCATGTTGCATATCTATAGGGAACAAGAGTGTAGGTCCTGGAATATGACTGCCTGAGTTCCTGTCCCAGCTCTGCTGCTTACTAGCTGTCTGAACTTTCCCTAATCCTTATTTTCTTATCTGTAAAATGGAAATAAAATAGGGCTTGTATTATAGAGTTGTTGTGAAGATTATATGAGAAACTACATGTAAGGCACTTAGAACATTGCCTGTACAGAACAAGCACTATGGAAGTGTTAGCTATTTTTATTATGTGATTCTGGGTGTAGTGCACACAGCAGTTTACGCACAGCAGTTTGGGATCTGGGCTTCCTCCTGCCCATTGCTATGAGAGTTGGTTTTTTAAAAAATTTATTGTGCCTTAGGTGAAAGTCTACGGCACAAATTAGTTTCTCTTTCAAAAACTTATACACCCATTGTTTTGGGACATTGGTTGCAATCCCCATGTTGTGTCAGCACTCTCCCCGATTCCATTCCCACCCTGGATTCCCTGAGTTCATTCGTACAGTTTTCCTGTCCCTTCCTGCCTTCTTGTCTTTGCTTTTGGGCAGATGTTGCCCATTTGGCCTTGTATACTTGATTGAACGAAGAAGCACATTCCTTACGTGTGTTATTCTTTGTTTTACAAACCTGTGTAATCTTTGTCTGAAGGGTGGACTTTAGGAGTAGTTTCAGTTCTGAGTTAGCAGGGTGTGCAGGGCCATAGTCTCGGGGGTTTCTCCAATCTCTGTCAGACCAGTAAGTCTGGTCTTTTTTTGTGAATTTGAATTTTGTTCTATATTTTTCTCCTGCTCTGTCCCAAACGCTCTATTGTGATCCCTGTCAGAGCGATCGGTGGCGGTAGCTGGGTACCATCTAGTTCTTCCAGGCTCAGGCTGGTGGAGGCTGTGGTTCCTGTGGTCCGTCAGTCCTTTGGACTAATATTTTCCTTGTGCCTTTGATCTTCTTCATTCTCCTTTGCTCTAGATGGGATGAGGCCAATAGACGTATCTTAGATAGTGGCTTACAAGCTTTTAAGACCCCAGATGCTACTCATCAAAGTAGGATGTTGAATCTTTTTTTTTTGTTGTACTTTAGATGAAGGTTTACAGAACAAACTAGCTTCTCATTAAACAGTTAGTACACATATTGTTTTATGACATTGGTTAACAACCCCACAACATGTCAACACTCTCCCTTCTTGACGTTGGGTCCCCTATTACCAGCTTCCCTGTCCTCTCCTGCCTTCTAGTCCTTGCCCCTTTAGCGTGCCCCTTTAGTCTTGTTATGTTTCATGGGCCTGTCTAATCTTTGGCTGAGGGGTGAACCTCAGGGCTGGCTTCATTACTGAGCAAAAATGGTGTCTGGGGGCCATACTCTTGGGGTCACTCCAGTCTCTGTCAGTCCATTAAGTCTAGTCTTTTTTTTGTGAGTTAGAATTTTGTTCTACATTTTTCTCCAGCTCTGTCGGGGGCCCTCTATTGTGATCCCCGTCAGAGCAGTCAGTGGTGGTTGCTGGGTACAATCCAGTTGTGCTGGACTCAGTCTGGTGGAGGCTGTGGTAGTTGTGGTCCGTTAGTCCTTTGGACTACTGTTGCCCTTGTCAACACCATTCTTGCTCAATCCCAAATGCTAGTTGCAAAAGGAACTGGGTTGGCAACCCCTCAAACATATGTACTAATTTCCAAAGTTTTCTTTGGCAAAAGAGTGAGTGCCTTCCAGCTTGTGCAGCCTTGATCAGGGTCTGGAGGTGGAGCAGGGAGAAAATGTGTCTTCAGGGGCTGGAAACTTTTCTCTTTCCTCTTCTACATCCACTTGGCCTATAGATTGTTTTAAAATCAATTCTCCAACACCTTTCATATTGGCTTTCTTTCATTATGAAGTCTTTCTAGCTTGGTACACGAATACATACTTCCTTCCTAAACAAGTTAGTTCTGTACTGTTCTATATTAAGTCTCTTCGGGCTTCACACTGATGTTAAGATAGAGTCTGTGCTTCTTTCCATGGGGTAAGTTCATCTCAGGGAGGAGGGTCTGGTCTTGGGGACATATCAGAGGGTAGTTCCAAGGCAGCAGCAGGTTCTTCCCCAGCTGGAGCAGGGAAGGATATTGTGCAGTAGAAACTGCCTCAGCCTGGGGCTGGAGGTGCCAGGAAAAAAGCCAGCACCTGCTGTAATCAGGTGGGGTTGCCATTTTCTTGCCAATGTGTATTGTGATTTCGTAAAGTGTAACATGCAGTGTCCCCAAGTGAAGATGCTGTAAGAAGGGGTGATGTGAAATGGAGGCTGGAAAGAAATGTGAGGTGTGGTTTGTGTGCAACTAAAGAGAAAAGTTGTTAAAAAAAAAAAAAAAAGGAAGTGATGGAAGAAATAATAAAACTAGTGGGAGGTAGGAAGCCAAGGCTCTAGAAAATAGCCTCAGGTGGAAAAAGCAGGGGCTGTGGGGTGGGGAGGGAACCCGATTCTGGGATGACAGGCTTAAGGACTCTGTGTGGTTAAGGGTACAAGGGGAGCCTGGTTCAAGGATGGTGATTTAGAAAACCCTTCCTTGCTTTTCCAAGACCAAAAGGGGATAGGTACTGCCTCAATCTGGGATCAGAGCTGGACTTCTTAACCTGAGGTCCACCGAAGGGTTTGTGGATAGAATTCTGGGAGTGTGTGAACTTAGATGGGAAAATACCGTATTTTTATTTTCACTAACATCTAATTGAAACTTAGCGTTTCATGCAATTATTGAATGTAGGCATCAAACTATAGTATTAGCAGTACCCACAACTTGGTTACCAGTAAAAATGATAGATTTTTTTTTCACATTGTAGTTATTGCAGATATAGCAAATATCATTCATGATCATCATTACTTCGAAACTGTGGAAGTTATTTGACCCTCTTGTTATTTAATGCATTAATAAAGAAGCAGTTTAAAAGCATTTTGATAACTATATTTCAATACATTTGGTTTATTTTGCAATCCAGTGTATTTAATTGTATGCATTTGAAGATATTATTCTGAAAAGCAATTCAGAGTCTTCACCAGATTGCTAAAGTGGTCCTTGGACAAAAAAGGTCAAGAAACTCTAGATTAGATAGCATGGAAGAAGGTATATAGGTAGAGGGACTCTTACCCTCTGAGCTAGAAAAGGAGCTTGTGGCCAAAAAGAAAAGGGAGAGGATGCTCCAGGAATGTTAGAACCAAAGTCCCTGGACTTTTGACCACCCCATTGCTGTGTTGGTCTGTTCCTGCATGGTCCTCAGGTTTGCTCTGGCTCCCAGGGAAGAAGGTAGAGCTGGAAGAACCTGTATCCCAGGGGCTGTTGTTCAAGGCTGGTGGTCCTAGATCTGGGAGAGTAATCTGAAGTAGGGACACTGGCTGCCTCCTGTGTCCCAGATTCTCCATCTAAGAACTGAGTTGGTAGATCTGAGGTTAAGAGCAGGCTTTGCCCCAAACTGACTATCAGCTTGGATCAGACATGCAACTCCTGAGTCCCAATTTCTTCATCTGTTAGTGGTCATTCCTTCAGCTAGTATTGATTAAGCCCCAAGCACCATGTAGGAGGAGATACTTCTACAGTCATTGAGCAGATTAAATGAGATGCTGTGTCTGAAAGCACTTTGAAAATGAACGCTGTCATTGAAGAAGTTTTTAAAATTTATTTTATTATTTTTATTTCAGTATCCATATCTGTCTGTCTGCTCCTTAGTCAAGTTGAACTTTAAAGAGGAGTGACTTGAATCTTTTCAGAAAGAGTCCAGCCTTGGAGGTTTGCAGCTCCACTGGCTGACCCTTCCAATCTTCCTGACACTGCAGCCTAAAGTGTCAGGACCATCCTAGTGATTTTTACCTGGTGAGAACAGACTGCTGGATTCAATTAGAGCTGTCAGCCTGGCTAAAAAGGTGCGCGTGGTTATTTATGCACTGAAGTACCTTGATAAGAGGCCCGAATAATCATAAATGAGGACTGTCATTTAAACGTATATCACATGTTTGGCTTAGAAGTATAGTTTTTTGCAAGAAGGGCAAATTAAAAAAAAAGTCCATGTGTCAGAGGCAAAACAGGAATGTCAGAACAAGTGAGCGAACCCTGCTGTAATCCAGAAGGTACCCCGAAGCTTAAAGATAACCCCTTCTCTTGGTAGAACACAAGAGGGCACAGTAATTCTTATCAGCTAGCAGAGTTCACCTCCCACAAGTGTAGGCCTTCTGGGGACAAGGCTCTGGGTCGGCACTGAAGATGACAATTTTTGTTGGACCACATCCCTTACATCGTCTTTCCAGCCTTGGCCACCAGCGCTACTTTTGGAATTTATTACACCTGAACCCCTCTAGCACCTGCACAGACACCCCTATCTGTGTGGCTATGGGCATGGAGCAGCCCTTTCTAATTGCAGACACAGCTGGATGTGGTGCTAAAAAGTTTAGGCCCTGGCACCAGACTCTTTAAATCCCACCTCTTCCATTGACTAGCTGGACCACTCTTGGCTAGTTGCTTAGCCTCTCTAAGCCTCGGTTCTTTATCTTCAAAATGAGGGTAACAGTAGCTATTTTCTGAAAAATAAATGAGAGAATGCTTGATTGATAAGTGCAGTGCCTGGCCTACAGTAAGTGATAAGTCAGTGTTATGTTATTGTTATTATTAGTGGAGGGTTGCTGTGGATGGAAGCAAACTGGCCTTGCCCTCCCTGGTTGTGTTGCTGTCCCACACTCACCGTCTCCTCTGGCATCCGGTCTTCTGCTGGCTCCCTCTCTCCGTTCCTGGAAAAATTCTAGCACAGTTCTCTCTTGGCACTGTAGTTCAGAAACTGGGCTTGAGTTCCTTCCAGGAACAGAGCAAGTGAAATCTGCCTGTAGGAGCTATAGGATGATGAAAGGAAAGATCTTCAGAATCTTGGGACAAGGTCAGGAAATGTCACCTTCTGACCACAGGGCAGAAAATTACCCTAAGTAAGGGCAAGAGTGGGAGGGCCTTGGCTACAGCACCCTGTGTTGGTAATCATATCTAAAAGTGAAGGGACAGTTGTACCATGTGTGTCATTCTGAGCTGAAACTTTTAAAAAGAGGTGAGGCTTCCCCCTGATCTCTTCTAACTTCTGCTGCTAGAAACAAAGGTCTCTGAGGCCTTGGGGGATGGTAGAGCCACAAAATATCAGGAGCTTATGTGGAGGAGTGGAGCCCTGGTGGCGCAGTGGTTAACAGCTCAGCTGCTTAAAAAAAAATGGTCAGCAGTTTGAATCCACCAGCTGCTCCTTGGAAACCCTATGGGGGCGGTTCTACCCTGTCCTGTGGGGTAGCTATGAATTGGAATCAGCTTGATGGCGATGGGTTTTTTATATGGAGGAAAGCTATGTCCTATCCTGGAACTCCTGCACTGGACTTTTATGTGAGTGAGAAATAAATTTTTTCTTTAACTTTTTATTTATTTTTATTGTACTTTAGATGAAGGCTTACAGAACAAACAAGTTTCTCACTAAACAGTTAGTGTATATATTGTTTTATGACATTTGTTAACCACCCCACGATATATTAACACTCTCCCTTCTCTACCTAGGGTTACCTATTACCAGCTTTCCTGTCCCCTCCTGCCTTCTAGTCCTTGCCCCTGGGCTGGTGTGTCCCTTTAGTCTTGTTTTGTTCTATGGGTCTTTCTAATCTTTGGCTGAAGGGTGAATCTCAGGAGTGACTTCATTACTGAGCTAAAAGTGTGTCTGGGAGCCATACTTTCAGGGTTACTCTAGTCTCTGTCAGACCAGTAAGTCTGGCTTTTTTTTTTGTGAGTTAGAATTCTGTTCTACATTTGGAAAATAAATTTCTATTGTGAAAGGCCACTGAAAATGTTGGGTTTATTCGTTTCAGGAGCCAGTGTTATTCTAACTAATAAAGTCATCATATGTAAAATGGATATGCTAATTTGAAATGCTCCACAAATCTGGGTTGCAAGTCCCCGTTCATTTATTTATTCATCCATCCATTTTACAAACCAATATTTATTGAACACCTCCTATGTGTTAGGCCCTGTTTTGGGTGATGGAGACACCGTGATGAATCAGACAGACAAGGGCCCTGCTCTTATAAAAAAAAAAAAAAAAATTATAAGGAGCTTATATTCTGCTTGGGCATGGGGCTGGAGAATACAAACAAATAACCTGGTAATTAAGGTAATTTTAGATACTGTCAAGTGGTATGAAGAAAGCAAACCAGAGTGATGTGATAGAAAACGACAGTATTTTGATAGGATGGTTAGGAAAGGCCTCTTTGAGGAGGTAACATTTGAACTAGGGTAGGGCCTAGTTGATGATAATAATCATCTCCTTTCCCTTTTCCCACACTGGCTATTGTCTTAGTCATCTCATGCTGCTATAACAGAAATACCACAAGTGCATGGCTTTAACAAACAGAATTTTATTCTCTCACAGTCTAGGAGGCTAGAAGTCTGAATTTAGGGCACCAACTGCAGGGGATGGCGTTCTTTCTCTGTCAGCTCTGGGGGAAGGTCCTTGTCATCAATATTGCCCTGGTCTAGGAGCTTCTCAGCGCAGGGACCAGAGTCCAAAGGATGCACTTTGCTCCTGCGTCTTCTTGCTTGATTATAATGAGGTTCCCCTATGGGCTGTTCCATGCCCATAGCCACACGGTTAAGTGTGTCTGTGCAGGTGCTAGAGGGGTTCAGCTGTAAAAATTCCAAAAGTAGGACTGGTGGCCAAGGCTGGAAAGATGATGTAAGAGATATGGTCCAACAAAAGTTGTCATCTTCAGTGCCGACCCAGAGCCTTGTCCCCAGAAGACCTATACCTGTGGGAGGTGAACTCTGCTGGCTGATAGGAATTACTATGCTGTCTTGTGTTGTACCAATAATTCCATTGGATCACAAAATGGAAGACACCCACACAATACTGGGAGTCATGGCATATTTTGGGGGGACACAATGCAATCCATAACAGCTATACTTTAGCCACATCTAATTGCCTGCTCTTCTCCAGTCAGATCATAACCTTTCCTCCCTCCTGCTCTTACCCATGCTGCCTTTCTCCTGGGTGCACTGCTCGTCCTTGTATACCCAGCCCCTGAGGAGTCCATCTCCTCCCTTCTACCTGTGTTCCTGCCTCTACAATAGTCAGCTGTGTTGTGTTCTGTTCACTTTCTGATGCATCAGTTTCCTCAGCAGCCCATGCCCTCTTAGGCGTTCACCTTTGTATTTTGGACTGTTGCACAGTGCTGGGCACACAGTGGTACTCGCTGCCTGAGTGTGGAATTGATTTCAATATAAAACCACCAGACCAGATAATCTGGTTCTGTCAGGAGCCTGCATAATGCATTGTGTTTTTCCAAGTGGCTTTCGTTTCATCTCAGTGTCTAGAGGAGCCCTGGTGGCACAGTGGTTAAGTGGCTGCTAACCAAAAGGTTGGCAGTTCAAATCCACCAGCAGCTCCTTGGAAACCCTATGGGGCAGTTCTACTCTGTCCTACAGAGCTGCTATGTGTCAGAATTGACTCAATGGCAATGGGATTTTGTTTTTTTCTGTGTCTAGAACACCAGCCCGTTTAACTGCGTGTGTACGGCAACTGTGCCAATTTCAACTAGGACATGCTTTGCTTCCTTGAAATGGTGATTGGATTTGGGAAAGAGTCCAATACATGAAACAGACTCTCAGGTGTATGATCCTGAAGCCCCAGGAGCCCTCAGCATGTTGGCGTGGCTCTGTTACTGGGAACAGTAGTGTGTATGGGAATCCCAGTAACATCTTCTGGGATAACCACAGTTGCTGCCCTGCCAGACCCCCTTTATTAGCAGGCGCACCCATTGTCCCCTAGCCTCTGAGAGTGCTATAGCTAATGACTTCTACCTAGAACCTTCCCTGAGAATTGCGCTTGGGTCGCTGGAGCTGCCTCATCTGGACACACTTGAGAGGTTATACCCCCTCTGGTATAGGCTCTTTCCTCTATAGTGGAGGCCAATGACTGACAGATGCAGAGGCATAAAATGCCAGACCGTTGCCTGGAGGCAGGCCAACACATTTAGTTTATACTTAAGAGCCCCCCGTGGATCAGTCAAGGCTAGATTGTACCCGGAGCTCATCCTCGCTGGGTTCTTTTCCTTCCTCTCCTGCTCCCCTCCTCCTCTTGCACGTTTCTCCTGACAACATTCTCTCCACGCAGCATGTACATTCTCCCTTAGCCTGGGCTTATTTATCCATATAATGGAGATCAGAGCAGCTACAGGGCAGTTTTGTTTTGAGGTTCAAATACAAGAAAGATGATAACAAAATGAATGAGATAGATACTGTTATTTCCATTTCTCAGGTGAGGAAACTGAGGCTTATAGAATTGAAAGAATTATACTCAAGGCTTTGCTGCCTGTGAAGGCAGAGCTGCTGGATTGAGGACAGGCACGAGAGGGAAAGTTACACAGGGCAGTGTACTGCTGCTAGAGTGCAGGTCTTTTCTCTTCCTTGGAAGACTCGTAGTGTTTGGGGCTGATTTCCACTGAAGCCTGTGAAGGCTTCTTCCTCCCAGCTTCTCCTCCTTGGTGGAAATTCCACAATGTAATCAGATTCTAGTCTATTCTCTTCAATTCTCCCTGCATATCTAGTGACTGGGATTGTTGGCAAACTCACCATCTTCTCGTTGTTGATGCACGTCAGTAAAACAAAGATTAGCTGCCTCAGAAGAGCGAACGCTTGGGAGCCATAATTACTGGAATCGCTTGTAGTTGGGCCTATTTGAATGCGTTTGAGCCACATGCGAGGCAGACTGCATTTGAAACTTTCCTAGTTGTGGAGCTGGTTGGATTGGTCATGCAGGGAGATGGGGAACTGGGCCTGCATGGGGCAGGTAAAACTACCTCCACTGACCTGCTGCCCCTTCACTTTGTGAGCAGCTGTAGATGGGATGGATGTTGTTGTTGGGTGCCATCGAGTTAATTCTGACTCATAGTGATCCTATATTACAGAGTAGAACTACCCCATAGGGTTTTCTAGGCTGTAACCTTTTTGGGAGCAGATTGCCAGGTTTTCTCTCATGGAGGTGCTGGGTGGGTTTGAACAGCCAACCTTTTGGCTAGTGGTTGAGTGCTTAACCATTGCAATACCAAGCCACGTGCAAAACACTTCACAAGATTATGCCATTTTCCTATCATGACAGCTGGAGGGGTCGCCCCTGCCAGTACAGCCTGAGTGCCCTCCTTCCCCGTACACACTGGAGTAAGCTCTCTGCAACCAGTGACTTCTACAGTAGCCTTTGAAAATGGAGCCTGGCCTTTTGTAAGAAGTCCCCAGGTGCATTCTAAGTTGCTGGTTTGGAGATGTGGCAGGAGTTCTCTTCGCCCGGCCTAGGACCCTGCTCTCTTCCCCCAAGAGCAACGTGCTACACTAGGGGAGAATCACCAGCTGGTTGTTACTGGCAAAGCCAAGGCAGAGGGAGGACCATTTTGTCTCTGGGTTCAGCAACCCTTCTAGTGGTTAGCAGACAGCAGCATAATGACCAGCCAGTGTGAAACTTTGCAAATTGCCTCATAAATAACTTGTAATGCACAGGCAACAGGGAGAGGCCATAGCTCATGGATAAATGACTCCCTGCCATTTCGGGGTATTAAATCAGGGCTAATCTGGTCATCTCCATGGGGATTCATTAACCACTATGGGCTTCTTGCATGCAGGCCTGCTGGGATGCGGGCGGCTCCACTCGGCACTTCTTATAGAATTGTGGAGGGGCACCACACTTCTGAGCAGGGCCATTAGGAGGGGAAAGTAAACACCTTTAACAAACAAGCCAGGGGTGAGCCCTGTAGGAGCAATATATTTTCTTGGGGGGAACTTGCTTTCTGAAGAGTTCCCTTCATGGGGTAGAGAAAAATGGGATAATAATAGCATGGTAATAATAAAAAACATGATAATACTGGGTGCTTACCCTGTTCCAAGCACTGTGCTAAGTCTTCTTATGATTTACCTCATGTAATTCCCACAAACCCCATTAAATAGGCATTACTAATATTAAAAAAAAAAAAAAAAAAATTTTTTTTTAATATTAGTATTATTAGTCTTATTTTTATAGAGGAAGAAACTGAGGCTCACAGACGTTTAGTTACTTGTGTTAGTAAGACAGCCAATATGTGATGAGTATATTAGTCAGCTTCTGTTATATTGTGGTAACAAACGAGTCCCCAAATCTCATTGGTTTAGAATAACTAAGTTTTTTTTTTTTTTTTAACTCCTAATTTATGTCACTCTTGGATCAGTTGTTCTCCTCTTACTGTCTTTAATCCAGGACCCAGGCTGAAGCAGCAGGCTTCAGAAAAATAAAGCAAGAAAATAAAGCCAGCATGATACTTCTGCCCGGAATTGGCGTATATCACTTCTGCTCACATTTCGTTGGTCAAAGAAGGTCACATGGCCAAGCCTTCCATCAATGAGGCAAGAAAGTTTACTCCTCCCACAGAGGGGACTGCAATGATGACAATGGGCAGGGATATTTAATTTCCTTACAAGGAAAACAGAGAATGGAGAATAATAATATAATCTAACAGGTGACTGAACACAGAGCTTTGTGACTGCCTATATATTTTATGCTTTTAATCTCTGTTCTTCGTTGACTTTGGAGTTGGGAGACGTGGGTTTGGGTTGTGGGTCTGCACTGAGGAGCTGTGTGACAGAGGGCAAACTTCTCACCCTTTCTGGGCCTCGGTGTCTCTGTCTTAGTTGGATTCTTCCAGAAGCACACCCTGAGCTAGGGATTTGAGTGCAAGTAGTTTATTTGGGGGGGTGACCCAGGACATGCTGGTGGGGAACGGGAAAGTAAGACAAGAAAAGGCAGCAAATCAATAAGTGGTGTGTTATCAAGTAGGCTACCCTCAGGGCAACCAGGTCCCATGCCAGAGTTATTGCACCCTATTTTTTTTTTTTTAGGGGCCAGGAAGCAGAGGTCTTTATCCACCAGTTCCCAGGCCATCATTGGTTGGGGGCTTATTTCCAGTGGCATTGATTTCTCCTGTAATTGCTACCCTCTTGGACCCTGGGCTAAGCGGAGAGCCCAGGTGTCCCAGCTGAGGCCATGCTAGACTGATCTACAGCTAGCTGGTCCCAAACATGAGAGAGCCTGGTCAAGATCAGCGGAGCCACCTACTTGGTCCAAGCTGACAGCAGGCACATGTGTGAGCCCAAATGACCTGTAGACTTGTGAGCAATAATAAATGCTATGTTTTATAGCACTGAAATTGGGGACGATTTGTTACACAGTAATACCATCTTTTTAGGCAAAAGCACGTACCTTTTATGTTTGTTTGTCGTCCCCCCCCATGGGACGTATTTTCATAAGTGTGCTATGCTGATTTTTATTTACAGTAACATGTGGAAAAGGATTGGCATAGCTGCGCTTGTGAGGATGCCTCATGGGGGAAGGACGCAGTTGGCAGACAAACTTAGAAGGTGCATGTTATTTGCGTAAAAATATGGCCCCTAACTAATACATTTCCTCTGACAGTAGAGCTGTTGAGCATCCTTTACCTCTGCCTGATGGGCTCTCTTTCCCCTGAGGTCATTGTTTAGACCTCAGCCTAAATATCACTGCTTCAAAGAGGGCTTCCGTAACCTCCCTCTTAGGTGGAAAAAAAAAAAAAGAAAACAACAAAACCAAACCAGTTGGTGTTGAGTCAATTTTGACTCATGGCAGCCCCATGTGTTGCAGAGTAGAACAGTGCTTCATAGGGTTTTCAATGGCTATGACCTTTTGGAAGTATATTGCCAGGCCTTTCTTCTATGGCACCCCTTGTGGATTCGAACTATCAAACTCTTGGTTAGTAGCTGAACGTTTAACCATTTGTGCCACACAGGGACTTCTCTTGGGTCAAAGCTCCCTTTTACAGGCTCTTGTTCTACTGTGTAACTCTCCATCTTTGCCCTTAACTACAGTTATTATTCTGCACTTACGTGTATGATTGTCTGATGTCAGTCTCACTCACTAGACAGCAAGCTCCCTGAGGGCAACGATTGTGCTGTTTCAGGTTCCCAATGTATCTTTTTTTTTTTTTAATTGTGGTGAAAATACACCAAAACACTGGCCAATACAACAACTTCCACATTTACAATTCAGTGGCATTGATTACATTTTTCACGTTGTGCCGCCATTATCACTACCCTTTTAAAATATTCCACCACCATTCATGTAAACTCAGAGCCTCCCAAACAAAAACTCCCCTTCCTTCCTCCTTCCCACACCTGGTAATCATTAATAATCTTTGGTTATTTCATATAAGTGAGGTCATATACTATTCAGTGTTTGTCCTTTTTGGCTGACTTATTTCACTCACATAGTGGTTTCAAGGTTCATCCATGTTGTGGAATGCACCAGAGCTTCATGTCTCATTACAGCTGCCTACTATTCCATTGTATGTATATACCACATTTTGTTCATTCATCTATTGATGGACATTTTGGTTGTTTCCACATTTTAGGTATTGGGAAAAGTGCTGCAACGAACGTTGGTATGCAGGTTTAAGTTTGCTTTCCTGCTTTCACTTCTTCTGGGTATATACCTAGGATTGGGATTCCTGGGTCATATTGTAATTCTCTGTTCAGCTTTTTGAGGAACCACCAAACTGTTTTCCCCAATGGCTGCACCATTTTACATTCCCACCAGCTGTGGATGATGGTTCCAGTTTCTCCACAACCTCGGCAACACCTGTTGTTCTCTATTTTTTTTTGACCATTGCCATTCCAATGGGGGCGAGGTGATACCTCATTGTGGTTTTGCTTTGCATCTCCCTAATGGCTAGGGATGTTGAACATCTTTGTTGAACATGCTTGTTGACCGTTTGGATATCCTTGTTGGTGTACTGTCTATTCAAGTTCTTTGACCATTTTTTTTATTGGTTGTCTTTTTGCTGTTAAGTTGTGAAAGTTTTATATATATTTTGAATATTAGGCCCTTTTTTTTTTTATCCAATATATAGTTCCCGAAAATTTTCTCCCAATCTGTGCATTGTCTTTTCACTTTGCTGATGAAGCCCTTTGATGTCAAAAGTATTTAATTTTTATGAGGTCTCATTTACCTATTTTGTCTCTTGCTACTCAAGTTTTGTTGTCATATTTGTTAATCTATTATTAAACACCAGCTTCCACAGCCTTGCTCCTACATTTTCTTCTAAGAATTTTATAGTTATAGTTTTCACACTTAGGTCCTTGATTCATTTTTTTTTTTAATTAACTTTTATTAAGCTTCAAGCGAACGTTTACAAATCCAATCAGTCTGTCACGTGTAAGTTTACATACATCTTACTCCCTACTCCCACTTGCTCTCCCCCATTGAGTCAGCCCTTTCAGTCTCTCCTTTCGTGACAATTTTGCCAGCTTCTCTCTCTCTCTATCCTCCCATCCCCCCTCCAGACAAGAGTTGCCAGTACACTCTCAAGTGTCCACCTGACTTAATTAGCTCACTCTTCATCAGCATCTCTCTCCCCCCCGCTAACCGGTCACTTTCATGTCTGATGAGTTGTCTTCGGGGATGGTTCCTGTCCTGTGCCAACAGAAGGTCTGGGGAGCATTGCCACCAGGATTCCTCTAGTCTCAGTCAGACCATTAAGTATGGTCTTTTTATGAGAATTTGGGGTCTGCATCCCACTGATCTCCTTCTCCCTCAGGAGTTCTCTATTGTGCTCCCTGTCAGGGCAGTCATCGATTGTGGCCGGGCACCAACTAGTTCTTCTGGTCTCAGGATGACCTTGATTCATTTTTAATTGGTTTTTGTGTGTGGCGTGAGGCATGGATCCTGATTTATTTTTCTGCATGTGGAAAAATAATTTTCCCAACCCCATTGATTGAAGAGACTCTTCTTTCCCCATTGAATGAACTTAGCACCTTTGTGGAAAATTAGTTGACTATAGATGTATGGATTCTCCGTTGTATCTTGACAGAGTAGGTGCTCTAAAAATGTGTTGAGTGAATGGATGAATGAATGAATTGTTTTCATATACAACTTGAGAGTGTTGACCAAGCCCCATTCTTTCATTGCTTTATACTTAGTGGTATAACAGGTAAAATGGATCCCTGATGCAAAAGCTAAATGGACTCCTTCATCCCCACGCATCATAAAGGACTCTCTCTCTGTCTTTTTTTTTTTTTCTTTAGAGCAGGGTTGACTTGTTGCTCAGCATAAACTATTATGTAATAGAACTCCCTAGAGTTGAGTAATCCACAGGCTACATGGCTGTATGCAGCAGCCCTGCCCCTGAGAGGAGAGGAAGTAAGTCTGGCTAAGCCAGGACCAGGGCAGAGTGGTGTGTGTGTGTGTGTCTGTGTGTGTGTGTGTCTGTGTGTCTGTGTGTGTCTGTGTGTGTCTGTGTGTGTCTGTGTGTCTGTGTGTCTGTGTGTCTGTGTGTGTCTGTGTGTATCTGTGTGTGTGTCTCTGTGCGTGTGTGTCTGTGTGTGTGTGTCTGTGTGTGTTTCTGTGTGTGTGTCTCTGTGTGTATCTGTGTGTGTGTGTGTGTGTGGCTTGACCAGGGGAGCAGTTATGGGTGGGCCAAAGAAAGGCCTCCCTGGGGCCATCACTCTGGCTCACCTGGTACCCAGGCATCACCTTTTCCAAGCCTCTGCAGCTGCTGCTTTCCTCACCTGTGAAAAAAAGAACCCAGCAACTGATACCTCTGGCAATTTGAATTCCTGCCCCAGGCCCTAGTAGCTTTATGGGCCTCTCATGGAGCATGGGATTCAATATCTGGTTTCCTGATCTCTGCATGCTATGCTTCCTAACTCATTCTTGTTTCCCAGCCTGGGAAGGTAATACAGGCTAAGACTGTGGACCTTCAAGCCACACTTCCTGGGTTCAAATCCCGGCACTTATTCTTCCTAACTGTATAACTATGGCAAGTAATCTCTCTGTGCTTCAGTTTCCTACTTGTGAAATGGGCTCATAGCTACATCATAGGTTATTGTGAATCTCAAACTGAGTTGGGCTGTGTTAAAGCACAGAAGTGCCTGCTACATGGTAAGTACTACATCAGTGTTATTCTTCTACATCAGTTTGGCTGGCCTGATGCCCCGATACCAGGCTGACAAGCCTGGTACATCTAGTCAACCACCCCATTTCTTGTCAGGGAGTACCGTGCAGCTCCAGGCTACGTTTTGTGTGAATTCCTGCTTCTGCTCTTTGAAAGGCAAGAAGCGGGTCTACTAACACCTGTCTGCCAGTCAATGAGGTGACACACACACATGCGTGCGCGTGCGCGCAGGGACATGTTCTCACGTTTTGTCAGTGAGACCTCTCCCGCTCTCTTACATGCAGACAGACAGACAGACAGACAGACACACACACACACGTCCCTTTCTGCCATTCAGTAAGGTCTGTTGCTATCTCTCTCTGTCTCTCTCTTTCATACACACACACACATGCCCCTAGCAGGTCCAACCCAAGACTCTCCCTTAGCTCTTCACTGCTTCTTCAGCCTCATCAATGCGTAATTATAAAATCATTTTCCAGCTCTTGGTCTAAAGGTCATCATAATTATAATCACCATTGCAATTATGTCCAACCTCTTAGCCCCCTGCTGAGGAGAGTGGGGGCCTACAAGGCCCAGTTCTGGGAGGTCCATTTGTCCTACTTCTCCACTCTGGAAATAGCTTGGCCAGCACCCTGAAGGATGGTGGTGGTTGTGGGGCCTTGCCCTACACACTCAGAAACTCCCTGTTTGCCCAAGCTATAGGTGTCACAGTGTGATGCTCCCTGGAAGCTCTCTGGCCCCAGGTGGGCCTCTCTGAGGAACAGCAGAGAATGCCACTTTTTCTCACGTCCTTCTGTGAGGCTCTTCTTGTGTTTCTCCCACTGCTCTGGACATGAGGGCAGACTGCGGGAGTGAGGGATGAGAGAGCTTTTGGCAGAGAGGGCCTTGCTCCATGGCAGGGTGGGAGTGAGTTCCTGTTCTGAGTTCATGCAACAGAATCGGACACACCAACGTCTCACAGGGCTCTGCAAGAGTAGGAGATCTCCAGGGATTCCACACCTTGTAGTGCTTTGCTCATCTTGTTTGTCTCCCTACAGGCAGGTGGGGACCCATGAGCCAATCTCATAATGTGCTCAGTAGGAGCCAGCAGCCACTTCATTAATTTTTAGATGAGGAAAGATTTTTTTCAGTGGCCAGAACACTCAGACCCTTCACTGTGAGAGATACCTGCTCACAGTGAAGGTACCTGAGAGACAAAATTAACAATGCCTTGCTTGTACAGCTAGTTAACAATTGTTATTTATTATATACTTTGTCTTTGTGGGACATTGCATGCATCTCTTCATGACTCTTGGGTATTTAATCAGAGCAACAATCCAATGAGCAGGCTCTATTTTAAGTCTCATTTTATAGAGGAGGCAATTAAGGCTCAGAGAGGTGAAGTACTATGCCCAAGATCACACAGCAAGGGAGTGGGCAGGGCTGGTATTTGAACCCAGCTTTGTGTAATGGCAGAGTCCTGGTTGATCATGGAATCACATTAAAGAGTGATGAGTAGTTCAACGGGACTAATACCGTTGGAACTTTTAAAATCCTGAGAGGTCACTTCTGTTTGCAACATAAAACTCTCTCTGGATGGCCTACCTGCATAGTTTTGCTTTTCTTTTCCTGGGGCCACCTAGAGAAAGCCTCCTTTGGCTATAATTTTCTGGCTTCTTTATAGACTACCCTTGTGGTATGCAGCTTCTAAGATGGTCCTCAATGATCCCTGCCTCCTGGTGTTCAAGCCCTTGTGTAATTCCTGCCCCTCAAAAGTGGGCCAGACCTAGTGTCTATCTTCTAACGAACAGGATATGGCAAAAGTGATAGGATGTCACTTCCAAGATTAGGTTATAAAAAGACTGTGCCACAAGGGAACTAGAAGTGCCTTTACTTGCTGTTGAGTTGGCTCTAACTCATGGCGACCCCATGTATAATAGAACAAAACTATGCCCAGCCCTGTCCCATCTTCATGATAATTGGTATATTTGAATCTATTGTTGTGGCTATGGTGTCAATCCATCTCACTGAGGGTTTTCCTTTTTTTTGTTGGCCTTCTACTTTATCAACCATGGTGTACTTTTCCAGAGATTGGTCTTTCCTGACTGTGTGTCCAGAGTAAATGAGTTGAAGTCTCGCCATCCTCACTTCTAAGGCACATTCTTATTGTTGGGTTGACAGCATTCAGTTATTTTTTTCCTCAGTTGGACTAACTGGCCAGGCCTCTTGATTCTAGGGAAGAGGGAATTAAGCTAACCATTATTGAATATCCATAATATGCTAAGCTCTTCACTTAGGTTATCTTGTTTATTTTTAATATGCAATTCTGTTAAGTAGGTATTATTACCACCTATTACATGTGTGGAGGATAAAAGAAAAAAAAATTAAATTATGTATGTTCAAAAAAATAAAAAGACTATAACTTTTATCTTGGGTACTCATTCTTCTTGCTCTTTGGGAAGCCAGCTGCCATATTCTGCCCCATGGAGAAGTTCGCTGCAAAGAACTGAGGGAGGCCTTTGGTTAACAGCCAGTGAGGAACTGAATCCAGCTAAAGACTACATGAATGAGCTTGGAACTAGATCCCTCCCTAGTCGAGCTTTCAGATGAGACCAGAAACCCAGCTGACAGTTTGATTGCAGCCTTGTGAGAGGACTTGAAACAGAGGTCCTCTATGCTGTACCTGGATTCCTGACACACAGAACTATACCCAGCTATACCCAACTATGCTGTACCTGGATTCCTGACACACAGAAACCATGAGATAATACATTTTCATAGTTTGAGCTGCTAGGGAATTTGTTATACAGCAAGAGATAACCAATACAACCCCTTTCCTTCAGATCTTCTAATAGGACTGAGGAAACAGCAGGGTTTTTTTTCCCTTCGTGACTCGGAATCTACTGTACATCAATGGGTTTGGTTTTTGGGTTTTAACCACCTTCTGGGTTTGAGCAAGCTTGATCACAGGAGTAACCTGGGATGTTTAACTGCTTAACTGCCAAGACTGGCCAGAAGTAGGGATTGGGGTGGAGGGTGGACACCTGAGAAGGGAGCCAACATCTGTCCTTCTGCAGTGATCCATGCTAGTCTGGTTTCATGTTCCCCTTTCTCTCCATGTGTCATGATGCCTCACCCTGGCTGTCTGTGTGCAGCTCACATGGATACCCATTTTAGGGGGTGGGAGCACATTGGCAGGGAGTCAGCAGAACCCAACAGAGGCAGGGATGGAGGAGTGGGCAGTGGATGGCTGGCTTCCCTCAAGGGGAAGCCTCACCCAAACCCTGGGAGATGCTAGAAGTAAGAGGTAGGTCTCTCAGGGGCCTATGCATTGTCACCTGGCCCACTGGTGAGCATGAGTGAGTCTGCACCATGCTTCAAGAGTGCTGTGCTGGTGACTTTATCCCTGAGGATCACCTGCACTGCATGGCTCTGACAGTGTGGCTTCTAGGCCAAGGGCAGAAGTCTGTGTCAGTGGCAACGTTATGCACCTCTGTGGGGCTTTGCCAGGCTTGGAAGTCTCTATATCAGACCTCACTCTGCAGCTAGAGACAGAGCTGAGATAGGAGGTAGCTGAAATGACTGTGTCTAACTCCCAAGGACATCACCAAACACAGGGGAGACTTTGAGGGCCTAAATGTCCTTCAGTAGTGTATATAATCAAAGCAAGAGAAATGCCCCATGTGGCTGAGATTGCTACTCATTTTTTATCCTAGACTGGTGTGGCCTTGAATTTTGGCAATTATTAATAATGGTTGTAAAACCAGCTCATTGAGCATTTTCCACGTGTTGAACATTAGCATGCCCCAGGCAACGTGTGAAGGTTTCACACTCACTAAGACATTTAATCTTCCCAACCGGTCTTCGAAGAGGATTATGATTAGCCCCCTTTTACAGAGGCTTTAAATAACTTGTCCAAGGTCACTGATGCAGGAAGTGAGGAAGCCGAGAACTGAACCCACTGTCTGGCTTGGAAGTCCACGCATGCAACTGCTTTGCTGCGTCTGTACCTTACTACGAAGCCTGCAAGCTGGGCTTTAGTTTTTTGGTGGACTTACGGTTTCTAATGATAGTAATATACCTACTATGTGCCAGCATTAGGCAGTTCATACAACATTTAAGTTCTGGAACAAGCCTCCTAGGTTGGAAGTAATAGGCCTATTTTGCAGATGAAGAAACTAAGAGACAGAGAGGTTAAGTCACTTGCTTGTAGGGTCACACGCCAGTGAACAGCCCAGCGGGGATTCTGACTCAGGCTGTCTGACACAAAAGCCCTTCTCTTTTCCCTACACCCGGCTGTTTCAGCCTCATGTTAGCGGAAGCAGTGGGGAGTCAGTGGGGAAGTTTGTCAGGAGCCCTTGATCAATCGTGCGACTGATTTCAGCTGCTTTCCAAAAGAACCTGGGGGTGCATGATGGGCTCCAAGGCAGGAAGTCTGGGTGTCCTGCCCGTGCTGTGGGCAGAGGGCTTCCTAGGGTGGCTCTGGGAGTGCACACCCAGCCCACATGTGGGAAGGCTGAGGTGGTTCTCTCCATGTTATTGATGGGGACTGTTTTGAAGGTTATTGCAATGAATAATAAATGGGCTATCATAGTGGAGCCGACTATTCCGAAGTGTTACCGATGTTTGTGTTGATAAAAATGAATAAATGGCTAAGTGTTCACAGGGAATGGAAGAGAAAATGCATAAAGAGGAAATTCATATATGCCTCTGATAGTTAGAAACAATGAGTCTTGAAACAGAGGCAATCAGGGAATGGGATAAAGCAGCTTTGTGATTTGTTATGGGGGGAAAGTAATGACAGAATCTTTCATCTCTGGCCATGTTGGCTGCACAGTGGTAATAGACATTGGCTTTGAACAGAGGAGATAAGAGACCAGGAGAAAAATAAAGTTAAGAACAGTGAATACAAGAGCCAAATTGTTGCTTGACTTTTCTCATAGAGGGACAGAAGACATATAGGGGAAGGACATAGATGCAGCCATTTCAGGCTTCTCAGTAGCCAGAGGATAAAAAAAAAAAAAAAAAAGATAGGACCCCCAAATGAGAGGTACCCCCAGGTTTGGGGGTCAAGGTCAGATGCAGGAGGATTAGGATGGGATCAGTCAGCCATGGAGCAGCTCCTTATACAAGTAACCATAATCCAGGTGTTTGCAATCTTTTTTTTAACCCTGCCAAGACACATTCCCAGGTGCAATTCCTGTGAAGCTGACTGTAATTCCTCCTCTTTCTTCTCCACTTAGGAAAAGCATACCAGAGTACAAAAAAGTGAGAACAATGCTATGTCCTCAGTTCTCAGACGGTATGACAATGTGCCGCAGCACACAACAGCAAACTCAGAGGGACGCCACGGGATATTTTAAATGTTTAGAGGAAATGCAATGATGCTTGACATCCTCTGGACACTACGCTAACTACTAGCTAAGGGTAGTTCACAGATCCAACATTCAGTCACGCTACATTCATTTGTTGACATTGTATTTTTGCAAAGCTGAGTTTTCAATCATTGTGATAAAAATCAAGTAAAGCAGTGTAAAGAATAGACAATGAGTTGGTGTTGTCTGATTTGATGCCAAGGGTTCAGAAGTTGTGCAGTGCCCAACAGATGCACACGTCCCATTAGTAATTATAGTTATTTAAGAATAACATTAAAAAATTTTTCTTTCATTATATGTACATTAGTTTTTAAATCAGCTACTAAGTTGTTCGGGAGGAGCTCTGGTGGCACAGTGGTTAAGCACTTGGCTGCCAACTGAAAGGTCAGTGATTTGAACCCTCCCTCTGCCGGAGAGAGATGTGCTGATCTGCTTCTGTAAAGATGACAGCCTAGGACCCTATAGGGCAGTTCTACTCTGTCATGTAGGGTTGCTAGGTGTTGGAATTGACAGCACACAACAACGAGTAGTTAGGATATAAATACTTACTAAACCGTTTGGACCTGACTGCTTAATAAACATAACTGTTGGGTTATTTCTTTTGGCTTAGTGACTCCATGAAAAAATTATGGAGACACTAAGGATGCTGTCAACACAGAAAGTCTGGGAAACTTTGAGTTACATATGAGTCAGGGTCTTGGTGGGAAACCAATGACACACTCAAATTGGGTAATTTGAAGAAAGTTTAATAAAGAAATTCTTTCTGAAAGTATAGGCAGGCTGTAGGGAAACCCCAGAGGTAGAAAAATATCCTGTAGTTGGTAATGGGGGCAGGATAAAGAGTAGAAGAAGGAAGGAGATGGTCTGAAGAGGCAGGGGAGGGAATGGTTCCCAGAACATGCAGATAGAGAGCTGTGGGGAGAGGATCGCCTAACAGTAGCTTCACACTTCAGTCAAGTGACATGGTCATCTTCAACTCTCTGCATGGAGAGACCCAGGAAAAGAAATGCCCTGACCTCACTCTTCTCCCTGTCTACCAATTCCCACAAGTACTCCCCATTGGCCAAACCCAACAGAAAGCCAGAGGGCAAGGGGACCTCTGGATGGAACCATAGATGTTAGCTTACCTGGTGCAAAAGAGGTGGAGGGAGGTAGAGATTAGACATGGAGGGTTAAATAGGAGCTGTCCAATATATGCTATTATAGGGCTAAATTTGAATTTGTTCTTGTGTGTAAAAATAAAGGTAAACCCTTCCCTAAACGTTGGAATCAGTAAGGACCATAAAACCTGTTGCTGTAGAGTTAATTCTGACTCGTAATGACTCTACACACCGGGTAGAACTGCCAAATAGGGTTTCCAAGGAGCAGCTGGTGGATTTGAACTGCCAACCTCTTGGTTAGCAGCCAAATGCTTAACCACTGCACCCCCACGGCCCCAAGAAGGATCATAACAAGCATTTTACTCTGTGCTCTGATGAGTTAAGCACTTTACATGGATTATCTCATTTAATCTGTAAACAGCCTTATAAAGTAGGTTCTATTGTTGACACCAAAATGGAGCATATAATAAATACATGGTAGGGTCATCGTGAGAAAGAGAGAAAATGCATTAAGGCAAATTATATCAGGGAAGTAGTGAAGATCAATCATTGGAAAATATTTTTGCTATAATTATTTAATTGAAAAAACCCAACAAATCAACTTTGCAGTAGGGAAGAGGAAGTGTTAGCCAATGAACAAAGATATTCCTTCCCTTGGCAGTTGTGTCTTCCAGTGGAAATTAATAAAATGGCACCAGGTCCTTGTGAGCTACATATGATGTGTGTGGTCCAGTCCTTCAAAATCCAGTCTCTTTTGAGTTTGTCATTCTGCAGTGATATAGATCAAACCAGCACCATGCTGGCCTTGCCAAGTTGCCATGTCTCACAAAGCTCACCCTGCAATGCTAGCCTAGCATAGCTACACTGCATTGACTGTTCTCAAACTGTGCTATCAGGGCAACCTGATCTCCCTGAGCTATTAACACTTTTTAAACACCAAGATCACTTTTCATCTTTTCCCAGATCATCAATAATATCAAGTTCTTGGGATAGAACTGTCTCAATTTTAAGTCTTCCTTCCATAAATTTTCCTTAAATCAAGCCAACAATGAATGAACAATAAATATTAATAGCAAATTTAAAAAATGTGATGTTTAAAAGGAGTATTATATGTATTTTTTTTTGAGATGCAGAAACCTGCCTGAATATAATATAGTCATATTTTCTGCCAGTAAAATTGTTCCTGATTCGTGTGACAGAATTAAGTACATCAGTTTTTTTCATGTGGTTATGTAGAAAGCATCCTACCTTCCCTATGTCTGAATGAGTTAGAAAACTATTTTGCTAGACAAGTTGCATATGATGTAAATCTTAAGTTCTAGAAACATTATAAGTATTACCACCATCACCACCATCATCATCATCTCTTTACAAAGGACTCGTGATTTGTCCTTTACGTGTTCTTCATTACATTATTTTAAGTAGTGGTTCTTTTTTTTTTTTTTTATTGTTGTAAAATTACATATAATACAATATTTGCAAATTCAACATTTTGCATGTGTACAATTTTGTTGTTGTTAGGTACTGTTGAGTCTGTTCCAACTCATAGCTACCCTATGAACAAAAGAATGAAACACTGCCCAGCCTTGTGTAATTTAGTAATATTAATCAAATTAATTATGTTGTGCAACCATCAGCAATACATAGTGGTTCTTAAAGTGAGGTCCCTGAACTTGCAGCATCAGCATGACCTGAGAACTCATTAGAAATGCAAATTATCATCTTCCTGTTGTTACCTTGTTAGGTGCTGTTGAGTCAGTTCTGACTCATAGCAACCCTATGCCAAAAAAAAAAAAAAAATAGAACGTAACATTGCCCTGTCCCGTGCCATCCTCACAATCGTTGCTATGTTTGAGCCTATTGTTGTGCCCACTGTGTCAGTCCATCTCATTGGGGGTCTCCCTCTTTTTTGCTGACGCTCTACCAAGCATGATGTCCTTCTCCAGGGACTAGCCCCTCCTGATAACATGTCCAAAGTACATGAGATGAAGTCTCGCCATTCTTGCTTCTAAGAAACATTCCGGCTGTACTTCTTCCAAGACAGATTTTTTCTTTTTTAGCATAGATTGCATGACCCACATGCAAAAATTCTGATTCTGAATCATGTCCCTAGACCAGCTGAATCAGAGTCTTTGTGTGCGGGTCTAGCAATCTATGTTTTAAAAAACCTTCCAGATTGAGAACTAGCGTTCTTAAGTATTTCTCACATAAACCAGAGGAATGGGAGCCATTGTCCTCATTTCAGAGCTATGAAAACAGAGGCTCAGAGAATGTAATGCAGCTATTAGGTAGCAAGGCTGGAGCATGGACAATTTTGCCAGTGATTGCTCTTCCATAGGACTGGGACATCCATGGCACCATCATCTGGGAGGCCTCAGGGAAGGTGATGTTTGCAAGGTTGGCATGGCAACCCAGAGGGCACAGAGTCCAGATAGGTGGATGGTGGAGGGTGAAAGTTAAGAGAGAAGATTTTGGTTGATCATAAGGGAGAATGTTCTAGCACAGGTGCTTTCCAACAAAGGCAAAGGGTTGCTTAGAGGGATGACAAATTTCTAGTCTTGGACATCCAGCCAAGGATGATGACCACCTATCAGGGATGCAATAGAGGGACTTCTGTGACAGGGGGAACTTTGGATTAAGCTTCTGAGATGGCTTCTGGATTACAAACTGTGATCTATGATTGGCTAATCTTATACTGGAACAAGGTGCTTGCTCCCTTCAAGCTGGGTTGAGAAAAACACTAGGAGGTAAAACGAGGTATTGTTTCCTTATGGCTGTGGGTCTTAAACGTTTTAGTGTATCAGAATCACCTGGAGGACTTGTGTAAACACAAGGAGCTGCACCACACCACCAGAGTTTCTGATTCACTAAGCCTGAGATTCTGTCACTTTGTCGTACTGTGGTGGCTTGCTTGTTGCTGTGATACTAGAAGTTTTGCCACTGGTATACCAAATATCAGAGGGCACCCTTGGTGGACAGGTTTCAGCGGAGCTTCCAGGCTAAGACAGACTAGGAAGAAGGATGTGGCAGTCTAGTTCTGAAAAAATTGGCCAGTGAAAACTTTATGAAAAGCAGTGGAAAATTAATGTAGTGCTGGAAGATGAGCCCCAGATTGAAAAGCACTTGAGATACGACTGGGGAAGAGCTGCCTCCTCAAAGTAGAGTCGACCTTAAAAATGTGGATGGAGCCAAGCTTTCGGGACCTTCATTTGCTGATGTGGCACGACTCAAAATGAGAAGAAACAGCTGCAAATATCCGTTAATAATTGGAACATGGAATGTAGAAAGTATGAATCTAGAAAAATTGGAAGTCATCAAAAATGAAATGCAATTCATAAGAATCTATATCTTAGGCATTAGTAGGCTGAAATGGACTGGCATTGGCCATTTTGAATCAGACAATCATATGGCCTACTATGCCAGTAATGACAAATTGAAGAGGAATGGCATTGCGTTCATTGTAAAAAAAAAAAGAAAGTTTCAAGATCTATTCAAAGTACAACACCATCAGTGATAGGATAATATTCATATGCCTACAAGGAAGACTAGTTAATATACTGCTATTCAAATTTACACACCAACCACTAAGGCCAAGGTGGAAGAAATTGAAGATTTTTACCAACTTCTGCAGTCTGAAAATGATAAAACATGCAATCAAGATGCATTGATACTTACTGGTGATTAGAATGGAAAGTTGGAAACAGAGAAGAAAGTTTGGTAGTTGGAAAGTATGGCCTTAGTGATAGAAACAACACCAGAGATGGCATGATAGAATTTTGCAAGACCAATGACTTCTTCACTGCAAATACCTTTTTTCAACAACATAAACAGTGACTATATGCATGGACCTTACACAATGGAATACAGAGGAATCAAATCGATTACATCTGTGGAAAGAGACAATGGAGAAGCTCGATGTCATCAGTCAGAACAAGGTCAGGGGCTGACTGTGGAACAGACCATCAATTGCTCATATGCAAGTTCAGGTGAACTTGAAGAATATTAAAACAAATCCACAAGAACCAAAGTATGACCCTGAATATATCCTACCTGAATTTAGAGACCATTCAAGAATAGATTTCAGGCACTGAACACTAATGACTGAAGACCAGACGAGTTGTGGAATGACATCAAGGACATCATACATGAAGAAAGCAAGAGGTCATTAAAAAGACAGGAAAGAAAGAAAAGACCAAAATGGATGTCAAAAGAGACTCTGAAACTTGCTCTTGAATGTAGAGTAGCTAAAGTTAAAGGAAGAAATGATGAAGTAAAAGAGCTGAACAGAAGATTTCAAAAGGTGGCTTGAGAAGCAAAGTATTGTAATGAAATGTGCAAAGACTTGGAGATAGAAAACCAAAAGGGAAGAACACACTTGGCATTTCTCAAGCTGAAAGAACTGAAGAAAAATTCAAGCATCAAGTTGTGATTTTGAAGGATTCTATGGGCAAAATATTAAATGATGCAGGAAGCATCAAAAGAAGATGGAAAGAATACACAGAGTCACTGTACCAAAAAGAATTGGTCAACATTCAACTGTTTCAGGAGGTAGCATATGATGAAGAACTGATGGTACTGAAGGAAGAAGTCCAAGATGCACTGAAGTCATTGGTGAAAAACCAGGCTCCAGGAATTGACAGAATACCAAATGAGATGTTTGAACAAACAGATGCAGCATTGGAAGTGCTCACTTGTCTACGACAAGAAATTTGGAAGACAGCTACCTGGCCAACCAACTGGAAGAGATCCATATTTGTACCCATTCCAAAGAAAGGTGATCCAACAGAATGCAAAAGTTATTGAACAATGTCATTAATATCACACACAAGTAAATTTTGCTGAAAACCATTCAAAAGCTGTTGCAGCAGTATATTGACAGAGAACTGCCAGAAATTCAAGCCGGATTCAGAAGAGGAAGTGGGACAAGGGATATCATAGCTGATGTCAGATGGATCTTGGCTGAAATCAGAATACCAGAAAGATGTTTACCTGTGTTTTAATGACTCTGCAAAGGCATTAGACTGTGTGGATCATAACAGTTATGGATAACATTGTGAAACATGGGAATTTCTGAACACTTAATTTTGCTCATGAAGAATCTGTGTTTAGACCTGTACTTAGATGAGGCAGTCGTTCAAACAGTACAAGGGGATATTGGGTGATTTAAAGTCAAGAAAGTTGTGAGTCATGGTTGTATGCTTTAAAACCATACTTATTCAGTCTCTATGCTGAGCAGATAATTTGGGGAGCTGGACTATATGAAAAAGAACATGGCATCAGGATTGGAGAAGGACTCATTAACAATGTGCGTTATGCAGATGACACAACTTTGCTTGCTGAAAGTGAAGAGGACTTGAAGTACTTACAGATGAAGATCAAAGACCACTGCCTTCAGTATGGATTACACCTCAATGTAAAGAAAACAAAAATCCTTAAAACTGGACCAATAAGTGACATCATGATAAATGGGGAAAAGATTGAAGTTGTAAAAGATTTCATTTTACTTGAATCCATAGTCTCAACACCTGTGGAAGCAGCAGTCAAGAAATCGAAGGACGTGTTGCATTGGGCAAATCTGCTACAAAACACCCTTTAAAGTGTTAAAAAGGAAAGATGTCACTTTAAGGTCTAAGGTGCACCTGACCTAAGCCATGGTGTTTTCAATTGCCTCATATGCATGGGATAGCTGGACAATGAATAAAGCAAACTGAAGAAGAATTGATGCCTTCGAATTGTGGTGTTGGTAAAGAATATTGAACATACCCTGGACTTCCAGAAGAACAAGCAAATCTGTCTTGGAAGAAGTACAGCCAGAATGCTCATTAGAAGCAAGGATGGCATGGCTTTATCTCACATACTTTGGGCATGTCATCAGGAGGTACCAGTCCCTGGAGAAGGATATCATGTTTGGTAAAGTGGAGGGTCAGCAAAAATGAGGAAGACCCTCAATGAGATGAATTGACACAGTGGCTACAACAATGAGCTCAAGCATAACAATGATTGTGAGGATGGCGCAGGACTGGGTAGTGTTTTGTGCTGTTGTCCGTAGGGTCACTGTGAGTTGGAACCAACTCATCTGGCACCTAACAACATAACAACGAGTCTGAGATGGGGCCTCCAAAATTGCATTTCTAACAAGCTCTCTGGGGATGCTGATGCTGCTGGTCTGGAGACCACTCTTTGAGAACAATTCACCTATGAATTCATTAATTTTGTGAATGACAGCTGATGTATTGTCAAATAGTACAAGGCTAGGGGTTAGGAGACCTGGTTCTGGTCATGCACTTGCTAGTCCATCTAGCTGTGTGTCCTTAAGCAAGTCGCCTGCCCTTTCTGGGCCTCACTCCCCTCATCCCTCAAATGAGAAAAGTTAATCTAGATCATTGGCATCCACCATTTCAACACAATGGGCCTCCAATCAGCTTTCCTTTTTTGGGTGCCATGTTTTGAGATATTATTTTCCCCCAGAAATACAATGTGTATTTAAATAACAGCCTAATTAGCCTTATTGTTTGCAAGTATCAGATTTTTCTTGATCTTTTTGAAATAATGACGGTAGCTCAGGATCCCTGGGCCTATACAGGCATACCTCATTTTATTGCTCACTTTACTGAGCTTTGCAGATAGTGCATTTTTTGCGAAATGAAGGTTTGTGAGAACCCTGCGTCAAGCAAGCCTATCTGTGCCATTTTTCCAACAGCATGTGCTCACTTCACATCTCAATGCCACTTTTTGATAATTCTTGCAAAATTTCAAACTTTTTCATTATTACATCTGTTATGGTGACCCCAGTGATCTTTGATGTGACTATTGTAATTGTTTTGAGGCACCATGAACTGCATCCGTGTAGGACAGTGAACTTAATTGATGAATGTTTTGTGAGTTCTGACTGCTTCACCAACTGGTCAGCTGTTGCCCCGTCTCTCTCACTCTCCTCAGGCCTCCCTATTCCCTAAGACAGGACAATATTGAAATCAGGCCAATTAATAAACCCTGCAATGGGCTCTAAATGTTAAAGTGAAAGGAAGATTTGCACGTCTCTCACTTTAAATCAAAATCTAGAAATGATTAAGTTTAGTGAGGACAGCGTGTCAAAAGCTGAGATAGGCTGAAAGCTAGGCTTCTTGCTCTAAACAGTTAGCCAAGTTGTGAATACAAAGGAAAAGTTCTTAAGGGAAATTAAAAGCGCTACTCCAGTGAACACATGAATGATAAGAAAGCGAAACAGATTTACTGTTGATATGAAAAAAGTTTTAGTGATCTGGATATGAGATCAAACCAGCCTTGAAATTCCCTTAAGCCAAAGCTTAATCCAGAGCAAGGCCTTAACTCTCTTGTATTCTATAAAGGCTGAGAGAGGTGAAGAAGCAGCAGAAGAAAAGTTTGAAGCTAGCAGAGATTGGTTCATGGAGTTTAAAGAAAGAAGCCGTCTCCATAACATAAAAGTGCAAGGTGGACTAGCAAGTAGAACGTAGAATCTGCAGCAGGTTATCCCGAAGATCTAGCTAAGATAATGGATGAAGGTGGCTATACTAAACAACAGATTTTCAATGTAGATGGAAAAGCCTTATACTGGAAGAAGATACCATCTAGGACTTTCATAGCTAGAGAGAAGTCAATGCCTAGCTTCAAAGCTTCAAAGAACAGACTGACTCTCTTGTTAGGGGCTAATGCAGCTGGTGAATTTAAGTTGAAGCCCATGCTCATTTCCCATTCTGAAGATCTTAGGGCCCTTAAGAATTATGCTACATCTACTCTGCCTGTGCTCTATAAATGGAACAACAAAGCCTGGATGATAGCATATCTGTTTACAACATAGTTTACTGAATATTTTAAGCCCACTGTTCAGACCTACTGCTCTGAAAAAAAGGATTCCTTTCAAAATATTACCGTTCATTGACAATGTACCTGGTCACACAAGAGGTCTGATTGAGATGTACAAGGAGATTAATGTTGTTTTCATGCTTGCTAGCACAACATCTATTCTGCAGCCCATGGATGAAGGAGTAATTTCAACTTTCAAGTATTATTTAGGAAATACATTTTATAAGGGTTTAGCTGTCATAGATAATGAGTCCTCTGATGATCTGGGCAAAGTAAATTGAAAACCTTCTGGAAAAGATTCACCATCCTAGATGCCATTAAGAATGTCTGTGATTCATGGGAGGAGGTCAAAATAACAACATTCACAGGAGTTTGGAAGAAGCTGATTCTAACCATCATGGATGACTTTGAGGGGTTCAGGATTCAGTGGAGAAGTAACTGCAGATGTGGTGGAGATAGCCAGAGAACTAGAATTAGAAGTGGAGCCTGAAGATGTGACTGAATTGCTGCCATCTCATGATAAAACTTTAATGCATGAGGAGTTGCTTCTTATGGATGAGCAAAGAAAGTGGTTTCTTGAGATGGAATCTACTCTTGGTAAAGATGCTGCAAACATTGTTGAAATGATAACAAAGAACTTAGAATATTCATAAACTTAGTTTATAAAGCAGCAGCAGGGTTTGAGGGGATTGATTCCAATCTTGAAAGAAGTTCTAATGTGGGTAATATGCTACCTAACAGCATAGCATGCTACAGAGAAGTCTTTCATGAAAGGAAGTCAACTGATGCAGCAAACTTCATTGTTGTCTTATTTTAACAAATTGCTGCAGCCACCCCAACCTTCGACAACCACCACCCTGATCAGTCAGCAACCATCAACATTGAGGCAAGACCCTCTACCAGCAAAAAGATTATGACTCCACTTAAGGCTTAGATGATGGTTAGCACCTTTTTTAGCAATGAAGTATTTTTTAACTAAGGTATGTACATTGTTTTTTTAGACATAATGCTATTGCACACTTAATAGACTACAGTGTAGTATAAACATAACTTTTATATGCACTGGGAAACAAAAAAATTTGTGTGACTGGCTTTATTGCAGTGGTCTGGAACGGAACTAGCAATATCTCTGAGGTATGTCTGTAGTTGGCTGAGTTAGATGATATTTAAGGTTTTTCCTAATAATTCAATGAATGTGATTTTCCAGGCTATTGAGGACACACTACCAAACTTTGAGTTAAGTTTTGAGAAACTATTGAGCCTACTGAGGTTGGCTCATGGCTTGTTGAGGAACTTTGAGGCCTCAACTGGAAGTTTGACAAGGTAGCTTTTGAGGTCTCCCCCCTTAGTCCCCTTAGACTCCCACAGACTCTCCTAGGTCATCTCTTGGGGCCCCAAAATTTAGATGGGGGCTGTGTACTGATTCAGAGGTTTTGGGGTTCATGGCCTGGGTATGTTCTCCATGAGGGTCATTCATTTTGTAAAGAGGTTAATAAGGTACATGAGTTCAAGTGTTTCCTATTAAAGTTGATTTTGATTCTTGTTCAGCTGAATGAGTTCAGGTGTCTCTTATGTTGATAAATATATCACCTATGACTCACACACCCAGAAGGGATGGCTGCTGAACGTCTGGGTCTCCGCTAGCTGCTGTAATCCTGCCTATGCTGGTTGGCAACACCTCTGTACCTACATCTTTTCCAGCCAAGAGAACTGTTAGCTTGTGCTAAAAACACATCAGCTGGTATATAATGCATGGAGCTTCCTTTAGGGTGGGGAGGGATGGCTGTTTTGAATGTCTTTGTCTCTTCCAGAGCGTTTAAAACCGAACTTCTCTGTGAATTGGGCTTTCTCCATACACTCGAGTTGATAAGATTCTTGTTTATGCAAGTGTTTTCTAAGCACTAATTCTCTCCCAGGCTCCATGTGAGGTCCTGAGAAGACATTGTCGCAGCCCCCAAGTCCCTCATAGTTGAACAGGGCACAATTTAAGCATCAAAGAAAACATAGAAAGCTAAGCATGGTCTGGTGAGGAAGAAAATTATCTCCCTGGGGCTCTCAGGAAAGGCTGCTTTTCTGACCAGATGAACACCTAATTTTGAGAATGGTACAAGCAAGGTAGGCCCTTCAAACGGGAAAGGAAATTCATGTTTTAATGCTGGATCTTTGAAGGATGTGGTGCTCACCAAGCAGAGGGAACAGCACGTGCCCACCCTTAGTCTTGGATAGGTCAAAAAGCTATGTGTTTGGGTAGGGGTGGAGGCAGGGTGGGTGGGAGCAGGAGTAGGAAATCAGAAAAGTCAAGGCCAGGCTGCAATGTTTCTTTTGTGCCACGTGATGAAGCAGTGGTTCTCAGACTTAGGCATGCATGAGAATCACCCAAACCCAAAACCCATGTAATCACCCAAAGGGCTGTTAAAACTCAGATGGCTGGGCCCCTCACCTGGAGCTTCTGATTCAGTAGGTCTGGGATGGTGTCTGAGAATTTTCATTTCTAACAAGTGCCCAGGTGATGCTGCTGGTCTAGGGACTACATTTTGAGAATAATTTGAGCAATGGCAGGCTCTTGAAAATGTTCTAAGCAGGAGCATGACTAAGTTAGATTTGCATTTTGGAAGGTGCTTTCTGGTAGACATTGTGGTGATCCTGTTGGAGTATGGAGTCAGGGGGCAGGGAGATCAGTTAGATGGTGGTTGAAGCAGTTGAAGCTATAGATGATGAGGCCTGAACCAGGTGGGCCTAAGGGGGTGGACATGTGGGAGGTAAAAAGTGTGCTGGGCTTTCAGCTAGCAATGGGCTTCACATTATCATCCCATGTTGGCTTCCTGTGTAGCCCTCCTTGCCTAGTGACCCATTCTGCAGGTGGGATCATGGAGGCTCTGAGTCACAAGCCAGGTCCATCCAGGGCTGCACAAGGGCACAGCACTGCCTCTGAATGACAGGAAATACATATTATTTTTAGGCAAATTTTACAGGATGATCTATTGCAGTTTTCATTTTCTCAGCACATGTTATTCAATTTTATTAGGTCATTTAGCAAATAATTTTAATTTTCTGCTTAGATCAGAATTTCAGAAAGTAATGTACTGTTGTACTGTTAATGAGTATCCTAATAAGCTCCAGGAGAATGCCATTTGCAAATCCTTCCTGAACATAACTGTCACTCACCCTGGATGCCAATTAGTACACTCTGCAGCCGTTCTTCCTGAGAGGGTCGGAAACTTCTGGGAGATTTCTTGGCTGGGCCTCTAGTGAAGCATACGGGAGGGGAAGGCAGATAAGGGAGTCAGAGCTCATTCCGGTGCTGAGCTGTAGCCTGCTGTATTCTTGTTACCCTCCATGGGCAGCTGGTTCATAATCTCAAAACTGAATGGCCCTTTGGGTTGCATGGATCGAGTACTTGTAACAACTTAATAGGTTAGCCATGAAGACATTCTGGGATTTCAATTGAAGGGTAGTGGACAGGGGATAGGAAGCAAAATCGATTGAACATGGCTGTATATTGGCAAGTCCCTGGGTGGGGCAAATGGTTAATGCGCTTGGCTGCTAACCAAAAGGTTTGGATGTCTGAGTTCACCCAGAGGTGCCTCTGGAGAAAGGCCTGGTGATCTGCTTCCAAAAACTCAGACATTGAAAACCCTGTGGAGTGCAGTTCTACTGATACTCGTGGGGTCACCATGGGTCAGAATCAATTACTCCATGGCAACATTTTTTTTTATGTGTCAGGCACTGGATTAGGACACTCTGTTTATTTATATTATTTTTAAGACAAGTAATACATTACTACATTTATTTTGATAAGATATTTTAGCAACAATTTACCCTGTTAACAGTTTGGGGCAGAGGTTGGCAAGCTATGGCCCATAGGCCAAATTCAGCCTGTGGATTATTTTGTAAATAAAGTTTTATTGGGACATAGTCATATCCTTTAACTTGCATATTGCCTATGGCTGCTGTCACACTACAATGACAGAGTGGTTGGGACAGAGACCAGTAGCTCACAGAGCTGAATATATTCACAATCTGGATCTTTACAGAAAAAGTTTGTTACCTTCTGGTTTAGGATATGGACCCTGAGGCTTTTTTTTATTTGTTTATATAGCAGGCATTTTATATACACTTTTATTTTGTACCTAATTGGGATTGTACCATATGCATTGTTCTGTGACTTGATTTTTTTTCTCTTGCTTATGTGTCTTGGGGACCACTCCATGGCAGAAGAGGTAGGTCTACCTCATTATTTTATTGGTTTATACTTTGTGGCTACATAGTAATCTGTAATATATGTATCTTGTAATTTATTTATTCTTTTTTATTTCAGTCAGTTATCTTCACTATTATTTTCAAAATAAATCTTATATTTTGGGATAATTTTAGACTTACAGTAAAGACAGTAAACCTAAAGGCAGGTTGAGACAGGGAGTTCTTTTACCCTTTTCACCTAGATTCCCCTGGTAACATCTTACATTACCATGGTATATTCGTCAAAACTACAAAACCAACATTGGCATTACTTATTAATTTTTTATACATTAGTAATGCATTAAGGAGCCCTGGTGGCACAGTGGTTGGGTGCTTGGTTGTTAACCGGAAGGTTGGTGGTTTGAGCCCACCAGCTGTTTAGAGGGAGAAAAGACCTGGTGATCTGGTCCTGTAAAGAATACAGCCTGGAAAACTCTACGGGGCAGTTCTACTCTGCTCTATACGGTCACTGTGGGTTGGAATCTACTCAATGGCGTACAATGACAACAGTGCATTAGAAACCTTTTCCTTCCTTGTAAAAATAAAAACAGTAGAGATTCGGTTAAAGTTTTCTTTGGCCTCCCACTTTGATCTCAGGACCCCTATTCCAACCCTTGCTCAAACTTTTATCTGTTTGGTAGTTATTCTCCAGGCTTTTCTCCATACATTCACTATGCATATAATCACAGGTAATATTGAAAATGTAATAATACTGTTTTTGGTTTAAAAATATAAATAGTATCATACTGTGCATATCATTCCTCAACTCGTTTATTCTCAAAAGGTCTTAGACATCTATTCATGGTCGTGCACAGAGATCTGCCTCATTCTCTTAATTGCTGCATAGCTTCTCCATAATATGAATACAGCACAATCTATTTAGCCATTTCCTTATTGATGGCCATTTAGGTTGTTTCTATTTTTTCACTATTACAAACAATGCTGCAATCAGCATCCTTGTACATTCAGCCTTTTTTTGCACGTGTGCAATTATTTTTTTTGAAAAATAGATTCCTGTAATTAAAATCACTGGGTCAATGGGCATATATGTATGTTCTTCAGCACATACTACCAAATTGTCCTCTAAAAAGCTTTACTAATGCAGATCTCTACCAAGTAATTACTGGTAGGGAAAAAAAAATTGAAGAAAAACTCTAGGGCTAGGCAAGAAGTTCTTAGATTTGACAACAAAAGCATGATCCATAAATGGACACATTGGTAAGTTTGACTTCATCAAAATAGAAAACTTTTGCTCTGTGAAAGATCCTGTTAAGACGATCAAAAGACAAGCTCCAGAGTTGGAGAAAATAATAGCAAAGCACGTATCCAACAAAGACTAGTATCTAGAATATAAAAAGAATTCTTAGAAGTTAACAACAACAACAAAAAAATCCATTTAGAAAATGTACAAGATGTGAAGAGACATTTCACTGAAGAGGGTATACAGGTGGAAAATAAGCACATAAAAAAAGTTCAACATCATTGGCCATTACCAAACACCCTTAGGAAAATGCAAATTAAAACCAAAATGAGATAGGACTACACACCTGTCAGAATGGCTAAAATAAAAAACAGTGACAACACCAAACTATGGCAAGGATGCAGAGAAACTGGGTCACTCATATATCGCCAGGGGGAAAGTAAAATGATACAGCCACTGTGGAAATCAGTTTGGCAATTCCTTAAAAAACGAAACATGCGACTACTATGTTGAGTTGATTCCAACTCACGATGACCCTATGTGACAGAGTAGAACTTCCCAGTTGGGTTTTCTTGGCTGTACTCTTCACGGGAATAGATTGCCAGATCCTTCTCCTGTGGAGCCGCTAGGTTGGTTCGAGCTGCCAATCTTTCAGTTAGAAGCATTCTACCATGTGGCACAGCAGTTGCACTCCTGGGCATTTATTCCAGAGAGAAGAAGATGTACGTTCACACAAAAACCTGTACGCAAATGTTTATAGCAGTTTTAGTCCCAAACTTGAAACAGCCAAGGTGTCCATCAGCAGGTTAATGGTTGAACAAACTACATTACATCAGTACTGTGGAATGTTACTCAGCCTTAAAAAAGAACAAAGTATCCAGATATACACAATAGGCTGGATGAATCTCTAGAAAATTATGCTGAGTGAAAAAAGCCAATCCCAAGGGTTACATGCTGTATGATTCCATTCATATAACGCTCTTGAATTGACAAAATGAGAGAAATGGAGAACAGATTGTTGGTTGTCAGGGGTTAAAGACAGGGTGGTGTTCAAAGGCAGTGGGTGTGGCTATAAAAGGCCAACACAGGGAATCTTTGTGGTGATAGAAATGCTCTGTATCTTGACTGTATCAGTGTCAGTATCCTGGTTGTGATATTGTACTGCACTTTTGCAAGATGTTATCATTGAGTCTCTCTCAACTTTGGGTACTTGGCTGGACTCAAATGCTCAGCCCATAAGTGTGCCCCTTCCTGGGGAAGGTCTTTGTGTCTGTAACTTCAGTCATTGGCTGGGCTTCTGCTCCATTTCTGGTCAGTGGTTTTTAGGTATCTTGTTTACTCCTTTTTGTCCATGAACGTTGTCTCTGAGAGGTCTGCTGCCTTATTCCAGCCACAGATTTCAGCTCCTTAGCAGTCACAATATCTTGTACAGAGCTCCTGGGGCAATCAGCCTCCGCAGGGAGGGCCCCCATCCCAGCCTGCCGTTCCCACCATCTCTGCTCTTCACCTTCTCTGCCTCCTGGGCCCTCCCAGCCTGGTCCCTGCACACACCACTGCTGGATGCCCCCTAAATGATTGTAACCACTTTTTTATGGCCCTTTGCAGAGCTGCTGTCTCGGTGATAAGCATCAACTCGAGTATAGCTGAGGCCTGAGACAGTTCTCTCATATCACCTTTAACTTCCCCTCTAATAGGCTTCCCTGATTTTAAGGGTGCTATTTCCTGGTGGTTAAAACAAGACAAGATTTTTATCAAGGTATGTGCCTGAGCACCTTTGTTACCAGTGAATCCACCTGAGAGTCTTTGTGCAAATGAGCCTGTTTGTCCTTTCACACCTTACTTGGAGCACCAACTTTGCTGCCAGAAATGATCAAATCTCTTTCTGCTAGGCCACCACTGGAATGGACAGCTGGGAAGATGACCCCACTGACAGCGCATTACTATACAAATTCAAAAATGATTCAACAGTTCGGGGACAAGAACTCCTTGGTGGCGCAAAGGGTTCTCTGGCTGTGGGGAGGGATGGGAGCCTTGGCTTTTGGCAGGCAAAGCCAAGTGGCTTTGTTCCTGAAACAAATACATTGGTGTACCAATTGTCTCTAACAAATCACTCGCTGGGACCATTTGTGGGATAAGCCAGCAGTCTCTGGGCTGGTGGACCCCAGCTCCCTGTTCTTAATTGCTTTCTCTTGCTTTTCATATGAAAGGGAGAAAGGCTTATTAGCCAGTTCACTTTCACCATTTCCCACTCCTTCACCAACCTGCAATAATTTGCAGTATTTCCAGAACAAAAGCAGCAGAGGGCTCCTCCTGAGTTAATACTGATGAATCAAATATCTAAGACAGAATGGGTATCAGTTGTGCAGGGTAAGAAGTAAGCCCTACAAGCTCCACAGTGCTGGCTGTGCATAGCTGTTGCTTCTTTTGGAGGCTAGTGAATGCCTGTTGCCAAGATAGCAGGGCACTGGGCCTGGTTGCAGGAGACCTGGGTTTCAGTTCCAGCTCTGCCATTTTCTAGCCTTATGACCTTGAAAAAGCTGCAGAAAGACAAATTCATGGAGTTGGATCAGCTCATCTATGGTTAACGCTGTCTGTATCAGCTTTGGTTGGCTATCCAACCTCTCTTTGGATGTTTCCAAGTCTGGAGCATTCAATACCTCTTGAGGAGCCTACTTCAATATCCAAAAGCTCTGAATATCAGACATAAAATGTGGTTTGTTTACTCATTTATTCATTGGATGTTGATTATATTTGCAACTATGTCTTCAGGTTCACCAGCCTATGAGTACACTAATACTCGCATCTTGTTCATTGCAGGAAGGCAGCTCCTTGTAGAATCCTCCTAAGAATTCATAAAAGGTGACTTGTAAAAAAAAAAAAAAATGTACTTGTCCCCAAATTAGATCTAGTCAGGGTGGCTTTTAGGGCTTGCCGCACTGGAACTTCGTGCCTTGGGGTGGATGCAGCAGGCTCTCTCCGCTTTCCTCCTCTGCCCAACACTGTCTCGAAGTTCTGGGTTATGTGTAGGAATGGGGAGAGTGATCTTCTTTCCACTACTGTGCTGTACTTCATGTTGCATTGCTTATGCCCAGAGACATATCTTCAATGGAAACATCTGTTTTATCTTCTGGCCTTGACCCTTCTCTCCCCAGGGGTTCTGGCCCATATTTGACCCACCTTTGCCTATCTCTTCTCTTTGCCCCAGCTAAACAAATTCTCTTCGGCCAAAGTAAAAGACTCTGTGCAAGAGACTTGAACAAGCAGAGTCTTGGAGAGGAAGGTATATTGTCTAAGACCTCTCAAGAAGCAATCAAGTGCCAGATGTGGCTTGGTCTGTGCCCCACAGTACTAAGTAGAGTGCCTAGTACTATGGTAGGCCCTCAGTAAGTGATAGCCAATTTGGTAGCCTTAGTGGCACTTGCCAGGCCCAGTGTGAGGTACCTTAGATACTGGAATATGGACAGGATGAAATGTGGAAGGAGGCCTGAGAACACAAGGTGGCCATGAGATTGGAGTAGCCATGGAGGAGGGGGAGGGCTCACACTTCAGTAGCTCCATCTCTAAAGGCTATAGGTGGAGCAATTGACAAAGATAAGCTCACTGTCTCCATGTGCAAACTTTCCTCCAGAAAGCATTACAGTTATCAATTTTGATTTCAGACTGGAATGATGCTCAAGCTTAGGCCGAGCTCACCCAAAGATTGGCTTTTTGAAAGAGGTGGTATTGGACCATGCTATGGGCGTGGATGTGTCATTTTGAGCTTGTTGAGCTCCAGTAAAGGAAACAGGCTTGCATGGCTTCACGTCCTGTTCCACTCCGTCCCTCCCCATTACTGTTCATGCTCCTCTTGAAGGACCAGGTCAGGACTCCCAGAGGCACTGACTATAGGGGGTTGGTGCTGACTTGAAAGGCCGTGGGGCATTTTCAGATGGACCTGAGATAGGGAGGCCAGAGGGAGAATCTGTAGGCTAGACAGGGAAGAAGCAAAGCCTATATCTTGGAAACCAGGACTCAGATCTCAGGTGCAAGTGACTGAATGCTGGCAGATTTGAGAGCAGGTTGGGCTGTGGCATGCAGAGTGGGTCAAGGCAAGCAGTTTAGGACTAAGAGCGAAGGGAGCAAGGTTGTATTGGAGGCCTCCTTTCATGCTTTGTGGGCAGGAGTCTGGGTCAGTCTGAATGGTTATTGGGACCGTATAGGGATGGGCTGTTGTTGTTAGTTGCCATCAAGTTGGCTCCAACTCATGGTGACCTTATGTATACCAGAGTAAAATATTGCCCAATGCTATGCCATACTATTTTATTCCACTCAAATCAATTAGATTCCATTTTGTATGTTTCTAACCATCTGTTGGACATCTTCACCTGACCATTCCATAACGACTTCAATCTTACATCCCAATGGAATTCATCAATCTCTTTCTCGTATTTTCTGTTCTGGGAATGGCATGCCCATTCACCTAATCACCTACGGCAGGAAACTTTCTCTTCCCTACACCTTACAATCTCTCACTAAGTCGGTTTTCCCTCCTAAATATCCCTTGAAAACCATTCCCTGCCCTCGCTGCTCACTGCTTCTGTGTCAGCCCAGTTCTAATGCTTCTTCCTTGGGGCATAGCTACAGATTCCAAGATCTTTCTTCTGCCTCTCCTCTCTGTCCCTCAAATCCACCTTCTTTGTGGTCATCCCAAGACCTTTCTATAGCCAAACCTTAAGCACGTCTTTTCCCCACCCAGAATGAGTCTTTTTTGCCTTTGGGATAAGACATGACTACAAGATCCTCTATGAGCTGCTGACATATCTAGCCCTATTTCCCTCCACTTTCCTACAACAATGATCACCATAATCATCATGGATATAATTTATTGAGGACTTACTAGCGTTGGGTCCTATGCTAGGAACTTTATGTATATTATCTTACTTGTTCTAAGAACAATTCTGTCTTTAGGTCTGCCTGTACTTTGACTACCATGTACCATGAACTCCCTCCTCTCCAGCTATGAGTTCCCCTCAACAATCCATGTCTTTTGGAAGAAAATACATTAACTATATGGACTTTGTGTTGGACTTAATGAGTTTGAATCCTGACTCTCCCATTTAGAAGCCAGGTGACCTTGTGTGTGTTGTTTAACCTTTCATTGTCTCAGTTTCCTCATCTGCAAAACAGGAGTAATGATAATGCCCACCTTGTAATAAAGCCTGCTGCATAGGGTTGTTATGAGGATTGAATGAGAAATACCTGTTGGCATGCCAGAAGCACCCAACAAATGCCAGGTGAGATTCCACATGGTCTTATACCTGGTCTTCCCTCTGAAATCTTACCACACCACCCAGACAGCCTGGGTCACTCCTCATTCTTCAAGATTTTTGCCTTGCCCTGGAGGCCTTGGATGATCCCCTCAGGCTGGGAGGGATGCCCTCCTTAGTGGTCTTTTAGTGTCCTGTGCTTACCTCCCACACAGCACTTATCTCACAGGGAGCAACTGATTTTCTTGTCTCTACAGTGTTTGAGGACAGGGTGGGTCCTTGGCTTTCTGTATTAATTTCCTAGGGTTGCCATAACAAAGTACCACAAACTGGGTGGCTTAAAACGACAAAAATTTGTTTCACAGTTCTGGAAGCTAGAAGTGTGAAGTCAGGAGATCGGCTGTGTTGATCCCTTCTGAGGGCTTTTGGGCTCCTGCTCCCTGCCTGTCTCCTAGCTGTGATGATGGCCAGTAACCTTTGGCATTCCTTAGCTTAACAGATGTATCACTTCCATCTCTGCTTCTGTCTTCAGACGGCTGTCTTTCCTCTCTCTGTGTGTGCCTCTTATCCTCTTTTTATAAAGACACCAGTCATATAAGAATATAGGACAACCCTGCTCCAGTAAGACCTCGTGTTAACGTTAACTGATAACATCTTCAAAGACCCCCTTTCCAGTCAAGGTCGCATTCGCAGGTATCGGGTGCTAGGACTTCAGCATATCTTTTGAGGGGACACAATGCAATCCATAACACCATCTGTGTATTGGGGCCAAGCACAGAGGTGGACACACAGCAGGCCCTTGGTGAGTGCTTGCCAATGGAAAGAAAAGACGAATAAGCACCTGCAAGATCCTGGATGGAGGACTGTCAGCCATGCTGGCTGCTTCATTTGGTGCTCTGTCCTACAGCCCGATGTGTGACAGAACTTAGAAGGCCTGTCACACCTCTGAACTCCTGACAATTTTAATGTAGATTTGGGGCTGTCTTTATTCTGGGTTCCCTTCCCCCTAGCAGTAGAACCACACTTGCATACTGCAGCCATGATCAAGTTAAAAGAATAGTGGAGATGAAAGGAGCCAAAAGCCAGGTCTCTTGGGCAATCTCCCTAGTAATGCAGAAGCAGAATTATCCAAGGAGTGATTGACAAATTAGAAGCACTTCGCACCTAATTTTAATGCGTTCGGCTCCTTGAGAGGAGGCATATGTTAAACTTAAAATTATTCACCTTGCAGTAGCTTCTGTCTTTCAAATCAAAATCAGTCTTCACGTGGGGTACTAAATCTTAAGGAAACAAATTGCTTTCTATGGTACATTGCACTCTTTAAATGGCTTTATTTGGAGGGCTAGCTGAGAAAGTTAATTTCAGTGGCACAGCTGGCTGGCAGTTGTGGAGTGGGCACTCTCACATGCAGTTGGAGAGAGCCTGGTCTGGTGCTGATTAGCCACCCTTGGATTAAAGGAATGGTGAAAGTAATTGGCACATACACTGGACTATGGGGTGGAAATTGGAGCTTCAAGTTCCAAGTCTGTTTGTTGATATGTAAGATGGTGAACTTGGTCCTTGGATGAGCATCCTTTCTCTCCTTTTCCCTCTTGGTGGCTCCCAACTGTGGCTGCTTTTGTACCTCTGGGCCATGTTTTCCCTCTCATTAACCACGGTAGACCTACTCTAAGGAAGGGGCCACATAGACTCATTCACATGGAGGTGATCATAACTGAGAACACATTCTTAAAGTATAGTTATATTCCAAATGTTTTTTTTTAACTTCAAAAGAAGCTAAAACCAAAGGACTTAACCTATAATTAGGGGATTTTTGGCAAGAAATGGCAGGTGGGGACTTGCTGCTATTTCCAAGTGGGCGCCTATTCTAGAATCATTACATTTTTGAGCTGAAAAGAAACAGAGGTTTTTCTAGTCTACTTTCCCATAGAATCCAGAAATTATGTTACAGAATACTTCAGTAGATACCCGTTCTTTGCTTGAATGTCTTCAGTGAAGGAAACTCACTATATTACAAGGCAGCTTGTGGTGCAGTGAATTACTTAATATGGCCCTTCTAGCCATGGTCTTTGTGACTCACATACAATGATTGAATGGGACTATGCAAATAAGGTATATGGAACCTGTGATGGTTGGGGTATGTGTCAATTTGGCTAGGCCATGATTCCCAGTATTGTGTGGTTGTCCTCCATGTTGTGATCTGATGTAATTATCCTCCATCTTATGTGTTGTAAACCCTAACCTCTATATGATAATGTAGGATTAGTGTGGGGTACATCTTGACACAAGTCCCACCGTTACTCAAGTTACATCCTTCCCTTAGCTGTGACCTACATCCAGGGTATGCATGAGGGTGCTCTGGTGGGGCTCTCTCTCTCTCTCTGCACCTGGATCCTGTGTTATTGTCTGATCTCTGGTTTTTGGGACTTAAGCCAGCTGCCTGCTATCTGACCTGCCGATTCTGGGATTCACCAGCTTCTGCAGCCTTGTAGGGCAGCAGTCTATCATCTGATCTGATTTGCCAGCTTTCCAAGCCTTGTGAGTCAACAGTCTATTATCTGGCTTGGCGATTTGAGTTCCTCAGCCTCGGTGGCCACATGAGTCAGGAGGAGCCTACACTTCACGCACAGATTTGGGACTTGCCAGCTTCCACAACCATGTGAGCCATTTATTTGATACGGTTTGTGAATTCTGTGAGACCTTGCAGCGAATTATGTAACCCGAGACTGGAGAGAGAGTACTGAGGGAAGGAGGGGCAGTCGATGTTAGAGATGATGGAGTGGTACAGCAGCTTGGAAAAGCTGTACATTTAGGACGTCTTCAACCTCCACCTCATAGGAACCAGCTTTGTGCAAATTATTCATTTGCAGCTCATTCCATTGTTGGTAGTTCTAATTTAAAAAAAAAAAAGAATTTTTTTTTTAACCTTTTTTGAACTAAAATTGGTTTCCTTGAGACTTCTACCCATGGATCTAATTCTATCCACTCTATCAAATATCTTCCAAATGTTTGAGGATAACTTACATGTCCCTCACCTCCTCCCACATGTGTCTTCTCTCTGGTTTAGTCATCACTTTGTTCCTTCCACTATCCCTCTCACCATACGACTTCAGTTCTCTCTGGGTCCTGGCCATTTTTCTTGTGGCATATTCTGGTCTGTTCGTGTCCTTCTTAAAATTCATTTAGTGCAATTTCTACTAATGTAACCTGGCTCTGGAGGACGTTATTTCTCATTGGTGAAGCTTTGAAGCTGAGTCTACCCTCTCTGGAGCCGTGCAGACAGGCTTTCATGGTCTCCCAGGTAGGACTTTGTCCTCAGCCCTGTTAAATTTGATTTAGTCTATTCCAGTCATCATTCTCTGCCATCCTATGTGTCTCTTATTCCTCTCAGCAACTTGCCATTCTCACTTTGATGAGCTTTCTTCCTGCCAGTCTGTGAGATATGAAAGGCCATTAAGGATAATTTACTTAGTAGCAAGAAGTGGCAGCAGCAGCAATTAAAAAAAAAAAAAAACAACTCATTAGTTTCCGTATTTTAAAAGTCATACATTTATTTGAAAATATAGATAAACATAAAGAAAATAACAATTACCAACAAAAAAGCCGTTTTGTGTATGACCTTCCATATACACAATTATCTGATAGCTTCAAGTTATGTATTATTGTATTTTCACCTATTATGAATATTTGCCCATGTTACTAAGCAATTTTCTATAAGACTATTTTTAATGCTTTCATTTTATGAGTATACTATAATTTAGTTAATTTCCTATTATTGATAATTTAGGTTGTTTTCTAATTTTTTCCTCTTGTGAGCTGTGCTTTAGATTTTTATACACATTCATGGTAAATTCCTTGAAGTAGAGTTGCTGAGGGCAATGGGTAGGCAAAATTTTTGATATTTGTTGCCAAAATGTACTTCAGAAAGATTGTGTCATTTTAAAAGTACTAATTTATAGTTCTAAAAGCAGCATTCTTGCTAGTGTGGACGGCTTTTAGTTGTAACACATCCAAAGAGAAAATCAGGCAGATTGTTGTTTTTGTTGTTAGGTGCTGTTGAGTCGGTTCTGACTCAGCGTCCCTATGTACAACAGAATAAAACACTGCCTGGTCCTATGCCATCCTGAAAATCATTATTATGCCCTCTACTTTACCAAGCATGATGTCCTTCTCCAGGGATTGATCCTTCTTGATAACATGTCCAAAGTATGTGAGACGTAGTCTCGCCATCCTTGCTCTTAAGGAGCGTTTTGGTTGTACTTCTTCTAAGACAGATTTGTTCATTCTTTTGGCAGTCCATGGCATATTCAATATTCTCCAACACAACAAATCAAAGGTGCCAATTCTTTTTCCATCTTCCTTGTTCATCGTCCAGCTTTTGCATGCATGTAAGGCAATTGAAAATACCATGCCTTGGGTCAGGCGCACCTTACTCTTTGAGGTGACATCTTTGCTTTTTAATACTTTAAAGAGCTCATTTGCAACAGATTTGTTCAGAGCAATGCATCTTTTGATATCTTGACTCTGCTTCCATGGGTGCTTATTGTGGATCCAAGTAAAATGAAATCCTTTACAACTTCAGTCTTTTCTCCGTTTATCATGATGTTGCTTATTGGTCCAGTTGTGAGGATTTTGGTTTCTTTATGTTGAGGTGTAATCCACACTGCAGGCAAAGATTAGGAACCCCAAATTAGGCAGGGTAACACTGATGAAAGGAATAGTAGAAGGAATACAAAGCAGAACTAAATGCCTAACTTAAAATTCATGCTTTAAATATGTATTTTTTTTTTACTTTAATTGTTATAAAATGTGCTTATTATTTTAGGCTGCCATTTGAGTAAAGATTATTTTTTGGAAAAAAAAAAAAAAAGCCTGTGGGGTCTTTAGAAACTGGCACTTGAAGATTTCTCATTTAAGCCACATAATATAATTCTCAAAGATAGATGACTATTTCAAACTTCAGACCCCAGATCTTAGGGGCCTTGTCTACAGCACACTAAAATATCTGGCCAGTTTTACTCAAAACAGGTACTAACTTCTGGTTGTATTTGTTGTAGAATCAGCTCATATAGTTTTTGGATTCTTGAGACATTGCATAGTTAAGTGGATTCTCCAAAATGGAATTTGATTTTTTAAATTATTTTTGCAAAAGATACAGAACAAACTGATTCCAACTAAATATAGTAGTTTCAGCCTCTCAAAGAATAATATGAGGCAATCAGACAGCTGCTGACTGTCAAAGAAACTGATGCTTCTAAAGTTCCAAAGTGCATCGCTAAAATGCAAATCACTTCCTTACACATATACAGAACTATACAATTCGTTGGGGAAACAAATCTTTATTTTAGCCACAAAACTCAGAAGATGTTTCTAATTTGTTGCCCATCTGACCACAGAAGCGTTGTATAAACAGCTGGGATTGCAGTTGGCTGCTTGTAACCGAAACCTGACTATAGTGTTTTAGCCAAACTGAGGTTCATTTTTTATTTTTTTTCATGTAACAAGAAGTCCAGGGCTGGTGCAGCTGCTTAAAAAAGTTGCCAGGGAACCAAACACCTTCTACCTTTCTGGTCCACCATCTTTGTTATAAGACTTTTATCCTGTTGGTTATGTCAAGAAGATGAGGAAAAGCTAAAGCTAGTGCCAGCGAAGTCTGTCTCTATCAGAAAAATAATAATCTGCTTTCATCTTATTGCCTCAGACATGGTCTATGTGGCTACGCCTTAGCTGCAAGGGAGTCTGGAAATGTAGTTTAAAATCAAGGTTATTAATAAGGATGAAGGGGAAGAATGTGTTGGAAACATGTTCAACTGAAGCCTTGAGTTAATTTCAGCTCTGCTACTTGCAGGCTCTGCAGTTGTGGACAAGGCACATTTCCTCTTTGGTCTCAGTTGCATCATCTATGAAATGATGGAGTTGGAAGAAATGAATCTCTGTGGACATTAGTGTACTGGAGGTGGTTCATGTTGACTAGTAGGAGCCGATTTTGTGCATCTCTTTCCAGCTCTGTGTTCAGTGATGTCATGCTGATAGCCTGAAATTTGCCTTAGCGGGAGTATTTACAGTATACAAAAAACCAAACCAAACCCATTGCAGTTGAGTCGATTCCGACTCATAGCAACTCTTTAGGACAGAGTAGAACTGTCCCATAGGCTTTCCAAGGAATGGCTGGTGGATTCGAACTGCTGACCTTTTGATTAGCAGCCAAGCTCTGAGCCACTGTGCCATAGAAATTGGCAAATGCTGCAAATCAGGCCCTTCCTACCCAACTCTTCCCTAAGCAGGTTGTTAAACATTTACCACTGAGTGAGAGGTCTTCCAGGCGCTCCTTGGAAACCCTGTGGGGCAGTTCTACTCTGTCCTATAGGGTTGCTATGACTCGGAATCGACTGGACAGCAACGGTTTTTTTTTTTTTTTGAGAGGTCTTCCAGTGGTAATAGTTTCTGAATCTGTCATTTTAATACTATAAATTAGAGTTTCAACGGGCAATGAGACTTTACCTCAGTGATCCCTAAGCCTCATTTTTTCCTTTTCTATTCTGTCTACATGGGTCTCTTTCATGCTGCCTCCTGGTCCATTTCTTTCAGTCCTTTCTTTTGCTTTTCTTACCTTCTCCTCACCTCTTTCTTTCAGTGACCATCTTATGAAATTTAGAAATAAATGTGTTTGCTATGATTATAGACCAAGATTTTGTGAAACAAATACCGCTCCCTGCTTTCTGCCATTACACCTGAAGTTGTTACTTAAGTATATCCTGATTCATTTTTTAGTACATTTTTATCATCAAAAATTACTTTTAATGATGTAGCAATCAAAAACTTTTTAAAGTATTTTTTCTAACACTGTTAAAGCACAGCGCTGGAAACTGAGACTTACTCTTCAGGTTCATTCACTTTTTAATTCATTGGGGATTTTTTTCCCTTTTTTTTATTGTTGTAAAAATATACATAATACAACATTTTCCAATTCTGCATTTTTCACATACACTATTCAGTGAGATAAATTACATCAGTCATGTGTGCAACCATCACCAATATCCTTTGCCAAATTTTCCATCCCCATAGACAAAAACTCAATGCTTCCCAAATAATAATTTCCCCCATTCTTTCTCCGTCCCGCCCCTGGTAACCGCTACTAAACTCTGATCTCTATGTATTTGCCTACCATAGGCACTTCATATTAGTGAGATCATATAATATTTGTCCTTTTGTGATTGACTTATTTCACTCAGCACAGTGTTTTCAAGGTTTATCCATGTTTTGGCATGTATCAGGTCTTGATTTCTCTTTATGGCAGAGTAATATTCTATCCTATGTACAGGTAGTCCCCGACTTATGATCTATGTGAGTTGTGATGGGCGGACACTTAAGACAGTCCTTTTTGTTTTGTTGTTCATCTTGTTAGTAATATTTACTACATACAGTGTTGCAGCATGTAATTTGGTGATGTTATCATTCTCAGATGTTCACTCCCAGATGTTCAGTTTTATGATTTACTGTTCAAAACACTGACATATAGATTTAGTTTTTGAACTAAATCAGGGGCTTCAGTTGCTTGAAAATATGGACCCAAAGCTGATCGCTAAAGTCCATATAGGCAGATTTGGGAAGCAGTGAGAAGTTACCATAAAATATATGAAGAAAAAAAGAAAAGGACCATATAGATAACTCTCACCAATTTTCTAACTAGAAACACCACCCCCATTCCCAGGGATAATCCAGATGGTCCAGAACTGTCCACAAGTGGAGCTATTACTGGAACTGACAAAATGCCGATGTCGTCCGACTTTTCTTCGTTGCCAGAGTGAATTTTTATGATTTGTCCATCTTTTTTCAGTAGGTTGATTTCTTTTTTTCAAATTGTACTTTATTATTTTTTTAAATTATGCTTTAAGTGAAAGTTTACAATTCAAGTCAGTCTCTCATACAAAAACTTATACTCACATTGTTATATGACTCTAGTTGTTCTCCCTGCAATGTGACTGCTCACTCCTTCTCTCCACTCTATATTTCCTGTGTCCATTCAACCTGTTTCTGTCCCTCTCTGCGTTTTCATCTCGCCTCCAGACAGGAGCTGCCTGCATAGTCTCAGGTGTCTACTTGAGCTAAGAAGTACATTCCTCATCAGTATCATTTCATGTCTTAGAGTGCAGTCTAATCTTTGTCTAAAGAGTTGGCTTCAGGAATGCTTTTAGTTTTGGGCTAACAGAGAGCTTGGGGACCATGACCTCTGGGGTTTCTCCAGTCTCAGTCAGACCATTAAGTCTGGTCTTTTTACTAGAATTTGGGGTCTGCATTCCACTTTTCTCCTGCACAATCAGGGACTCTGTTGTGTTCCCTGTCAGGGCAGTTATTTGTGGTAGCTGGGCACCACCTGGTTCTTCTGGTCTCAGGCTGATGGTGTCTCTGGTTTATGTGGACCCACCTGGAACAAAGGAGAATGAAGAATATCAAAGACACAAGGAAATGTCTTTGATAAAGATTTACAGAGCAAATTCATTTCTTATTAAATAATTAATTCACATATTATTTTGTGACATGGTTGCCAACCCTACAACATGTCAACAGTTTCCTCTTCTCGACCTTGGGTTCCACATTACCAGCTTTCCTGCCCTCTCCTGACTTCTTGTCCCTGTTTTATGGGCCTGTCTAATCTTTGGCTGAAGGGTGAACCTCAGGAGTAACTTCAGTACTGAGTTAAAAGGTTGTCTGGGGGCCATACTCTTGGGGTTTCTACAGTCTCTGTCAGACCAATAAGTCTGGTCTTATTCTGTGAGTTAGAATTTTGTTCTACATTTTTCTCCAGCTCTGCCTGGGACCCTCTATTGTGATCCCTGTCAGAACAGTCAGCGGTGGTAGCCAGGCATCGTATAGTTGTGCTGGACTCAGTCTGGTGGAGGCTGTGGTAGTTGTGGTCCATTAGTCCTTTGGACTAAGCTTTTTATCATGTCTTTGGTTTTCTTCATTCTCCCTTGCTGCATATGGGGTGGGACCAGTGGAGTATCTTAGATAGCCTCTCACAAGCTTTTAAGGTCCCAGATGATTTTTGTATTCTTTTATATATGTATGTATGTATGTATTAAAATATATTTGTAAGTGTATATGTAATGTTTCTAAGCCCCAAAGACAAAGATTGGATTTATAAAGAGACTGATAATAAAAGCCAATAATAAGGAAAACTAAAAAAAAAAAAAAAAGGTATTTGACATGTCAGAACCGACTTACCATGGAGTCATCAGAACGGAGCCCATCATAAGTCAGGGACTTATGTGTAAAAAGTCCATTGGATATGTGTAAAAATGGCTTGGGGAACCGTCTGATCTCCTCTAACTTCACAAAGGGGAAGGAGAACCAAGACTAACAGCCCAAGGCTGATTCCTATGAGGCAAGTGTCAGACATGCCTCCCCTCTCTGCCATCTTTACCAGTTCTGATACCAACCATCCCTCCCACAGCACTCTCTACTTTTCTTCCAAGTTCAGTAATTCATTGCAATGGCCACACAGAACTCACAGACAATACTCACGATTGTGGGGTTTATTAGGGAAGTAACAGGTTACAGTTCAGGTTCAGGAACACTCAAGGATACAGTTCTTTCATCAGGACAGCCTCTTGCCAGCTGTGCTCACAGGCAGGCCTCTCCCTGACCCTAGGCCTCTGCCCAAAGGCACTCAGCTTTCTTTCTCTGTGGGCTGGAAGGCTGACCATGTAGTCTCCTGCCGCCAGGTCTCTCCTGCTACTGCTTCTCACCATCTTCAGGGTTACAGTTCGCTTCCTTTCTGTCTCCTGGTCCCAGAAGCCTCCCAGTGCTAGCTCCTGGCTGTTCTTTCTTGGCGGTGGTGGGATCTTCCTCTCTGCTTTGGAATTAGCTCTCTTTTAAGGCAAAACTGACCAATCCACTTGGTAGGCCACAGTTACCCTATCGCTCGATCATCTGGGTGGGAGTTACAAGACCATAGCTAGAAAGGCCATAACCAAAAGAAATTAATTGTGCCGTAATATGCCTATACCACAGTAGGTGTATACATACAACAATAGGTATGTGCATACCTATTTTATGTTATATAATTTTATGTATATAATTGTTTTGTGGTAATTCTAGATTCACAGGCAGTTGTAAGTAATAATACAGAAAAATACAGAGTTGTAAGAATCATGAGAAGTAATCTCTTACAAAACTATAGTACAGTGTCACAACAAGGATATTGACATTGATACATCCTAGTGCATTTTTAATTTCCAACCAAATATTTAAGTTTCTAAGAGTTGTGGATATGAAGGAGAGGAGTGCACCTTCCACTATTAGGGTTAAGGAAACAGTAATAAGGCCCAGAGTAGACTCCAGGACTCCAGCCAACTTCCTGTTTCTCTTTAAATATGTCTTCGCCATCTCTCTTCCCAGCACTTCCACAAATGGGTCTTTTCTCATTCAAGTAGAATGAAAAAAACAAGTCTAATATTTTCCTCCTCAAAAAATGTGGTTTTGTGAACTAGCAGCATAGGCATCACCAGGGAACTTGTTAAAAAACCTGACTCTAGAGCTCTGTCCGAGTCCTACTGAATCAGAATTTGCTTTGTAATCCCCTGCTCTCCCCCATGATTTGTATGTGCAATCAAGTTTGAGAAGTTCTGGTGTAATAGATTCCTGGGCAACCTCCTAAGACAGACGCTTCCTTTCCTTGGACCTCTCTACAGTTCTAAACACTTCTTGCCACAAGAAGCTTTGATCAGTCCTAGGGGATGGATCATAGGGTTAATAGACCTAGGTGATCACTATTGTTATCTCATCTGTTTGCCCTCATTGAGCCCAGGGGGTATAAAGAAAGAGGATTTCCCTCCTTGGGATTGATCCATGTTCCACTAAACCCTGGATTCTGTCCTTGAAGGCATAACTAAGGCAGGAATCCCAACAGCCTTCGACAGTTCTCCTTGATAGCAACAGAGTTTGGGCACATCATTCCCACTCTTGCTTTGCCATTTATGAATTGGTGAAGCTCTCCCAACCTCATGAAGCTGCCCCTTGTTATAGCCTTCCTTTTTCTAACTCTTATGAAAGGAGAGGAAAGGAGAATAAATATTTGAAGGTTACCTACTTTGTGTCAAATACAGTACCAGGTGCTTTACTTTTACGATCTCATTTAAACTATGCCTCCCACTGTGTAAGGTAGACATTGTCATACTGCTTTTATAGCCTTGGAAAAAACTGAGGCTCAAAAAAGTAAGTGCTTGATGAAGATCTTACTTAAGTGAGAATAGTTCTGAATAGTGATCCAGAAAAATTTTCCTCCACTGGACAGAAATAACTGACTCAAAGAGCTTTTCTGTCTGGTCTTGGTCTTTTTAAACATCTCACCTGATTATAACCACTAGGATTTCATTAATGATTTTATCCATGCCCACAATGTGTGGGTTGAACTGACCAGCTTTCCATGTTTTATTTAATTTACTCTTTATAAGGACCCCATGGTATTGCTCTCATCACCCTATTTTACAGATGAAGAAACAGAGCTATCAGAGAAGTGAAAGAAATTGTTGAATATCTCACAGAAAATATGTGGGCAATACCCCTAGGATGGCCATAGTAAAAAAGACATAATAATAAGTGTTGGTGAGAATACAGAGAATTTGGGGACTTTCATACATTGCTGGGGGGAATGTAAAATGGTGTAGCCATTTTGGAAAATAGCTTTTTCTTAAATGGTTAAACATAGTTTCCTGATCACTCAGCAATTCCACTCTAGTTCTATACCTGAGAGAAGTGAAAACATAAGTCCACACAAAAACTTGTAAATGGATGTTATAGCAGCTTATTCATATTAGCCAAAAGGTGGAAACAATGGATGAATGGATAAACAAATTGTGATATATACATTGTTGTTTTGTTGTGTTGAATTGGTTCTGAGTCCTAGCAACCCTATGTACAACAGAACGAAACATTGCCTGGTCCTGCACTGTCCTCATGATGTTTGAGCCCATTGTCGTAGTGGCAGTCCATCTCACTGAAGGTCTTCCTCTTTTTCACTGACCCTCTACTTCACCAAGCATGATGTCCTTCTCTAGTGACTGGGCCCTCCTGATAACATGTCCAAAGTGTATGAGACGAAGTCTTGCCATCCTTTCTTCTAAGGAGCTTTCTGGCTGCACTGCGTCCGAGGCGTATTTGTTTGTTCTTCTGGCAGTCCAATATATACATACAAGGGACTGTTATTCAGTTATGAACTAATGATACATGTTACAACATGGATAAACCTTCAAAATGTTTTGCTAAGTGAAAGAAACCAGTCACAAAGGGCCCTATATTATATGATTCCATTTATATGAAATGTCCAGAACAGGCAAATCTAAAGAGACATAAAGTAGATTAGCAGTTGCCTAGGACTGGGAGGATTGGGGCAAAATGAGGCATAACTGCTAATGGGCATGAGGTTTCTATTTGAGGTGATGAAAATATTGTAAAATTGATTGTAGTGTTGTTGCAAAACTCTATGAATATACTAAAACCCATTGAATTGTTCCCTTTAGATGGGTGAAATATATGGTTTGTGAATTGTATCTCAATAAAATGTTATATTTTTTAAAAAAGAAATCAGTGTTCTTCCTAGTAATATCAACATTTAATTCAAAGTACAAAGGACTGAAGAACCACATGAACCAGAGATTCTACCAGCCTGAGACCAGACGAACTAGATGGTGCCTGGCTACCCTCAATGACCAACCTGACAAGGAACACAAGAGAGAGTCCAGGGCAGAGCAGGAGAAAAATGTAGAACAGAGCTCAAATTCACGTAAAAAGACCAGACTTAATGGTCTAACGGAGACTGGAGGAACCCCTGAAACTATCACCCCCGGACATACTATTAACCCAGAATTGAAACCATTCCTGAAGCCCACTCTTCAGACAAAGATTAGATGGAACTATAAAACAAAAAATAATATACGTGAGGAATGTGCTTTTTAGTTTGCTGAGATACATGAGACCAACTGGGCAGCTTCTGTCCAAAAGCAGGATGAGAAGGCAGGAAGGGACAGGTACTGGTTGAATGGACACAGGGAACCCAGGGTGGAAAGGGGGAGTGTGTTGTCATGTTGTGGGGATTACAACTAATGTCACAAGACAATATGTGTATAAATTTTTGTGTGAGAAATTAACTTGAGCTGTAAACTTTCACCTAAAGCACAATAAAAGCACAATAGAAAAAGGAAAAACAAAAGAAAACAAAAAACCAAGCATGCTAAAAAAAAATAAATAAAAAGAGAAAAAAAATTAATTCAAAGTAAGTGTTATTAAATTGGACAAACTGGGCCATTTATAATGAAGGTTTTGTTCCACAAGGAAAATATAGACACTTTAAACCTTAAGCATTAAGTAGCATGTGCCGTCAAAATATATAATACAAAACTATTTTAAATACAAGGGGAACTTAGAAATAATAAAGACATACAGTTTTTAGCCCCTGACAGACAAGAGTACTAAAAATAAGCAGGACTATGCAGGAGTTAGTGTGTAGTCACCCTGGTGGCCCAGTGTTTAAGCGCTCACTGCTAACCTAAAGGTTGGCTTTTTGAACCCACCAGCTGCTCTGTGGGTGAAAAGACCTAGTGATCTTTCTCTTATTCGTGAACTTCTTCCACCACCCCGCATTGAGCTATTAAATCAGTGGTTCCCAACCAAAACTAGGCACCAGAATCCTGATGCCCAGGATCCCAGATGAGTTACGTCAGACGTTCTGGGCTGGGGCCTGAGCATCAGTATACTTTCAGGCTCCCCAGGTGGCTCCCAATGTGCAGCCATGTTTTGAATGGAAACACTCCTCACTAGCTTGGCTCCATGGGCTTTAGAACCATGCATCTCTGTTCAGAGGCTGTGATCTACATGGAATCTAAAAGATTCGGCATGAAATTTTGCTGAAAGCAATCCCCTATATGCTTTTTCAGTGGAGGTTGTCTGAGGCGTAGCAGTCAGAGAAATTGAACTGTCAGAAACTAATATAAGGATAATAAGCGAATATTCTTCATTGGACACTCAAGATGAATAGCAGGTAAAATAACATTTTAAATTAAATTGAATATGTATACAATTTTACTTTTTTGTTAAAGGACTATAGCATGAATAATGAATATATTAAAAGGAGAAGACCAGACCCTCAATTTCTTTCAATAATGTTAGTGTTATATATCCTAGCTTGAATAAAACACATTTCATAAAACACCTACACTGTTCTGCAATGCATTATGGATAGCCTCTCTGGAGAAATCTTACATGCCTTTCAATTTTGACATACTCATACCATAATAATAGAAGTCTTTGGCATATAATTCTGCAGGAATTTTTATAATTCTTAGCTTTACTGATTTTCCTCACCTGGATACTGACCTGCAGTGAATTGGGAGAAGTGAATGGGGCAGAAAGGACCCTCTATATTCCTCATATTTGTGGGGCTGTCGAGTCAAAAGCTAAATGAAAATGTGCTTGAAATTGTATTAGCTCTGATAAAGTTTTAGCTGCCCAAAGAGGCACTCATAATGACGATGGCTTAATAAAAGACAAGCATATTTCTCTCTCAATAAAAGTCCAAGTTTGTGTGGCTGCTGTGTTCTTTGCTCATGCTTAGGACCCAGGTTACTTCTATATTTATTGCTCTTCTATTTCTAGGGTATTACCTCTCCCTGCATGGTCCAATACGGTACACCACCACCACCACAGATCCCATGAGGTGGGCATTATATCTGTTTACCAATGAACCTGTCTCTTCCTTCCAAAGACAGGAACTGGATTGCACACATCACTTTGGCTCACAGCCAATGGCCAGAACTGAGCCATGTGGCCACATCTAACTGAAAGGGAGGTTAGGAATCTTAATATTTATTTTGGTTATCCAATGCCCAACTGAAAGTCCAGTGTTTCTATTACTATAGAAAAAGAAAATGGATATTAGGGTACAACTAGGAGTTTCTGCTAAAGGGAGACCAAAGGATGAACTAACTTTCTGCTTGGAGGCATCCAGTGACCATCTCTATATTATCTAAATGAGGAACCAAATCCATTTAGCTTCTTTCCACCTCCAACCCTGATTGTTTCATGGTCCCAATGTGACTCAGGTTAAAAAAAAAAATGTCTTGAGGGCACACTGTGTGTGAGTGAATAGTGCACCTTCAATTGCTCAAAACAATCCCGTGAACTAGGTATTATATCCATTTCCCAATGCAGAGGAGGAGACTCAGAGAGGTTAAGTGTCTTTCCTAAAGACATACAGTGACTGAGGTTCTCCTATTTGATGAGTCTAGATTAGTGAGTTCCTAACTCACTGTGAGGTAGGAGGTGGGTCAGGAAGGGCCTTCCTGATTATATTGAGTTATGTCTTTAAGTAGACCACACCGGGGAGGTGAGTAGGCGCAGTAGGGCTCAGGAAGAGGAAACAGCAGGTGGTAAGGGTAGGAGTAGCAAGGCACTTCTGCAAAGTCTGAAGAACTAACATAGGGTGGAAAATTAGGGTGTTGGGGAGTGAAGAGTGATGAAGCAGAAGGAGCAGACAGGAGCCAGTTAAGAAGGCCACCTGATGGCTTTTTGTAAGTAATGGGGCATCCTGATGAGTTTTAAGCAGGAGACTGACATGATCAGATTTACCCTTTAGAGATCTACTCTGGGAGCAAGGAGAACAGTTGGGGACCTGGAGAGGTGATCAAAGCAAGAGATGAAAGATGATGACTCCTTAAAAGTGCAGTAGAAGTCAATAGATGTCAAAGATGCAAAACTGCAGTTCTGATTGAATGTGGTGGGTGATGGGAAGAAAGAATTACAGGACAACTCCTAGGATGACCCTAGGTTTAAGACATGGGTGATTGGGTTGATGATGGTTCCATTCATGAAAAAAGATGTAAATGGTTTCTCTCCAATTACAAAAATAATAGTTCTCAACACCCTCATGCGTGGTACAATTGAGTAATTTATGGGGAAAATAGGATCGGGGGACTAGGGTAGTTGCAAACTTATAAAAGCCCTTGTGAGTACATTTTACTCTCACAAAATTAAAGCAATAATAGCATCCTGAACAAAGATGATACCAATGATATTTTTCACGTCTTAAATTAGCAAAATAGCAACAATAGATACTATACTGTAAACTTCAATTTACTATGGCTCTCTGGAAATCTTTGGTATTGTCTTTCCCCATGGTGTCAATGGAATATGCGTACATTCGTTCTGCTCTGTGGAAGATAATAAGCATACTAAGAGGCACTTTCTTTTAGTGTCCGAAATGCTTAATGCCTTTCTGATTTTATGATTTAGACTGCCTAAGTCACCTATCTAAGTCATGACTCAAAAGTAACTAGTAAGTCACATATACACTTGATTCAAAATTCTCACAGTTGCAAGGAAAGGCATAGAAAAAAGTTCATCTGTCGACACTGGAATTTGAGTGAGAGGAATTTGCAGTGGGGGAGGGAGTGCCACATTTGGTTAGGAGGACTGGCTGTAAAAGTAGGAATCAACCTTCGGTTCACCTCTGGTTTCTTGTATTTCATGCATCTGCTACTGTCCACTTGAATTCCATTACAGGCTCAGCCTTGTCCCAGTCCTTCAACCAGGTCTCATCTGAGGCAGCTTGAACCTCATCCTCAGGGTCTCAGCTCTGAGTCCTGTAATGGTTGAGCTTGCCCTGACTTATGTTCCAGCTCTGATAGTGTCTCATCTGCCATGTTCCTGATAAGTGGAGCCACATACAGGAAAGGAATAGCTCTGCTGTTTGCTAGCTGCATGACCCTGGGAACAGTCCCAATTTTCCAGGGGATAATAATAGCGTGATGGCTGTAGAATTTTTATGTAAAGGGAGCTCAGGGCTGAAACTCGGTGGGAACTGGGGCAAGGGTGGCTAGTGAAATTGTCTCAGAGCTGCAATTATATGGCAAACTCTCCAATTTTAGTCTCATTATGTGTTCAGGTCAAATAAAAACACTAAAGATTTTTTCATTGTCAGTTCACCTGAGATTAAGAAAAACTCAGTTGTGCATATCAAAGAATAATCACATAAAGTTATATTAATAGATAATCCATCAAAATAGATTACCCAACAAAATAGTGGCTGTGTAACGGACCGATATATATAGAAAAATACACTTGTTCCACCTTCAACTTCTACTCTCTAAAGAAAGTCCCAGGGAGGATGGTGAGTTACAAGCAGTGCGATTCTTCTATTATCGTTGCGACCAAATGCTTCAATGATCCCAGTGTAAGCTCTTCTTTAATTTTGAACTTGTAACGTAAATCAGTGACAGCAGTTTGTCCTGACATCACTACTGTTATTCTGCAAGAACATTTTTGTGAGTTCCAGGCAGGAAAAAATACTGTTCACATACCACAGAAATAATTGACAAAGCCACACTGACGCAGCGTGGCAGAAAAGTGAGGCTAGGGTGGGTAGAAGAGTGAATTCTCCTTAACCCGCAGGCTTGTTGTTGCTGTTGGTAGGTGCCGTTGAGTCGGTTCCAACTCATAGCGACCCCACGTACAACAGAGTGAAGCACTGCCCGGTCTTGCGCCATCCTCAAAATTGTTATGTTTGAGCCCACTGTTGCAGCCAATGTGTCAGTCCATCTCATTGAGGGCCTTCCTCTTTTTCACTGTCCCTCTACTTTACCGAATATGATGTCGTTCTCCAGGGACTGGTCCCTTCAGATAACATGTCAGAAATACGTGAGAGGAAGTCTTGCCATCCTCGCTTCCAAGGAGCATTCTAGTTGTACTTCTTCCAAGACAGATTTGTTCATTCTTTTGGCAGTCCATAGTATATTCAATATTCTTCTCTAACACCACGATTCAAAGGCATCATTGCTTTGGTTGTCCTTATTCATCGTCCAACTTTCACATGCATATGAGGCAATTGAAAACACCATGGGTCAGGTATACCTTAGTCTTCAAGGTGACATCTTTGCTTTTCAACACTTTAAAGAGGTCTTTTGCAGCATATTTGCCCAATGCAATGCATCTTTTGATTTCTTGACCACAGCTTCCATGGGTGTTGATTGTGGATCCAGGTAAAATGAAATCCTTGACAACTTCAGTCTTTTCTCTGTTTATCATGATGTTGTTTATTGGTCTAATTGTGAGGATTTTTGTTTCAGCTCAACTGAAACATGTCCACCGTGGGTGACCCTGCTGGTTTTTGAAAACCGGTGGCATATCTTTCAGCATCACAGCAACATGCAAGCCCCCACAGTATGACAAACTTACAGATGTGTGGGGGACAGGCTTGTTAGAAGGATTAAATGAGATAATGCAAGGAAATATATAATATGGTGCTTGGCACATAGTAGGGGCTCAGTTAGTGGGACTTACGATTAGAATGATGTTTTCAAGACCTATTTCTCACTTCGTTCACAGATTCAATACTTAGTCTTTTACTGATAGAAATAGACGTTGCCAGGATGCCAAACATTCTTGGCCAGTTTCCTTATAAAGCATACCCAGCCCCACTTTTAGAGATTTGCCATGCATATACTCATAATAAAGGCTCTGATAAGTCCTGCAGGAAAGAAACTTGTTGACTTTTCGCCAACCATGTGTTTGCCAGCCTTAAACCACCAATTGCTATTGAGTGGATTCTAACTCATAGAGACCCCATGTGTGCCAGAGTGGGGCTGGGCTCCATGGGTTTTTCAGTAGCTGATTTTTCAGAATTAGAAAGTAGACCTTTCTTCCGAGGTGCTTTTGGGTTTTTTTTTCAGCCAAGTGCGTTAACCATTTGTACCTCTCAGGGACTCCTTCCAACCTTTACTGACCACAAAACCATCCATTATGTCTCATTAATTTTTCATGGGCCACCCATTAGCATTTTGGGGGCAAGAGTTCTATGCAACACCCTATGCTGAAATGACAGTTTCACACTCAACGGTTTATCAAGCTAGAGAATTCTAGGGAATGAGTCACTGCAATTTTTTTTTTCTTTATGAGAGAAAATTTCCTTTTTGTCATCAGTCAAATGAAAGTCACTTGACTTTGTGAGCAGCATTTTATGACAGATGAAATGGCATATTCTGACTTGAGTGATGAGAGGGTTTCTGGGCCTGGAGGTCAAGGAAGAGGTAAGCTGGTGAGGCTCTTGCTGTTGCTTGGAAATTGTCTTTAAATCACCCTTCACGTCTGAACAGAGTTCCAAAGTTCATAATCACAGCTACTTAAACTCATCTTCTTTGACCCTAACAACAGCTGTAGGAAGTAGGCAAGGTAGGAAATTATTGGTCCTATTTTATATTCAAGGAAACTGAGATGCTAAGGGGTGAAGCTATTTAAGGCTAAGAGTTAGGACTAGAATTTAATTTTCCTCATTTAATTTCATTCAAGCATTTATTTATCGCCTATTATGTTCCAGGCCCTGTGCTAAGTTCTGGGAGTTCAGCATGACAAAGTCAGAGATTCTGTCCTGTTTAGAAAAGACAGAGGTGAATAAAAGTTAGAGCGCAAAAAGTGAAACAATAGATGCGGAAGGAACCAGAATGGTCTGGAAAGAACATCATTAAGAGATGGCTAATGAATTGGGGTTTGAAGGATAAATAAGAGTTTTCCCAAGGGAGACAAACAGGGAATAACAATTTTGTTATAGTTATAACAATTTTGTTGTAGTTCCTTTACTCCCTCCCCCCATAGCAGTTGGCTTCACCTAAGAGGATGTTAGGGCTGTGTGTGTGTGTGTGGCTCTGAGTGGGTGAAATTGGGAGGATTTCCCCTCCATTCTTTTCTACTTATTTTTGAAGAAACTTGGGGGCATAAGCACTTTGCAAGAGCCATGTCACATTAAAGCATGATGATGGATGGGAGAAATTCATCAATGTTGGCCAAGAAATTCCTCAATGAGGTTAAAGTTTAAAAACTTTCATAAATCAAATCTCTTAAACTTGGGATTGAAAAACCAGTGAAAGGGACAGGATTCTGGCTTCAGGCTGCACGTGGTTCCATTTCAGTTGCTGAGGGAAAGCCTTTTCCCTGGGGCCTGATTTGCACTGACTCCTTCGACGTTTCCGTCTGAAGTTCCCTTCACTTGATTAATGTGGTGTTCCGTGTTTTCCTGGTAACTCAGAACCAGTGAGAAGCAATGATCTGAGACGCCACCCCCTGCAGTTCCCTTTGATAGGGTCCTCAGTGGAACAAAACAACTAATTATGCTTGGCACCTAGGGAGGTCACCTTTAAAGAGCAGCAGCAGCAGCAACATCTGACATGTACCACCTCCATCTGGGCCTCCCCGCAACCTGGGAGCCTGGATTGTGGAGGTAAGCAGACCTAGCTTTGTCCTTAGGGCCCTGGTGGCTCAGTGGCTAAGCATTTGGCTGCTAACTAAAAGTCAGCAGTTCAAATCCACCAGTTGCTCCTTGGAAACCCTACAGGGCAGTTCTACTCTGTCCTGTAGGGTTGCTATGAGTCGAAATTGACTCGAAGGCAGTGTGTAGCCTTGTCCTTGGACAAACTGGTGCTGCTTTTGTAAGCCTGTGTGGAAAGATTCCTATTTGAAGATGCCTCATGGATGAAATCAGAAGGTGAAGGCAGTGGAAAAATGATCAAAGCATCTGGGGATGATTAAAGAGTGATGTGTGCAACCTAGAGTTGTTCATGATATTTCCTTTTCTCCCCTCAAAGGGACGGGAGGGTCGGTAACAAGGAGTCTGTAGGTGCCACTCGGCAGCTGCAGTTCTTTATTTCTCTGTGGATAGAAAGAATTCTGTGGCTCAGGGAGGTAGCCAGAGACCAATGAACTGCTTGAAGCTGGGCAGCAGCGTGGGAAGGATACTTTTAATTAAAGCTCTCCCTGCTTCTTTTCAGGGGCTAAGAGGTCGGCTTCCAAGAATTCTGACCTCTACGTTCTTAGAAAGGACTCTTGATCTTGGCCGGATTCGAGCAATGTTTTCTTCTAAACATATCTTCCTCCACAAACGTTGAAAAGTGGATTTATCCAGCTTTTGCAGAAAACTGGCTAAAATGTGGTCATACCATCCCAGGGTGTGGCCTGGGTAAGCTGCTGGTTATTCCCTGCTGGGATCTCCCCTGACCCCTCAGATCCATTTTGCAGATGTCCGTATTCTGCTCTGTGCCCTGGGAGCCTGACCTTTGTGAATTGCATTACCTGGGCTTCCTTACTCTCTGAGTTCTGGGTGGGTTTGGCCAATGAGAAGAAATCACAGGGTGGGAGGCAGACATTCGAGTATGTGCTCCCCATTCTCTTCCTGTGTATGTGCTGTGTCTCTGGCAATAGCTGTACCCTCCAAGTCTACTATTTGCTGGGTGACCCCTTCTCCTGGGGCCAGTTCTTGCTTAGCCTCACTATTACTGTATCCTCTGTCCTAGTGTCCTAGGGCCACCATATCAAAATGACCACAAAGTGGGTGGCTGTAAAGAACAGATGTCTATCTTCCCACAGTTCTGGAGTCTAGAAGTTCTAATTCAGGGTGTTCACAGGGCCATGCCCTCTCTGTCAGCTCTAGGGTAAGATCTTCCTCATCTCTTTCAGCTTCTGGCATCCTAGTCATTTCTTGGTGCTCCTTGGCTTGTAGACAGATCCTCACATGCTGTCTTTTCCCTGTGTGTGACTATTTCCATGTCTGTCCTCTTTTATAAGCCACTACTCAAAAGGCATTGGAAACCCTGGTGGCGTAGTGGTTAAGAGCCACGGCTGCTAACCAAAAGGTCAGCAGTTCGAATCCACTAGGTGCTCTTTAGAAATCCTATAGGGCAGTTCTACCCTGTCCTATAGGGTCTCTATGAGTTGGAATCAACTTGACGGCAACGGGTTTGGTTTTTTTTTCTTTCAGAAGGCATTAGTATTAGGACCCAACCTACTCTGGTGTGACTTTCTTAACCTGTAACACCTGCAAAGAAAAACTATTTTTCCAAACAAGGTCACATCTGCCAATGTAAGTGTTAGGACCTCAACATATCTTTTTGGGGGACAAAATTTAATCATCAACACCTTTCCTTTGTTTCTTTAGGCCTAGAGTAGGTAGTAAAAACGCTCAATATCTTCTGTCAGAGCAAGGCCAGGGGCTGACTGGGAAATAGACCATCAATTGCTTCTATGCAAGTTCAAGCTGAAGCTGAAGAAAATTAGAACAAGTCCACCAGAGCCAAAGTACAACCTTGAGTATATCCCACCTGAATTTAGAGACCATCTCAAGAATAGATTTGACACACTGAACTCTAATGACTCAAGACCAGACAAGTTGTAGAATGACATCATACATGAACAAAGAGGTCATTAAAAAGACAGGAAAGAAAGAAAAGGCCAAAATGGATGTCAGAAGAGACTCTGAAAGTTGCTTTTGAACGTCAAGTAGCTAAAGCAAACGGAAGAAACAATCAAGTAAAAAAGCTGAACAGAAGGTTTCAAAGGGTGGCTCAAGAAGACAGAGTGTTATAATGACAAGTGCAAAGACCTGGAGTTAGAAAACCAAAAGGGATGTACATGCTCGGGATTTCTCAAGCTGAAAGATCTGAAGAAAATATTCATGCCTCGAGTTGCAATTTTGAAAGATTCTACAGGGAAAATATTAAATGACTCAGGAAGCATCAAAAAAAGATGGAAGGAATACACAGAGTCACTAGACCAAAAAGAACTGGTTGATGTTCAGCCATTTCAGTAGGTGGCATATGATCAGGAACAGATGGTACTGAAGGAAGAGGTCCAAGCTGCACTGAAGGCACTGGCAAAAAACAAGGCTCCAGGAATTGACAGAATACCAGTTGAGGTGTTTCAACAAACGGATGCAGAGTTGGAAGTGCATACTTGTCTCGGCCAAGGAATTTGGAAGACAACTACTGGCCAACCTACTGGAAGAGATCAATATTTATGCCTATTCCAAAGAAAGATGATCCAACTGAATGTGGAAATTATTGAACAGTATCATTAATATCACATGCAAGTAAAAGTTTGCTGAAGATCATTCAAAAGTGGCTGCAGCAGTACATAGAAGGGAACTGCCAAAAATTCGAGCTGGATTCAGAGGAGGATGTGGAACCGGGGATATCATTGATGATGTCAGATAGGTCCTGGCTGAAAGCACAGAATACCAGAAAGATGTTTACCTGTGTTTTATTGAGTATAAAAAGGCATTCGACTATGTGGATCATAACAAATTGTGGATAATATTGTGAAGAATGGGAATTCCAGAACACTTAATTTTGCTCATGAGGAACTGTACGTAGACCGAGAGGCAGTTATTCAAACTGAACAAGAGGATACTGTGTGATTTAAAGTCAGGTAAGTTGTGCATCAGGGTTATATCCTTTCACCATACTTATTCAATCTGTATGCTGAGAAAATAACCCAAAAAGCTGGACTGTATGAAGAATAGGGCATCAGGATTGGAGGAAGACTCATTAACAACATGCTAAATGCAGATGACATGAACTTGCTTGCTGAAAGTCAAGAGGACTTGAAGCACTTACTGATGAAGATCAAAGACCACAGCCTTCAGTATGGATTACACCTTAACATAAAGAAAACAGAAATCCTCACAACTGGATCAATAAGCAACATCATGATAAACGGAGAAAAGATTGAAGTTGTCAAGGATTTCGTTTTAATTGGATCCACAATCAACACCCATGGAAACAGCAGTCAAGAAATCAAATGATGCATTACATTGAGCAAATCTGCTGCAGAAGACTTCTTTAAAGTGAAAAAAAAGCAAAAGATGTCAATTTAAGGACTAAGGTGCACCTGGTCTAAGCCATGGTGTTTTCAATTGCCTCATATGCATGTGAGGGGTGAACAATGACTAAGACCGAAGAATTGACGCCTTTGAATTGCGTTGTTGGTGAAGAATATTGAATATACCATGGACTGCCAAAAGAATGAACAAATCTGTCTTGGAAGAAGTTCAACCAGAATGCTCCTTGGAAGCAAGGTTGGGGAGACTTCCTCTCACGTATTTTGGACATGTTATCAGTGAAGGACCAGTCCCTGGAGAAGGACATGCTAGGTAGAGGGTCAGTGAAAAAGAGGAAGACCTTCAACGAGATGAATTGACACAGGGGCTGCAACAATGGGCTCAAGCATAACAATGATTGTGAAGATGGCATAGGACTGGGGATTGTTTCATTCTGTTGTACATAGGGTTGCTATGGGTGGGAACCAACTTGACGTCACCTAACAACAACAAAAACAACAGGGTCGTAACAGCTTCCTGGTATTGCTAGTCTCTGGGTATTTTTCCATCTTTTTGTTCCCCTTAATTCCTAACTCTGTAAGCTGTTGGTTCTCAAAGTGTTGTCTTCAGACCAGCAGTATCACCATCCCCTGGGAACTTGTTGGAAATCAAACTCTGGGGGTGGAGTCCAGCAATCTGTCCTTTTAAAAAAAAAAAAAGAGACTATATTTTTTAAAACAGTTTTTGATTTACAGAGAAATTTCACAGAAAGTATAGAGTTCCCATATACATTTTAGCTCCCCTGTGTAGGTTTCTGCTATTATGAATCCATTTTCTGTTGGAACCCTGACTGATACACCTCATTCCTCCTAACTGGAGTCACTAACATCTGTTCTTGTACCTTCTGGATGGATCCTGAGCAGGGCAGTGGGGTTGTAACAACCTCAGTTCTAGAAGTAGATATAAATTACCTGGATTCCCTCTTGCTGATTGGTATGCTTAGAAAAGACTGGGGGCCTGTGCTTTTCCAAGACCCAACCCTCCCAAAGTAAGATACAGACATTGATCTGGGGACTAGCCCATGTTCAGGACCTGGATGCCAAGCTAGAGCCAGCCATCTGATCAGAGACTGGATTTGAAGCCCAGAAAGGAAAGACCCTCATTCCCCCAGGGACCAAAAGGAGGCAAGGGGTGGGAGGATGGATATAGGGGATACTGACTGGTCAGAAAAGATCTAGTCACCACCCTCCCCCCGAGAAAAATTCTCCCATGTCATGACAATAATTCACAGAAAAACAGCCTCATGTGAGCCCTATGTTTCAGGCAGCTGTGGTCCCAGCTAGACCAGAGCCCAGCCTGAAACATACTCGACTTACAGAATTATGTAACTGAAACCATTCCTCCTCTTACTCTTTTGTATTCGACGTCACTGATTTTATTGGGGTTAGGAGTGTCCTGCCAAAGAAATTGAGCATGATTCATATTTGGTGTCCAAATACATTTGGTGATCCTTGGGTGGGTCCAAAAGTAGCTAAATTTTTTAGGCAGGGGTGTCAAGATGCCTGGGAGTCCAATATGAGAAAAGAAAGCTCCTAGCCAATGTGTTGGCCTCTTCCAAAGGACAAAAGTCCTTCTATGGACATGTGTGTCTCCTGGGAATGGAGACGGTGTGTGCATTAAAAAAAAAAAAAAAAAACCCTAAAAGCATGATAGTCTTTATGGGTCCCTGTAATTCTGCTGTGGGGTCTCCCCTAAAGGAGGAAAGAATAAAGAAATGGGAGGGGCTTCCCTGCTGTCAGGAGAAGAAGGTGAATGCATGAAACCCAAAACAGCAAGGAAGACCAGAGTGGTGTCAGCAGCAGAGCAGACGTGAGCTGAAGGATGTCCAGGTCAGCTGCCTAGATCTGAGTCAGGGATGGGTGGGGATCTAAGATGACAAGGGACCTTTTGTGAGAGTAAAGAATGGGAGTAAGAAATGTCAAAATGTATGAGTTTAGGGGTTAAATGGAAGGTGAGACCTTGATTTCATACAAGTGAGAGTAATAGGGGAAATTCAGAATTTCACTGATTTGGCAACTGCATTTATATTCTCCAACTGGTGAGAACTGGAGGACATTTGGATTATATGTGAAATTATATATAACCTCACTAGTATTCAAAGCGATTCAAATTAAAAGATGTACGAGATGTTTGCTTATCAGATTGGCAAATCTTAAAAAGAATATGTTAATTAAACTAGCGCTAGCTTCTGTAACAAACCCAAAAACCCAGTGCCATCGAGTCGATTCCGACTCATAGGGACCCTATAGGATAGAGTAGAACTGCCCCATAGAGAGTTTCCAAGGAGCACCTGGCGGATTTGAACTGCCGACCCTTTGGTTAGCAGCCGTAGCACTTAACCACTGTAACAAACACACTAACAATATATAAGTGCTCAGAAATTAGAGGTTTTAATTCTCTTTTGCAAAGTCCAAAATGGGAGCTCTCAATTGGTGGGGAGTTCTTCTCCTAGCGATGACTCAGGGGCCCAGGTTCCTTTTATCTTATGGTTCTGCTGTCTTGAACTCATGGCTTCCATGGTCATCTGGAGTTACTTCCATTCCAGCCAGCCAGAAGAAATGGAGAAGTGCATGGAGGATAGGGCTTGAAAAGATTTTATGGGTTAGGTCTGCTCCCAGTTCATTGGCTAGAAGGTAGGTCACGTGGGACTACATTCTAGTTGTCCAGAGTGGAAACTTGCTTTATAATACCCCCTTCTCCAATCTCCTACTAATTCTTCTGGGGTCACACCCCTCCCAAATAAACTACTTGCACTTGAATCCTCCTCTCAGTGTCTGCTTCTGGGGAACCCCAACCAAGACACCATCTAATTGGCCATCTTGAAAGAATGGCCAGTGTAGATATGGGTAAGCAATCACAGGATTCAGACATTTGTGCTGTCACAGCCATGAGATGATCAAGGAGAAAGATCTTGAGAGCTACAGAAAGGATTGACTTTGGAGAAAAATGGGTTAACAAGGAAATTTAATCCTCTTAAAAAGCTGTCTGCTCCCAGCTCCTTGGCGAAAGAAAGCCCATGACCGTGTTTGGGATTCACCTTGAGTGTGTGTCTAACTTTGCTTGCTCTAGGTTGCTACCATAGTAACAAGAGTAATTAACTTTAATTACTACGTCTCTTTTTTGCTCACCACCTCCCCCAACTCCAGTTCATTCTGGACTTGCTTTGAAGTATGTTAGTGAAGAAACCAGAACTCCTGTCTAGCTTTCTCTGCACATTGATAATATCATCTTTTATTTTATCAGGCTCTAAGTGCCTGCCGTCCATTTCTATGGTGATAAAGCACACGCATGTTATAGCTCAGGCCTTTAAACAGGGCTCGGCAATTAGAAAACACAGAAGCTACAGCAACGAGGGCAGTGTTTGGTCCCCCTTTGTCAACTCAGAACATCTGTTTGGTTGATGGGGGCACCTTGGTTTATTGCTGTCATTAGGAGCTATCAGTCAGAGGAACTGAGATCTGCATTTCCCACTGAGGTGTTGAATATTAAAAACCTACATTTCCTACCAAGGTCTCAGTTCTGCTTCACGTGTTTTTAAAGATCAATTTCAGTTCACAAGTGGGTATTGAGTTCTAGGAGTCATTCAAGAAGCAAAAAGCTGGTCCTTTTCGATAGACACCCCTCATGGAAAAGAAATAGAAATGATAGGAGGTTCTTTGATGCTCTGTGCTGCCTCCCCTCAGCCCACCTGATTTCAGAACCTCAGAGGTGGCAGACAGTTCCATGTAATTTTGCTAGTATCCCACATCAAGGTTGTGCCCTGGCATCTCTCCACTTTCTACAAAGCTTTAGACTGCTCAGCCCAGGCACAACTCAGAAGTATAGGAGGAGTTAGCATCCCCAGATACAACCCTCAAGCAACAGGCAATTGTAGTTGATGAATCAATGTCCCACCCTCCTTGTGCCCTCACTGACAATTCTGAGGCACGTTCTAAATGGTTCTCAGAGGGTCCCCTAGGGAATTGAGGCTCGGTTGCCCACAGAGGTAGCCAATCCATTAGTATACCATTTATTGCTTCTCTTCTTTCCCTGTCATTTACCCCACACCCTCACTTCTTTTTCCTGGAACCACTTTCAAAATAAACTACCTGCACTCAACTCCTTTTCTCATTGTCTGTGTGGGGGGACTCAAATTAAGACAAAAACAAGGGTGAATGTGGCTGAAAACACAAGTTTTTCTCCTCCTGCCTCTCATTTACTTTTTCACCTGTGGCTGACACTATTGATGCCTGTTTGGGTCCTGTGAGAAGCAGACTCCAAGATGAAGATTAGAATGTGAGAGAATTCATTGGCGAGTGCTTTTGGGATTAACCCTTGTGGAAGGAAGGAACGAAACAGGATTGGGCAGAGGCAGAATTTGACCTGTGATGCAGCAAAGCATCTGAGGGTGAGCCTGGAACCCTCTGCACTCATCTCTATTCTCACTCTTGATGAGCTCCTCAACATATTCAACAATTGTTGATGTAATCATGGTTCCTAAGCCACAGCTCTAGTTCTGGTCTCTTATCCAGACATCTGCTCATCCACTCAATAACTCCCAGCCATGTGATAGGTGCTTGGAATAAAAATGAGTCAGACATGCTCCCTGACCTAGAGTAGCTCACTGTCTGACTGGGGCAGGTGAACATAGAAAAAGATCATTACAGTATACTCTGACAAGTTCATGGAAATTCAGGAATTAAGGCAGCCTGGGGTGATGGGCATATTTTGGGAAGAGAGCCCAGATCACAGCATATATCACACAAGTGTTGTAAAATTTAGCCTCAAAGGAGATAAATGAACCTACTTCTTGTTTAGGGGTCTTTTAGCATCTTAGGACCTTAGAAGTCAGCTGATCCAACCTTAGCCTGCTTCCATATTGCTCCTTCCACTCCATTCTTTACTGCGGGTGGAGCGGTTCTTCCAGAATGAAAGCATGTTCATACCACTTGCCTGCGTAAAACCATACGACGGAGATTCCAAGTGCTTTCTGTACAAAAGAGAAAATCCTTAAGATGTCTCTCAAGGCTTGCAATATTTGGACCTTTTCAGCCATGGCTCTCAGACTCCCCCATCAGCTGACATGCTAGTCATTCAGGAAGTATTTTGCATCTTGGTTGTGCCATGCCTTCTCTGGTCCCCAGGTCTTCATGTAGATGGGTCCCTCTGCCTGGAATGTATTTCTCTGGCCCATCTGGATAACTTCTACTCCTTTTCCAGGTCTCAGTTTAGAAGTCACTTCCTCTAATAAGCTTTCGCTGAGTGGCTCCTCACCTCTCCAGGTAGGGGTCTTTGGTAGATATTTTTCCCTTTTGTCTTTTTATTGAACTATCATGTATATATGTTAAAGTGAACTCATTTTAAGTGTGCAGCCTCCCAGATCAAGATATAAAATATATCCAGCACCCAGAAGCTCCCTCATGTTTCCTTCAGTAGATACTTCTGAAAAGTAACTTCTATTCTGACCTTTAGCACCACAGATTTGCCTGCTTTTAAACTCCACGCAAATGCGATCATATAGTATTCACCTTTGGCATCTGGCTCCTTTTACTCGTCTATGTTGTTGCATGTGGCAGTAGCACATTCTTTTTCATTTCCTGCGTGTTATCCCATTATATGTCTCATCGTATGAATACACCACGATTTATTTATCCATTCTACTCTTGGTGGACATTTGAGTTGTTTCCAGTTTTGGGTGATTTTGAATATTGCTACCGTGAACAGCAGTGTACATGTCTTATCATGAACACATGCCTTCATTTTTTCTTTAGCCTGTGGTTATTATTTTTTCCAAAATATTTGCTGCCCTTTCCTTTTGAGACCCTCCCCTCCAGGCCCATCCTTGCACCCAGTTGCTCCCAAGGCTTGTCTTGTGACTTGCGTTGTCCAGTGAAATGTGGCAGAGGAATGTATGCCATTTCTGATCAGAAACTTCAAGAGTCATTGCATGGTTCGGCCATTGCTCCCCTTCCTCTGATATATTAGTTTTTGATCCTACCGTCTGGGTCCTAGAATGCAGAGCAGGTAGGGCAGAGTTACAATTGACCTGCAATAGACTTCAGTGAGAGCAAGAACTAAACATATACCCAAACCAACTGCCATTCAGTCGATTCCAATTCGTAGCAATCCTATAGGACAGAGCAGAACTGCCACATAGGGTTTCCAAGGAGTGGCTGGTGGATTCAAACTGCCAGCCTCTTGGTTACTAGCCAAACACTTGACCAGTGTGCCGCCAGAGCTTCGTAAACATGTATAGTTATATGCAACTGAAATCTTGAGTTTTTTGTTTTGTTTTTGTTGTAATTACAGCAAATCTTTAAGTTAACTGATACTGTGCCTTTCTCTTTTGTTCCCAAGTCACCTTATACTTCCCCAATTATAAAATGTCACCAATTCCAATGAAGCATTGTTTAACTTTGTCTCCATTTGCCCCCTTCCACCACATCCAACCCGTGAGGGTGGAGAGGTGGAGACTATATGTGTCTTAATCATCATTGTAATTTTTTTTTTAAGCACAGCACCTAGTAGTTTGGTGGACAGATAGTAGGTTTTCAGTATGTATTTGTTTGATGTGAATGGCTTTTAATCTTTTGTTGATGGGAAGATCAATTTTCCTAGGTGTCCTCCCACAATGGGAGGCCTGGGATGAAACACCATTTCCAAATGTGGCCTGATTAATGAAGAGAAGATAGTAACTCTCACCTCCTTTCCTATAGACATGCTACTCCTAATGATGTGGCTCATGGTCGCTTTTTCCTGTTGGACGGTGACATCCCACTGTTGCTTCATGTTGACATTGATATTGACTCAAACTCTGGAAATTGCACTGAAGGCTCTACTGCTAATCCACAGTTTCTCCATTCTGGTTTATGCGGTAGGTAAGCCCTAATCAACTTATTGATCCTCATGTCCCTCTGTCTAAAGCCCCACTCTTTCACCTTTTTCCTGGACCCTGAGTTTGTTCATTTTTACCATGCCTTCTTTACTTGCTTTCTCATTTCCTGTATCTGGTTGTTCCATCTCACTCTGTCCTCCACTAACACCAAATTATTCCATGTCAAATCTTATCCTAAACCTCTGCGCACTTCTGATCGATGTGGGCATTTATCAGCTCCCAGCAAACTGAACTTCATTGTCCTGGAGTGTAAGGTACTGGAGTCAGAAATGGCTTGGCCAAAAATGAGCACCTACAGGTTTGAGCATCTGCCGTTGCAGCTTGCGATTTAGGGCTCGTATTCCAAGACTGTATTTTCTTATTGATTTGTAGATGTGCTTTTCATATTCTGGCTACTAATTCTTGGCTGGGTATATGCATTATAACTAGCTTTTCATGCATTGTCTTTTTTTTTTTTTTTTTTAACTTTATAGTATCTTTTTTTTCCTTGTAGAGAAGGTTTTAATTTTAATTTGCCAATCTTTCCTTTGTGGTTTGCACTTTTTTTTTTTTTAATCTCTTATTTAAGAAATTCTCCCCAATCACGCATTAACAAAAAAGTGTACATTTTCTTCTAAGAATTATTTTTCATATTTAGGTCTCTAATCCGGCTGAATTTTGTAATTGTATGTGGCATAAGGTAAGGGTGTGATTTTATATTTTTCCATATGGAAATCAAATTGTTCCAAAAATGTTGAATGGTTATATGAACATATAAACTCTCTTATACTTCATTCATATACATAGGCAGGTCACTGTCTATGCTCTCCACTCTGTTTTAGGAGACTAGGGTTTTATTCTTGCACCAATGCCATACTGCCCCAGTAGCTATGGCTTAATAATATTTTTGCTGTCTAATAATGTAACCATATTTTAATAATAATATAAATAATATTTTGATGTCTGCTTATTCTTTTTTTTTTTTAGAATTGTCTTGGCTTTTTGATTTTACATGTGAACTCTGGAATTAGCACAATTTCCTTGAAAAGTGCTATCTAGATTTTAATTAGTGTTGTACGGAATTGACAAATTCGTTTGTGGAGAATTGCCATCTTTATCTTCCTTTCTATCTAGAGTATAATTGCCATTTCTTCAGGTCTTCAACATGTGTTTCAATAATGTTTTATGATTTTCTTCAAGTCTCACTGTATAACAAGGATTACTGGCTTTCTAACCTGTAATATCTGAGTGAATGTCACCCATCACCCAGCCACTATTCCAATGCCACATATATTTTTGTCTCTATTATGTTCAGCACACGCTTTAAGGTACCCAATTGGGTGTGTCTGTGTTTAACAGAAACAGTGGCTTCAACAAGATAAGTGTTTGTGTCTCATGTAAATATCAAAGGCAGGCACTTCAGGACTACTCATGTGTCAGCTGGTCATACTGTATGGTGGCCTGCATGTTGCTGTGATGCTAGAAGCTATGCCACCGGTATTTCAAGTACCAGCAGGGTCACCCACGGTGGACAGATTTCAGTGGAGTTTCCAGATTAAGACAGACTAGGAAGAAGGACATAGCGGTTTACTTCTGAAAAAATTGGCCAATAAAAACCTTATGAATAGCAGTGGAACATTGTCTGATATAGTGCGGGAAGATGAACCTCTCAGGTTGGAAGGCGCTCAAAATCTGATGGAGGAAGAGCTACCTCCTCAAAGTAGACCGAAAAAAACCCCAAAAACAAATCTGTTGCTGTCAAGTCAATTCTGACTCATAGCGACCCTATAGGACGGAGTAGAACTGCCACATAGGGTTTCCAAGGAGCGACTGCTGGATTCCAACTACTGACATTTTGGTTAGCACCCATAGTTCTTAACCACTGTGACACCAGGGCTCCTCTCAAAGTAGAGTTGACCTTAAGGATGTGGGTGGAGTGAAGCTTTTAGGACCTTCATTTGCTGATGTGACATGACTCAAAATGAGATGAAATAACTACAAACATTCATTGGAAGAAGTACAGCCAGAATGCTCCTTAGACGAGAGGATGGCAAGGCTTTGTCTCATGTACTTTGGACACATTATCAAGAGGGACCAGTCCCTGGGAAAGGACATGATGCTTGGTAAAGTAGAGGATCAGCAAAAGGCAGGAAGACCCTCAACAAGATGGATTGACACTGTAGCTGCAATAACGGGCTCAAGCATAGCAACAATTCTGAGGATGGTGCGGGATCGGGCAGTGTTTCGTTCTGTTGCACATAGGGTCGCTAGGAGTCAGAACTGACTCAACGGCACCTAACAACAATAACAACTTCAGGACTACCAGAAGTCCTTAGATACTCAGGATCTTTCTGTCTTTTTGCTACACCATGTTAAAGGAGATACCCTTGTTATGATTTATTGTCCTTGCGACCAGTTTATCCTGTTTCGCTGGGACTTTTCCGATTTTAGGACTGAAAGTTTTGCATCCTGGGGAGCCCCTCAGTGCCAGTCAAACTGGGATGGTTTGTCACCCCATTGACACCATGTCTACATTCCAGTCAGCAAGGAGGAAAAGGGTGCCAAGAAAGGTATATCCCTTTGAGGACAGGATCATAAAATTGGACCTGCTAATGCTGTTCACAGCCCATTGGCCAGAACATTATCACATGGCCATATTAATTGCAAGGGAGTCTGGAAAATGTGGTCTTTACCCATGTGTCATGTGAGTACCTGTGTGCCAAGATAGAAACTAGAGGATTTATTATTATATGAAAGAGAGAGAATAGATGTTAAAGTACAGTTACCAGGCTAAGCCACATTTGTTTGCTTGATAATTCATTAAGGCTTATAGTTTCTTTGATGTTCACTTTAGTTCTATCCTATAAGACCAGTGTGCAGTATTTTCATTGCTTCTCAGTTACAAATATCTTGTAATTTCCTTTGTGATTTCCCCTACATCCCATGAGTCATTTAAGAGTGTTTTTAAATTTATCAATTTTTTTTTTAGTAGGCATTTTCTTGATTTCTAGTTTTATTCTGTTGTCACCACATAATATTGTCATACAATATCAATTTTTTGAAATTTGTTAAGACTGTCTTTATGACCTAATACATGATCAGGTTTTATAAGTTTTTGATGCAGTCTTTAAAACAATACATGGCCTCTTGTTCGTAGTCTCTGGGTGGTGCAAACAGTTAACGTGCTTGATTGCTAACCAAAAGGTTTGAGGCTTGAGTCCACCCAGAGGTACCTCAGAAGAAAAGACCTGGCAGTCTACTTCTGAAAAATCAGCCATTGAAAACCCTACAGAGCATTCTAAAACATGTGGGGTTGCCACGAATCGGAGCTGACTTGATGGCATCTGATATTGTTTCATGTAAATTTAAAGTATGAACTCTCACCATCTTGATCAAAATTTTGTATCTATATCTTTTTCTAAAAAAATGATCATATTGTATATTTTACCTTGCAAATTAAAAAAAAAAAGGGGCATTATGGAAACATTCCCATGTAAACGTATATGACTTGGTACACATCCTTAAATATTTTTTATCAGGATAAATTCCTTGTGTGGAATTCTCCTCCAAAGGGTATGCTTTTTAAAAAGGCTTCTGCTAAATTATTGTCATGATTGTCAATTCCGTGCCCCCCCCCCAAATTCAAACCAATTTTACTCCTTTCAGCCCCATAGAACATGGCCCATTTCCTGTACCCTCTTGAGCTCGTGCATCATCAGGTTTTTATCTTTGCTGATGGTCCAACTGCATCCTTTTGCTGATGAGGAGAGGGAGGCTTGGAGATGTAAAGCAGTTTGCAAAATTAGGCAGAGGGAGTGCCAGGTGTAGATCCTGCCTCTCATTTCCTGCCCAGGACAGAGGATGGAAACATGACAAAATCCAGCTGCGCCTCTCTCCTTCACATTCCAGAATTACGAACTCTAGAATTCTTTTACTCTGTCCAGCACCAACTGAGCTGCAATTTTGTGTAAGAGATGTCCTTCTCTCAAGGGATGACTCAAACCTGCCGATATCTATGGCTTATTCAGGACACAAAGCTTGGAATTGTTTTCCAGCCAAATGTGTTTTCTTAGCTGGAAGCTGGAGAGCAATCAAGATTCCCTTTTCCTGGCTGTGCAGCTCAGCTGGGTTCTAGTTGCCCTGATCTCTGCCAAGCTGCTTCTAGGGCTGCTCTTTAGAAGCTGGCAGCAATGGAACTATATATCCATCCCAGTGAGGGCTGTTGGCCCTTCGGAAGCAACGAGATGTGGCCACTTGAAGACAGAAACCAAAATAACATTTGAACTTTTATACTTGAACCTGTATACTTCTGATGTGTTTTGAGCCTCAGAACTACCCTGTAGCTAAGCCTGGGTGGCACAAGCAGCTTGCAATCAGCTGCTAACTCAAAGCTTGGCAGTTCGAACCCACCCAATGGCTCCGTGGGAGAAAGGCCTAGTGAACTGCTTCCATACAACCAAGAAAACCCTACAGAGCAGTTCTACCCTGTAACAACATGGGGTCGCCATGAATCGGGGGCCAACTTGATGGCAGGCAATAACAACAACAAAACTAAAACCTACTATTACTCCACTTCTATAGATGAATACATTGAGGGTCAAAAAAGCCTAGGGAACTTGTATTGGCTTGCACAGCTAGAAGAGAGGCCTTCCCTGACCACCTTGACCGTGTAGCCTGGTGTTCCCTTCCAGTCACTATCAACGTTATTTTTTTAACAGCACTGATGACAAGTGATTATTGCCATATTTGTTTCTTTATTGTGGGAGACGTCCTCCAAGAGGGCTCATAGTGATCTTCGCCTCCCGGAATTCATGCCAGTGTGTAGTCTCCTCCCACACAGGATCATGCTGGTCTGTATGGCTAATAGAGTGTAGAGGAGATGGTATATCACCTCTGCAGCTAGGCCAGAAAGGGTATTGCTGCTTCTGCCTTGCTTGGGGAAGCCAGCTCTCATGCCATGGAGACACTCAAGCATTCCATGGAGAGGCCCATGTGAAGAGTAACTGAGGCCTCATGCTGACAACCAGCACCAAATTGCCAGCCATGTCAATGTGCCATCTTGGAATCAGATCCACCAGCCCGTTCAAGCATTCAGGAGACTGCAGCCCTGGCTAATATCTAACTGCAATCTCATAATATACCCTGAGCCAGCACTAAGTCATTTCTGAATGCTGACCCAGAGAAAATGGGCAATGTGATAAATGTTAATTGTTGTTTGCAACCACTTAATGCTGGGGGGTAATTTGCTAAAAAAATTTTTTTTTTTTTTAGTAGATAGCTCAGACATATGTGTCTATTTCCAGGGTAGACTGCAAACTCTGTGAGGGCAGGGCTTAAATTCCTCTGATTCACCACTCTCACCCCCCTACAACAGTGCCTAGCACACAGCCAGAACTTAATCGTTGAATGAATAAATGAATTCATGAAAGGGGTAGTGAGAGGATTAAAATCTTTGCTCTCTCATCTCACCTTCTGGCCTTTCCCCACATCACTGTATTGCCTATTTTCCCTCACAGAGTTGAGCCACACAGCCACCTGGGGGGCGAGCTTTTTCCTGTCGCCTACACAGCCATTCATAGTTAATCAAACCTTTGCATAAACAGAACAAGGGAGGATGTGAAGTAATGAGCTGACAGCCCAGTGTGTATTATGCTGGGCTGAGAAGAGAATTTAATTTAGAGAAGAATTATGCACAGGTGGAAGAGCAGTCCATTGAAACAAACCAATTGTCTGGAAAGAGATAAAACAAAAATGGATTTTGCAACCTGTGAAATAAGTAGCGAAGCCACACATTTGGGGTATTTTGGAATCTTCAGAGCTGAGACCCCAAAAATGAGTGTGTGGGGAAATGCTGGGTTATTCAGGCAGGAGGGCAGAAGGAGGCCGCTCCAGTTCTCCTGTATGGGTTGCAACAGGTGTCTTGCTGGGGCATAGGTCTTGTCCTATGATGGCTTTGCTCACAATCCATCTGTCTTAGTTTGGAGTTACGTAAGAAACAGACTCTGAGCCAAGGATTCAAGTACAAGCATATTATTGGGAGGTGCGAGGAACACGAGTAGGTGAGCAGGGAGGTGATATAGGAAAGGAAAACTAAAAAACCAAACCCATTGCCGTTGACTCTGACTCATAGTGACCCTAAAGGACAGAGTAGAATTATCCCATAGGGTTTCCAAGGCTGTAATCTTTACGGAAGCAGATTGCCACATGTTTCTCCTACGGAGCAGCTGGTGGGTTCCAACTACCAACGCTTTGCTTAACCACTGCACCACCAGGGCTTCTACAGGAAAGGAAAGGCAGCCAGTAAAGACTGAATTATTAAGCCAGCTTCCACAGTGGGCAACTGGAGCTGAATCCCATGGGGGGAACTGGGGTATGGAGGTATAAGTACCCCAGCTTCCTCACCCTTATTAGGGATAAATCTGAGTTGTGCGTTTTGCATGGTCTCCCAGAGTTTCCCCCATGGGGTTCAGCTCCAGTTGCCCACTGTGGCAGCTGGCTGGCAGTAAGTGACCTGTCCTCACCTATGGGACAGGTGAGTCTGCACTCACCTGAACGTATGCAAGGATCTACACCAGGCTGCCCTCCTTGCTAAACACCACAGCCCAGGCATCACAGATTCCAGCTGCAGAGCAGAATTGCTACTGCGTACCACAGCAGAGCAGCCAGCATCTCCAGACCCTCCCTGCAGGGAAGGTTGCCGGAGATGAACGACCATCTAATTAAGCCTCAGGCAATTAAGAGACCTTTTTACCCCTCCACGGTGCTGGCTGTTGATAAGGTAGACTTCTGAGTAAGTGTGACAGGGCCTGGGCAGGGCAGTGTCCTCTTACTGGGCAGACCACTACTGCCCGTCAGGGTTGGGCTCTCACAGTTCCCAAGGAGGCTGTGAAAACTCCCTCTGTTCCTGATGAGCAAGTTCTCCTCTTCTGCTCCCTCTTTGGGTCTGGTCCCTGTGTCTCCCCTCCCTGTCTGCCTCCTCTTTAATCTGGGCTGAGAGAGAGGATTTGGAGGGCCCCAGCCCCTGTTGTAGTGGTCATGGGAACATGCTGGTCATGGAAGTTTCCATGCGCATGAAATGCTCAGAGATCATGAGGCTGATTGTCAGACCATCTACTGTTTAACTTGACTGGCCTCCTCAGGTTTGAGTGAGGAAAAAGAAAGGCTGCTGCTTTTGGTCCTGGCTTAATGATATGGTTTGGATTGATGACTCACCTTTCTTCCACGATGGGGGCTTCTGTGCAGACAAAGCTGCAGACAAATTAACCCCGCAGGCTGACTTGAAATTGCTTTGGACCCTAAGAGATATGCTGAACTGACCACAAAGGCAGGGACTCATTGCCTTGTGAGCCTGATTGTGTTGCTATGGAAACCAGAATTCTGCTATCCTTCTGGTTCTCTGGGGTTAGACAGTGTCCACTGGGAGTAGAGGGGCCAGGCTAGGCTATCAGTTGGGGACCGACCACAGGCTTTAGCAGGTGAGGTTAGATTGGCTGGAGAAATCCCATTTCCTGAGTTGGGAACTGAGTGCCCATTACCAGTTAGGCTCAGGACTGAGCCCCTGGAACCCTTCCTTCTGGAGACAGTCCCATTCCCTGGGCTCCAGAGCTGGCTGGGACTAGACAGAGTCTTGGTATTCCTTTAGCAGAAACCATCAGTTTAGGTTAGCCAAGGAAACTCCTGGCAGAGCAGGCTCCTGGCTGATTCCAGCCCTCAAATAAGTCCCTGGTAGCAGAGAGCAGCAGCTGTGTTACAGTTCTCACTTGTACAAATTTGAACCTCTCTGTGTCCCAGTTCCCTTACCTGAAAATGAAATGAATGTTGACGGTATTACCCTCACTTACCTTGTAAGGCTGCTGTGAGGGTGGGGAAACAAAATAAAACAAAACAAAAACAATGGCATGTAAAATACAAACTGTACTCCCTTTAGACTTGGGAAACTTTGTGAATCTCCACTTTCAAGGAATGGTGATTGGTGGTAGCCCCAACCCCTAAATCCAGATGCCTAATCTGGAGACCCAAGACTGGCTTGATGGAGCCTTAGTCTCCTGCCTTCCCCATCTCTCTGTGTTATCTATAGGCCAGCTTCCCCACACCCAACTAAATTGTGAACTGTGTCAGGGTTGGGGGCCGAATCTCATTCATTTCTGCAGCTTGGTCTCCTTCTCCCCTTTCCTACCCTCTACCCTTTCTGGGATTAGCACAGAACCTGATCTGTGGTGGTGGTGGTGGTATTAGGTGCTATTGAGTTGGTTATGACTCATAGCGACCCTATGTACAACAGAACGAACCACTGCCCATAGCTGTGCTTGAGCGCATCTGTGTCAATCCATCTCATTGAGGGTCTTCCTCTTTTTCACTAACCCTCTGCTTTACCAAGTATGATGCCCTTCTCCAGGGACTGATGCCTCCTAATAACATGTCCAAGTTATATGAGGCATAGTTTCGTCATCCATGCCTCTAAGGAGCATTCTGGCTGTACCTCTTTCAAGACAAACCTGTTGGGTCTTTTGACAGTCCATGTTATATTCAATATTCTTTGCCAACACCATAATTCAAAGGTGTTAATCCTTCTTTGATGTTTCTTATTTGTTGTCCAACTTTTGAACGTATATGAGGCAACTGAAAACACCATGGCTTGGGTCAGGCACACCTTAGCCTTCAAGGTAACATCTTTGCTTTTTAACAGTTAAAAGAGATCTTTTGCAGCAGATTTGCCCAATGCGATGTGTCGTTTGATTTCTTGACTGCTGCTTCCTGGGTGTTGATTGTGGATCCAAGTAAAATGAAATCCTTGACAATTTCAGTCTTTTCTCTGTTTGTCATGGTGTTGCTTATTGGTCTGATTGTGAGGATTTTTGGTAGGAATGTGATAATTATTACGCATGTAGCATTAAAAAAAAATCTAATGAGTATTTATTATTATCTTAAAGTCTCTGAATTTTGTCTGTTTTTTTGGGGGGGGAGGTAGGGGAGGTTCCCAGAAGTAGGCCCTCAGATGAGGATTCAAGAGCATACAGTTTATTTAGGAGGCAATCTCAGGGAGCATCAGTATGGAAGGGGGGAAGTAAGACAGACCAGGGAAGGAAACCAGAAAAGGGTGCTTGGTCAAGCAAGTGACCACTCTGGGTACCTGGAGCTTGATTCTGCTGGGGAGCTCTGGGGGCCAGCATAGAGCACATTTTTGTTGTTAGGTGCTGTCAAGTTGGCTCCGACTCATAGAGACCCCAAGTGCGTACAACATGCCTCAGTATTATCCCACCCAAGGAACAAGGTAGCTGGGCTATTTATCCCTCAATTCCCATCAGGTTAAGGAATGTTGAGGGTGACATTCAGTCCCTGGAATAGCCTGTAGTTCATAAACTTCATTGAACATCAGAAGCATTTGGGGAGGGTGTTAAAAATGCAGATTCAGGGGCTCCAACCTGGGAGAGGTCTTTAGGTCTGAGGTGGGCCTGGAAATCTGCATTTCTAAGAAGCCCTTTCCCACCTCCTCAGGTGTTTCTGATGACCACTCTTTAAGACATGCTTGTGTAGAGCAGAGTTCAGCAAACTGTTTTGATACAGGGAGAGATTATACAGATTTTAGGCTTCATAGGCCATATGGGCTTTGTTGCAACTACTCAGCTTTGCCATTGTAGTGTGAAAGCAGTCATAGATAATATGTAAACAAATGAATATGGCTGTGTTCCAATAAAACTTTATTTACAAAAGCAGGTGGCAGGCCTAGTTTGGCCCATGGATTGTAGTTTGCCATCCCCTGATCTAGAAGAAAGAACATGGGTTTCAGAATTAGACTCAAGTTTGCATCCTGGCTTTACCACAGATCAGTTATGTGATTGAAAGGCTTAACCCATGGTGGATTTCCTTGTTCTCCCCTCTTTATCCTCCATGCATGGAAGCCCAAAGTTGATTTACTGGGTAGTTAATGCATCAGGTAAACCAGAATGGATTTATAAGCTTAGTCCCATGTGACCCTCATGAATCTACTGTTCTCCAGGACAACAAAGAAGACTCCCTGGTCCAGGCCATCACCTCTGGGGTGAGTGGCAGGCAGAGAAGCTGCAAGTGAGAAGGACCCCAACTGGAGGCTAATGACACTTAGATCCAAACTGCACACTGTTCTACAAGAGTCTCAAGTTATTAGTTTGGCTTTTAGCTGCCTTAACAAGTGGGAAGTAGTGTCAGTGAAACGATTCACAAGAGCCATGTAGTAAATACAAACCCACTGCTTACGAGAGTTAAATGCTCTTCCTGATAATCACAACAGAAAGACATTTCTCTAGTGGTGTTCATGGTGGATAAGGTTCTTAGCCCTATCATCAGAGCAAAGACAATATTGGGTTTCATGGGGCTTTTTCTTAAAAAAAAAACACCAAAGTACAGTTCCATGAAAGCAATTTTACGTGAGTCAGGATAATGTGGTTCTTTTACTCCTTGATGGTGTGGCTTAATTCAAGGATAGCACTTAGAGTACCTGGAGGAATGGATGGGCACTATAGCCTTCGACACTCCTCCATAAATTCTAAGCTCTTGATGTGGATTGAGCGGCAATGCATTTGAAGTTTTTTATAGGGGAAGCAGCCATTCTAGGAAGCTCGTTAAGGGCAGAGCTGTGTGCTCTTGACTGTCCACTGGACTGGTGGCTGGACTGATGACCTCTTAAGAAAGTTGAGGAGTTATCAAGGGCCCATGTCTGAAGACCAGACCACTCCACTTCCCTAATGAGGTGAGCCTCATGTGTATCTATGAGCAGGATCAAGGGCCTTACACCACCCTTATAATTTTAGCCAAGAAGATTAAAAAAAAAAAAATTTATTGTGGTAAAACGTATATAGTAAAAATATGCCATTATAACCATTTCCAAGTGTACAATTCAAAGATATTAATTAATATTCACTGTGTTGTGCGACCATCACCATTATCTATTTCCAAAAGTTTTCAATCACCCCAATAGAAACTCAGTACCCTAGCCTAGATGATTTTAAAAATGCACCTTATTAAATGTCTAATTCAGACATAAAGTATTTCAAAACAGCTAACTTTAAACAGCATAATTTTCTAGGAAAGCTAAGACAAGTTGGTTTTAAAATATGTTAGCGTATTGGCTTGTATCAGTTCGCTTTTACTACATAACAAACCATCATTAAACTTCAGTAAATCAACAACCATTTATGTAGCTGACAATTCTGCAGGTTGGTAATATAGGCACAGGAGCCCTGATGGCGCAGTGGTTAAAGTGTTTGGCTCCTAACCAAAAGTTCGACAATTCGAACCTTCCAGCCTGTCTGCGGGAGAAAGACGTGGCCGTCTGCTTCACCTTTGGCCTTGGTGGCAAAGGAGGCAGTTATTTATGGGGTCAATTAGTCACACATTCCATATCCTCTTTCTGTTCCTGACACGCCTTCTTCCTCTGTTGCTTCAGGTGAAGAGACCAATTGTTGTGTCTAGGATGGCCTCTTGCAAGCTTTTAAGACTCCAGGCACTATGCAACAAAATAGGAGGTAGAGCAAAAGCACGAAATGTGTTATTAGGACTATTAACTGGGATGTCTCTTGTAACCATGACCCTCAACCTCCGAACCAAGAAACCAAATTCCATGCGGTTTCTGGTTGTACATAAACAGCCTCAGCAGATACTTTTTTTGCTGTTTTTGTTGTAAATGTATCTACCATACAACTTTTGCCAATTCAACTTTTTACAGCTGTATAACTTACATTTAAATTTACGCACCAACCACTAATGCCAAAGATGAAGAAATTGAAGTTTTTTTTTTTTTTTTTTACCAACTTCTAAATTCCGAAATTGATCAAACAGTCAAGATGAACTGATAATTACTGGTGATTGGGATGGGAAAGTTGGAAACAAAGAAGAAGTGTTGGTAGTTGGAAAATATGGCCTTGGTGATAGCAACAATGCTGGAGATTGTGTGATAGAATTTTGAAAGACCAAGGACTTCTTCATTGCAAATACCTTCTTTTAACAACATAAATGGCAACTATACATGAGGACCTCAGAGGATAGAATACACAGGAATCAAATTGACTACATCTGTGGAAAGAAACAATGGAGAAGTTCAGTATCATCAGTCAGAATAAGACCAGGAGCTGACTCAGAACAGACCATCAATTGCTCATATGCAAGTCCAAGTTGAAGCTGGAGAAAATTAAAACAAGTCCATGAGAGCAAAAGTATGATCTTGAGTATATCCTACCTGATTTTAGAGACTATCTCAAGAATAGATTTGACACACTGAACACAAATGACTGAAGACCAGATGAGTTGTGGGATGACATCAAGGCCATCATGTATGAAGAAAGCCAAAAGTCATTTAAAAGACAAGAAGGGAAGAAAAGACCAAAATGGATGTCAGAAGAGACTCTGAAACTTGCTCTTGAACGTAGAGTAGCTAAAGTGAATGGAAGAATTGATCATGTAAGAGAGCTGAACAGAAGATTTCAAAGGGTGGCTCAAGAAGACAAAGTAAATTGTTATAATGAAATGTGCTAACCTGGAGTTTAGAAAGCCAAAATGGAAGAATGCACTTGACATTTCTCAAGCTGAAAGAACTGAAGAAAATAGTTAAGACTTGAGATGCAATTCTGAAGAATTCTTTGGGCAAAATATTGAACTATGCGGGCAGGAAGCATCAAAAGAAGATGGAAGGAATACACAGAGTCACCACCAAAAAGAATTGGCCAGTATTCAACCATTTCAGGAGGTAGCATATGATAGTATTGAACCGGTGGTATTGAAGGAAGAAGTCCAAGCTTCACTGAAAGCATTGGCAAAAAACAAGGCCCCGGGAATTGACGGAATACCAACTGAGATGTTTCAACAAATGGATACAGCTCTGGAAGTGCTCACTTGTCTATGCCAAGAAATTTGGAAGATAGCTACCCGGGCAAGCGACTGGAAGAGATTTGTATTTGCACCCATTCCAAAGAAAGGTGATCCAACAGAATGCGGAAACTATTGAACAATATCAATAATGTCACATGCAAATAAAATTTTGCTGAAGATCATTCAAAAATGGCTGCAACAGTCCATCATCAGAGAACTGCCAGAAACTTAGGCCAGATTCAGAAGAGGACAGAGAATCAGGGATATCATTACTGGTATCAGATGGATCCTGACTGAAAGCAGAGAATAGCAGAAAGATGTTTACCTGTGTTTTACTGACTATGCAAAGGCATTCGACTGTGAATCATAACAAATTATAGATAACATTGCAAAGAACAGGAATTCTAGAACACTTAATTTGTGTTCATGTGGGCCAGTCTTTGTATAGAACAAGGGGGTACTGTGTGGCTTAACGTTAGGAAAGATGTGTGTCAGGTTTGTATCCTTTCATAATACTCGTTCAATCTGTATGCTGAGCAAATAACCTGAGAAACTGGACAGTATGAAGAAGAATGGAGCATCAGGATTGGAGGAAGACTCATTAACAACCTGCAATATGCAGATGACAAAACCTTGCTTGGTGGAGGTGAAGAGGACTTGAAGCACTTACTGAAGAAGATCAAAGATTACAGCTTTCAGTCTGGATTACACCTCAGTGTAAACACAAAAATCCTCACAACTGGACCAATAAGAAACATCGTGATATATGGAGAAAATATTGAAGTTGTCAAGGATTTTGTTTTACATGCATTCACAATCAGTGCCCATAGAAGCAGTAGTCAAGAAATCAAATGACATATTACATTGGGCAAATCTGCTGCAAATCTGTTAAAAATCAAAAATATCACTTTGAGGACTAAGGTGTGTCTTACTCAAGTCATGGTATTTTCAATCTCCTCATATGCATGAGAAAGCTGGACAATGAATAGGAAGACCAGAGAAGAATTGACGCATTTGAATTATGGTGTTGGCGAAGAATACTGAATATACTATGGTCTGCCAGAAAACAAACAAACCTGTGTTGGAAGAAGTGCAGCCAGAATGCTCCTCAGAAGCAAGGATGGTGAGACTTCCTCTCAAATAGACTGGACATGTTATCAGGAGGGACCTGTCCCTGGAGAAGAACATCATGCTTGGTGAAGTAGAGGGTCAGTGAAAAATGAGGAAGACCCCCCGCCCCCCCGCACAAGATGAATTGATACAGTGGCTGCAATAATGGGCTTAAGTATAGCAAGAATTTTGAGGATGGTGCAGGACTGGGCAGGGTTTCCTTTTGTTGTACACAGGGTCCCTATTAGTTGGAACTGACTAGATGGTACCTAACAACAACTTATTGATAGCAATTACAATAAATGCTGTGCAACCCTACCCTTAATCAATGACATATTTCCATAACTGTTAACCCTCCCTTTCATCCCTGGTAACCACTAACTTTGTTCTCTGTACATTTGCATTTTCTTGCCTTTTTACACAAGTGAGGGTGTACGATATTTGTCTTTTTGTGGTTGACTGATTTCACTCAGCATAATGTCTGCCAGCTCCATGCATATTGTAGCATGCCTTAAGACTTCATTTTTCCTACCGGCTGAATAGTATTCCATTGTATGTATGTACCACATTTGGTTTATCCATTCATCTGTTGATGGGGATTTAGGTTGTTTCCATCTTTTGACTATTGCGAATAGTGCTACAATGGACAATGGTGTACAAGTCTCTGTTTGTGTCTCTGCTTTTAAGTCTTTTGGGTATATACGTAGGAGTGGGATTTCTGGGTGATACGGTAGTTCCATTTTTAGTTTTTTGAGGAACTGCCACATGATTTTCCACAACAGCTGTACCATTTTGCATTCCCACCAGAATTGGGTAAGAGTTCCAATTTCCCCACATCTTCACCAACATTATTTCCAGTTTTTTTTTTTTTTTTAATTTTAGCCATCCTTTTTGTGGGAGTAAAATTGTATCCAATTGTGGTTTTGATTTGTTTCTCACTGATGGCTAATGGCACTGAACATCTTTTCATGTGTTTGGTGGCCATTTCAATGTCTTCTTTGGTGAAATGTCTATTCAAGTTCTTTGCTTATATTATGATTGGGTTATTTGTGTTTTTGTTGTTAAGTTGTCAAAGTTTTATGTATATTTTGGTTATTAGATTCTTGTGGGATATATGATTTCCAAAGATGTTCTTCTAGTTAGTAGATTGTCTTTTCACTTTTTTGGTAAAGTCTTTTGATGAACAAAAGTTTTTAATTTTTATGAGGTCCCAATTATTTCTTTTGTTATTTGCTGTTTCTGCTTTTGTTATCATATTAGATAATCCGTTGTTTAACAGCTAAGCCTGACAGTGTTGACCTTCTTCTTCTTCTAAGAATTTTACGGTTTTCATTTGTACATTTAGATTCTTAATCCATTTTGAATTTGTTTTTGTGTATGGTGTGAGGTATGAATTCTGTTTCACTTTTCCATGCGTGGAAATCCAATTTTCCCACCGCCATTTATTGAAGAGACTCTTCTTTCCATATTGAATGGACTTAGCACCCTTGCTGAAAATCAGTTGACCACTAGGAGAAAGATTTGTCATTCTGCTTTCATAAAGATTAGAGCCAAGAAAAACCTATGGGGCAGTTCTGCTCTGTCACATGGATTGCTTTGGGTCAGAAAGAACCCCATGGCACCCAACAAAAACAAGTCTCGTGAGTTAAAGAAAGTCCCTGTGGGTTAGGGGTCAGGATAGACCTTGGAGAGGAGACGACACTAGAGCTGAGCCTTGAAGGCTGGGTGGAATTTTGATAGATGAAGAAAAGGCAGGAGGAGGACCGGAGGAAGAGGGCAAGAACAGTGTGAGCTAAGGTGCTAAGTTGGAAAGGTGAGTCCCAATCAGCTTGGTTGGGCAGAAACTAGGATGGATGTGAGCCAAGATTGGATAAGTAGATGCAAATCCAGGGGGTGGGGGGAATGTGGAGAGCCTTAAATGCCAGGCTAAAAACATAAAGAATGTGGATGTAATACTTCAGAGTGACTGTCTTTATGAGATCCACTTTCTTTTCAGGGTAAGAGACAGCAGTACTCTGGGTATTGTAACTACTGCCAATTCTACTGTACCCCCTACCATTTATTGAGGGGCAGTGGTGCTTCAGTGGTAGAATTCTTACCTTCCATGTGGCACCTCAGTTCCACCTCAAGTGCAGCCACCACGTCTGTCCATGGAAGCTTGCATGTCGCTATGTTGCTGAACAGGTTTCAGAGGAGTTTCTGGACAGAGATAGACTGGGAAAAAAGGCCTGGAAATCTACTTCTGAAAATTATCCAATGAAAACTGTGGCTCACAACTGTCTAATACTCTGTTGCATGGGGTCACCATGAGTTGGGTGCTGATTTGACTGCAGCTAACAACAATAACACCATTTATTGAGATTTACTGTGACCAGACACGTTGCTAAGCACTTTATGTTAATTATCTCATTTAATTCTTTCAACAAACCCTCCTACATTGCTGATGGGAAAGTAAAACTGGAAAGTAATTTGGCAGTTTCTTAAAAAGTTAAATGTGAATTTACCATATAACCCAGCAATTCTACTCTTAGCTATCTACCCAGGAGAAATGAAAACATGTGTCTATTCAAAGACTCGTATAAGGATGTTCATGGCAGCATTATTCATAGTAGCTAAATAGCGGAACCAATCCAAATGTCCATCAACTGATGAATGGATAAACAAAATGTGGTATATTCATACAATAGAATATTATTCAGCAATAGAAAAGAATGAAATACTGATACGTGCAACAACATGGATGGACCTCAAAAATATTATGCTAAGTGAAAGGAGCAAGATGCAAAGGATCACATATTGTATGCTCCCATTTATGTGAAATGTCCAGAAAAGGCAAATCTATAGAGATAGAAAGTATATTAGTGGTTGCCTAAGGCTGGGGCTTAGTGCGTTAAAGGATAGCCACTGCTAACGGGTACACGGTTTTTTGGAGGGTGATGAAAATATTCTAAAATAGATATGGTGATGGTTGTACAACTCTGTAAATAAACAAAAAATCACAGAAAAAAAAATCAGTTGACCATAGATGTGTAGGTTTATTTCTGGACTCTGAATTCTATTCTATTGGTCTATTTGTCTGTTGAAATACCAGTAACAAGGTGTTTTGATTACTATAGCTGTATAGTATGTTTCAAAATCAGGAAGTGCGACTCCTACTTTGTTCTTCTCTTCCAACATTGCTTTAGCTATTCAGGGCTTCTTGCCATTCCATGTAAAGTTGAGGATTCATTTTTCTGTTTCTTTAAAGAAGGCTATTGGAATTCTGATTGAGATTGTGTTGAATCTATAGATTGTTTTGGGTAGTCTTGACATCTTAACAATATTATGTCTTCCATTCTATGAACATGGAACTTCCTTCCATTTATTTAAGTCTTCTTTAATCTCTTTCAGCAATGTTTTATAGTATTCATTGTATAAGTCCTTCATGTCCCTGGTTAGATTTATATCTAGGTATTTTATTCTCTTAGACACTATTGTAAATGGAATTGTTTCTCTAATTTCCCTTTCAGATTTCTCATTGCTGGTGTGTAGAAACCCAAGTGATTTTTGTTTGTTGACCTTGTACCCTGCAAATTTACTAAATTCTTCTACGAGCTCTAGAAGCTTTCTCGTGGACTCTGGGATTTTCTGTATATAGAATTATATCATTTGTGAATAGAGATAATTTACTTCTTTTCTAATCTTGATACCTTTTATTTGTTTTTCTTGTCTTATTGCTCTGGTTAGGACTTTTAATACAATATTGAATCGAAGTGGTGAGAGCAGGCACCCTTGTCTTATTTGCAATTTCAAGGGGAAAGCTCTCAGTCTTTCTTTTTTAAGTATAATGTTGGCTGCTGGGTTTTCGTATATGTCCTGAATCATTTTGAAGAATTTCCATCTTCTTGAAAGTTTTCATCAAGAAAGGGTATTGGGTTTTATCAAATGATTTTTGTGCATCCATAGAGATGATCGCATGGTTCTTTTCCTTTTTTTCTATTGACGTGGTGTATTGCATTGATTGATTTTTTAATGTTAAACCATCCCTGCATTTCTGGAATAAATCCCACTTTGTAATGGTGTTTGACTCTTAATATGCTGTTGGATTCTGTTCACTAGAATTTTGTTGAGGATTTTTGTGTCTATATTCATAAGAGATATTGACCTCTATTTTCTTTTCTTGTGGTGGCTTTGTCTGGTTTGGGTATCAGAGTTATGTTTTGCGTCATAAAATGAGTTAGTAAGTATTTAAGTGCACATTTTTTAACTGTATATCTTCTTCAGTGAAATGTCTCTTCATGCCCTTTGCCCATTTTCTAATCGCATTGCTTTGTTTTGTTTTTACTGTTGATATTTTAAAGAACTCTTTATATATTCTAGTTCTGACTACAATCAGAGACATACCCTGATGGACACGGGGAGAGAAATAATTGTGGTCTCTTGCTTTAGTGATTATGGTTATTAGCAGAAAATGTTGGAGGGCAGCTACCAGGATAATGGCTTTGGTTTGGGAGTTGTTGAGCTTAATTTATTTCTTCTGTTAGTGATTTGCTAGCAGGGCCAGTTTGCCAATAAGCGCTCTTTTAGTATATGACAACAAAACTATTTTTTTAATCAATTTATAAGAGAATGTTTATCTTCTTTTGCCCTTTGTAGCCAGTAGAGATGTGTCTATCTCGCCCAAACACAGAACTAGTGAATTACAAGGTAAAGAGAAAGGTAGCTAGAACATACTGTTTTTTTTTTTTTTTTTTTCCCCCACTGAGAATTACAATATTACCTCTGAGGACTTCTTCTATTGACCCTGACTCTCACATTGGTATTAGGGGCGGATATTATACAAGCATCAATAGCCAGGGGTCAATATTGACCTTATGTAGCCTATGACCAATTCCTAACTACAGAGGAAAGGGCAATAAAAGCTGTGAACAATTATGTATTGCCTAACCAGGTTTTTCTATGAGGTTGTCTTGCCATATTTCTCTACAAAGTGTTAAAGAGTGTATCAGTAGTCAATAGCAGAATAACTGGGCTTGGTAACTATGTCTCATATAGAGTATTGGCTTGCAAAGGTGAGAGAGGCCAATTCCTGCAAGGATGATAAAAGCAAAGTAGTTTGATAAGAGTTATGGCCTTTTAATCAGAGCAGTCACAAATGGTCCTGGAGGCAAGAAATCTTCCACAAGTGTTTCTCAGAGCTTGAGCTTTTAAACTAATTTTATTTTGTAAGGGAATGTCATGAGGAGTTAGGCAGAAAGAAGACCTGGGTCAAAAGTTCAAGACACTTGATTTTGTTTTTAAAGGAAAGCATGAACTACTGTCTTGGCTTCCATGTCTCCTTGTGTTGGAATTCTACTCTGGATCATTATGACGTAGGCTGCTTTCTGTGACCCACAAGGACTCCCATGATCTCATTCTTTCCTGTTCTCCAGACTTACCTTGCACCTCTTTCTTTTTTATGCTCACACACTTCCATGGTTATCTTCTTATGCCTTGGAATGTTCTTCCCCAGTTTTCTCCTTTCTAAAGCCCACTTACTTTGAAGACCCAGTTCACGAATCATACCCTGATGAAACCTTACCTATCATGTGGATCTAACTGCCTTGTCCTTTGTATCACCCACTTTGATTTTCCATCATTGCTGCTATGTGTACTTTTCCATTGCTGTGCCTGTGTCCCCTTGTATATAGTGGACACCTCTAGGGCAACAATGGGGTTTCCCCATGTTCCTAACACAGTTTATTAACTAGCCAAGGGTCTTGGCCTTGGTACTGTTTCCTTTGATGCAGATCTGAACCCTCCACTACACAGGGTCCTGGAACTATTCATTATAGTGTCCCACCCCATCCTGGGCTTCACAGCCAGCCTTCCTTCTACCCCAACTCTGTGTCCCAAGAAGGGGCATGTGCCTTTTAACTTGTATCAAAGCCTTTGCACACATCTTTAATTATATTTTTCAGATCAATTTCTAGAAGCAGAATTGTTGGTTCAAAGTATATGAAGAGTTTTACAGCTTTTGAAATGAGTTGTCAAATTGCTCTCCAGAAAAATTATTCACTCCTTCTATTTCCTTGAGTACTTGCTATCACTGAATTTTATGATTGAAAAACCTTTTTCCAATTTGGTAGGCAAAACAATGTTCTCTAATTATTTCTTTACTATATCTGTATGGGATTTAATCCAGCACTTATTTTTATGCCCTAAATTTCCATTCACGGGTCTTTCTCAGAGGACCAACAGACATCTATGGAAATGTCTTCTCCCTTCCCCCTGACTTTTTCTGGACATCTCAGACTTTTGTGGGGCAGGTATAAAAATTGGGCCTCACAGCAGGTCCAGTCCATGTGTCTGGCTCTGTTTTAATTCTCCACCCAATCCTGAGGTGTCATGCTGTGTTGGAGGGGTCTCCTTCCCCCAGTGTTCATAGTTTTCTGGACATAGGTACTGGCAGTTCTTCATTTCCTAAAGCCATTGTGCACTGAGTCTGCTTGGGCTGAGCTCTCTTGTCTTGTTTGGCATTGGGGGGAGATTAGAAGGGCCCTCCACAGATGGCAAACAGAGCAATAACTGGGAAAACAAGCGAGATCAATATCTAATCCTGTGCAGCTAGCCAACCTTTTCAAAGCCTCATCTGTATTGATTTCTGTGGGCGACACTTCCCTTTCTTGGGTAATCAGTCCCTTTGCTCAGCAGGTGAACAAGTGAGCAGTGCTTATTCCTGCTTTTTTAGGAGCAAGATGGCTGCTTAACTCCGAGTTTCTGCACGGGAGGGAGGGAAGGAGGCCCAGAGTGGCCTCCTTTGGACTAAATCCTTTGTGCAGTGGCCTGGGGGACATAGGAATTTGTCTGCTCTAATCCTTGTTATAGCTTAAAGGCTCACAACTCTGGAGGGGCAGAGAGATGTGGTTTAGCAGCATCATGGTGGAGAAAAGGTCAGTAAGTTTAACGGAAGAGAATGAACTTTATTAAATGCTCACTATAATTTCCAGTGAAGATAAGCATTGTTATCTTCATTTTACAGATGAATAGATTTACTTACCCATGTTTACACAACTGGCAGTACCAGAATTTAAGCCCAGATCTGGAGGACCCCAAAGTTGCTAGACAGCACTGTATCCTACACACTCAATCTGAGGGTCCAAAATATAATATCTTGTGGTTAAAAAAATCCAGATGAATCTGTTTAGTCTGGGGCAGTGACAACAAATCAGAGATGTATAGGTTTGGGAAAGGGGACATGTCATCAAAAATTTGAAAGACTGTAATATGAATGAGAAGGTAAAATTTTTCTTTGTTGCTCCAAAGGCCAAAAGTAGGATGAGAGAGTGGAAATTACAGGGAGGCAGATTATGGCAGTTTCAGGGAGGAAGTACTTTCTAAGCAGTGGTACATTTTTAATAAAGTAATGGGTTGCCATGAGAGCTTCCCCAACACAGAGGCACGTTCTTGCATAATTTTGTACTTCTGAGTATGTTGTTCCTTTATCCAGTGTGTCTGGTGAACTCCTACTCATCCTTCAAGACTCAGTGCAAATGCTACCCACCCACACATCCACCTATCCACCAATCCACCCACTCACTCACCCCCCCGCCCCCCCACCCCACCCCTCCATCCATCCATCCATCCATCCATCCATCCATCCATCCATCCATCCATCCATCCATCCATCCATCCATCCATCCATCCATCCATCCATCCATCCATCCATCCGTATTTATTGAGTGCTTACTAAGTGCCAGGGAATGTGCTAGGAACTGGAGATCCATGATGAGCAAGACAGGCACAGTCTCAGCCATCATGGAGTTTATGTTGTAGAGTGAATCTTGTCCCTGTGGTTTTATTTAACACGTGTTTACACATGAGGTCTTAGTTGAGACTTCTCTATGTTCTCACTGTACCTTGTTTACATCTTTACTGTGGCACTCACCATCCCACATGTCATATATTTGAGCAGACCCTGTTAGTGCCCTACTCATATGTCTTTGTACCTTACCATGGTCATGCTTGCTGCCTGAGTTCCAACTGCTTGGGGCTTTCTCAGGCAACCAGAGCCCACTCTGCTGGCAACAACCCTCAACAAGTGCCTGCTGGGAGTATTATGCCTGATGGTATATTAAATACCCCAGATACCTCACCCCACATTTAGGAAGACTCAAAGATGTATGCTCTACACTGATTCCCAGAGTTCATTGGTATGATTAAGATCTAGTTCCCGCAGTAATAGCTGGCTTGATAATGTACCCTGTGGTGGCTGTCTTCCTTTCCCTGTCTTACTTTCCCACTTCCCTGTCAGAGTTTCCTGAGATTGCTCCCAAATAAACTCCATGCCCTTGAATCCTGTCTGTGTCTACTTCTGAGGGAGCACAAACTAAGATGCTGTTGATGGGTAACAGTGGTTAGAAGGGAAAACAATCACATTTGAATAAAGGTATTTATAGTTTAAGGAAGTGTTTGTTGCATATATGGCATGTATGTGGTATGAGATTTTGTAGCAATGACAGTGCAGCTTGTGTTTTACTTTATTTACTAATAAAATGTATATTGATGGCATTCCCTTTCCCTTGCTGCTATCAAGAAAGATCAAGCCTACCCAAAGCAATGAAGTGATGCAGAACAGGAAATCAACACTTACTTCCATGTCTGGCTGTCCCACATAGATTATGAGCTCCTTTGGGACAGTGATACTATTTTCTTCACTGCTTTAACTCATGGACCTGTGGAAGACCCTGATTCAGAACAAGCAGCAGCAAATGTGGAATTGTCATGTAAATTCAAGCATTCTCTTTATGAGTTTCAGTTTTCAACACCATGTTTAACAAGAATAACAACCACAATCACCACCACAAAAAACTTACAGGTGATTTCCCATGAAGTAGACGCTGGGGATGTTTGTCTACATAAATTTTCCTATTTAACATTCCCAGCTTCTCTGTGAGGTGAGTAGTACTCCTGTAAGCAGACACTGGTGATACCCTGCCCCATCGCCCCTTGGCCCATCTGAGTTCACCTGCAGCTATGATTCCCTTTAAGATAACAGCTCTCCACCTTAGGTACCTCTGTCTCTCTTTTCTGCCTGAAGGCTTTATCTGGTATTATGGGAACTTGTTCTATTGCACATAGAACCTGAAAGTGTTAGTTAATGCCCTTGTAGCCCTCAACCAGTGGGAGAATGGAGTAGGCAGATATACTGCTCCAGCCTCCGTGTCCTTCTGTGGGAAGATTCTGGAACATGTTTTACACCATTGTGTGGGATTGAGCTGTAGTGCCCCAGAGCTGTAACCTGCTTATTATCAGTTGCTGTCATGTCTATTCTGATTCACAGCAACCCCATGTGTCACAGAGACCTGTACTTATAGGGTTTTCAGTGGCTGATTATTTGGAAGTGGATTGACAGGACTTTATTCCGAGGCACCTCTGGGTGAACTGGAACTTCCAAATTTTTGGTTAGTAGCTGAGTACACTAACTGTTTGCACCACCCAGGGACTCCAACCTTCTCACTGACACATCCTTAATTGACTTTTCTCCCTTCTCTGTTTCATTTTCTCTACTTCCTCAGCTGCCAAGAAGAATCACCTATACCCAAGTCCTTACCTCAAAGTCTATTTTAAGGAACCCAAGCTAAGACAGGGGAGAAAGATGTGGCAATCTGCTTCCATAAAGATTACAGCCTTGGAAACCCTATGGGGGTAGTTTTACTCTGTCCTATACAGCTGCTATGAGTCAGAATCGACTCGACAGCAGCGGGTTGGTTTTCGTGGTTTGGAAGCTAAGACAACCGTCATTTTACAATTAAGAAGATTGACATTGAGAGAAGTCAAGTGTCTTGATCATGGTTGCTCAGTTAATAAGTGGTAGAAGATTTGAACCCAGTATTATCTTTCAGTTCTAATAGGTTGTATCTCAAAGGTAAAAGTTGTATTCAACCACAAAAGTAGTTTCCTTCATTCACTCACAAGCACCTACTATGTGCCAGGCTCTGTCTCAGGTACTAGAAATAAAGGATGAATAATGGCAATGCCTAAGGCTAAAGTATTTTAGAGTCTAGTAAGGGCAGCAGGTTGGAGGTATTCACAAGTACTATAAATAGCAAAAATGGCTACAGAGAGGAGAGTCCATCAGAAATATTCCAGTTCAATAAGTTCAGGAGCAAAGTGGAGAAACCAGTGGTATGAATATCAATCACCTCTACAAGAGCGATGACTTGGTAATTATATTACATTCATTAAGCACTTCAACCTAATTTTTGCATACAATGTGGGTTGTAACAGACAGTGCTAGTAGATTCATTTTGTATTCAGGGTCCAAAGATGTTAACTGACATTTAATAGTTTGGCAATTGATCTATATCATCATCTTAAATGATTGGTACAACCTTTAATGGGAGAAAGGGAGGTATTTCTGGAAGCATCTGTGGCTTGTGGATAAAATTTGGGTCACCAAAAACTGTTACAAACAGTCCCCGCTTAGTCTAGGGGATCATATGCCCTCCCACATTTCTATGAGATAATGTTTCCAGAAGATTTCTCACTAGTCCTTCACAATGACTCTTTTGTGATATGATATCTGTCATTTTCCTCCTTCCCTGTCTTGGCTCATTGTGATGTCTTCCATCTCTGACGGTACCCAAAGAGCACTGATGTCACTGCATCAAAGCCCTGTATTCTGATGCCCTCTGATATACTGTTGATGCTTAAACCTGGGGAACAATGTTTAGACTTCTAGAACCTTCTCCTGTGGCCATCAAAGCAGCTGACAACTTGTGCCCATCATGCTTCTGTCTCTTGAAGGAGTCCTGGCTGCCAGTTCCTGACTACTATGCTTCTGGGGGATGAGGCAGATATCTGCCAACATTTTCTATTTGAAGAGTGAACATACCATATCTGTACATTTATTTGTAAAGTAGGGACAGTAGTACAATCTACCTTAAGGGCTATAGTAGATACCCCTTATGCCCTGCCCATACTCCTTTGGCTCTTGCCATTTTTGCTCATGTTGGCCTAACTTTTCATTGTTAGCACCTGCATTTCTTTGCTAGGGGACTCTCTCTGGCTGCCAGAGACTGTTCTGCCCACAAGCACAAGCATAGCAGCTGGAAATGCCAAGGAACTAATGCTGCTGGGGAAACCTCAGCCAATGACTGAAGGGAATTATTAAAGAAATATCCTAGCTCCCTTGCCCTGGAATGGGATAACTCCGAGGTGTGTGTTCTATCTACACAGTATCCCAGAGCTCCCTGGTGGTATTAAGGTCTAATTGTCCATGGTAACTGCTTATAATGATGCACTCTTTATTGGCTCCTTCTCTTCCTTGTCTCACTTCCTCACTTCCCTACCAGTGTTTCCTGCAATCACTCTCAAACAACTTGCACTTAAATTTTTTTCTCAGATCCTGCTTCTGAGGATCTGTGTCAAACTAAGACACAGGGTTATTTTAAAGATTAACATATGCATATGTTGCTGTTAGCACAGTGTGTGTACATATTAGTTACTCAATATGTATTTGTTGAGTAAATGGATATGCCCATTTTCTTGAAATCTTATGGCTTTATCTGTTATTATTTCTTTAAGGCCCCAGTTCTGCATTTTTATGGTTTCTGAATTCAACTTCTCCACTTTTATCAATTTATTAAGAACAGTTTATATTGTTAAATAATTTAGAACTTATTTATTCCTTGTTTTTGTCCAGTAACATTAGGTTTTTAAAATTTTATGTAATTCAAAAGGCAATATCCTATAGTCTATATGAGAGGTTTATAACAGAAACATTCATACATTTATAATAGCATGAACCCCAATTAACTTATAGCACATACAACTCAGTATCAATAGCCTTATATCCACACTGGAGAAATGGCTTTGGGCCATCTCATTGAGTTTGCGTCTTGGCTCATGTTTGTACAAGGACCCATGGACCATGTCCTGATTGTCTTGTCCTTAGGGGGACCACTACATTGCCATGGACCTTTAATGCCTTACAGCTGGGCTTTTACCTTTAATTTATATCAGTGTGTCCAAGCCAGTGATCCACAAGCTAACTCTGGATGGCAGATATGTTTTGTTTGGTATAAACAGTAAATAAATTGAGCCAGCATTTACAAATTGGGAGATTTCACTGAATATCTGGATTTATGGCTTCTCTTGACAATACTGGAAGGTTTAATAATCCCGGGGCTGAATTTCCACATGGGAACAATCAGATGGTGCTAAGTAGCCACTGCTCCTTTTTAACGAGGTGCACGCTCTCTACAGGCTCCACATTGTTTCTCTCCATATTGTTTCTCATTCATCCCACTTCTTTCAGTTACATTAACTTTCTGGTCTCTGTAGTCATTTTAGTCAGTGACCATCGCTTTTCAGAGATGTATTTTGCAGCTCAAAAAGAAAAAAAAAAGAAAACCTACCTGCCAAAACAGGGCTACAAATGGATAGATCTTAAAAGGGGATTACATTAAACAAATAAACACTTTAGCACCCAAAGAATAAAATACAATATAATTATGTCCTTCACAACCTAATTACAGGATTAATTCATGGCACATTACAGGTGGTGGGGCCTGGTAATGAGACATAAGATTAAAGCTATGTGATGAACAGTTGTCAGTTTGTTCTTGTGACTGTATGTGTAACCCCAATTGAAGATAATGTAAAAGTAAGTTTAGGGTCCTTGGAAATAGGGGGACTAGACAAATGGCTCTCTCACCACTGCCCAGTAATAGCCCTTACTTAAAACACATGGTTTATAGTCACCAATTTTACTTCACTATTCCCTGCCTTGAGTTCTGGGTCTCCTTTCACTTTTCCTTGGCCCCTTGGATAAATTCAATACAAAAATCTCTTTGGGTAGATTTATTGTTAACAAAATAAAAAGGGGAGGGGTCTCTCTGAGTATATTTGTTAGAAGGTCACATGTTCCTGCTTTTTGGGTGGAAGGATGTTGGACGTAATTTTGAGCAGTTGCATACTGAATAATGCACAAAGGTTTGGTCTAGTCAGGAATGTTAAACACTTGTTTATCTCTCTATTCGCTGCGTCCATGGGGGATTGAGACAAAAACAAATATTCTGCTTTAGGAAATTTAATCCAGTCGGATTAGTGCAAAAGTCTTTAACATCAGGTGGCCTCAATAGAGCTTTTTTTCTCTCAATTTATCCATATGCTTTTCAAAGTAAATATGTTTTTAAAATATACAATATTGATGGCCTTTAAACATAGCTGTCCTCAGCAAATGCAATTGTGTTCTGGGCGACACTGAGCAGATCTCCCACATGGATTAGGTATAATGCATCCAACCCTCTTAATTTTACATTCCATGGCAATTTGGCTCCCAAATCATGAGCACGCTGTCAGATTTAGAGACCTCATTTCTCACCAATGACAGCCTTAATGACACTCAAATATATCATTTACTTTTTCCTCATTCGAAAATATACCAACATTGGATGTCATCATTCACCCAACTTATAGGGTATATATATATATTTTTAATCATTCTCATTCTGCCCCAACAAGATTGATAATTCAACTGGAACTTATATCCACAGGAATTCAATAATTATCAAATCTGGATGAAAATTAATTTCCACCAAAGTCTTTTCCAATTTTAATGCTGGCCAGTTTTTCTGTAATTTGTTTGTGATTTTTAAAAAGATGGAACAGATTTTAGACTCAATTTAACTTTGCATTTATCAGTGTACTGTTAAAAGGAAATGAATGCAATTTCCAAGTTCAAATTAATTCCTAATATACCAGAGTGTGAATTTAAACAGTAGACAAATACAGCACTAATAAAAACAACAATTTTCCCTCAGCTTTGTGCCAGCTTTTTAGCTTTATGAAGGGACCACAGATGTCGGCAAAGAACGTCGCCACTCTTTGCCTTACGCCTGGGTTGGCTTTCCCCAGAACAAGGGCGTGAAATGAGGCCCTGCAGCTCTGTGGGACATCCTCCAAGAACGTTAATTTCTTTCCCTGCTTTCTCCATAGTCTCCCTTTGAACAAAACTCCTGCACCTTCATTCTCTTTCCTTTATGGGGAACTTTTCATTTCCTTCATACTCCTTGTGAAAGCACCAGGCGATACATAAAGATATACACTGGAAAAGGTCAAATGCTTTTCTAAAACAACCCCCTCCTACTCCAGACTATCACCTTTCTCCCCAGAGGAAACCATGGTTAAAAACTTTATGTGTAAATTTCCATCTTTCCTTACCACGCTCAATTTGTTGTTGTTGTTAGCTGCTGTAGAGTTGACTCTGACTCATGGCGGCTGTGTATACAACAGAATGAAATGTTCCTTGATTCCGGGTCATCCTCACAATCACCAGCGTGTTTGAGATCATCATTCAGCTATCATGCCAGTCCATCTTACTGAGGGTTTCCCACACCCTTGTTGGCCCTCGACTTCACCAAACATGATGTTCTCCTTTAGCAGTTGACCCCTCCTAATGACATGTCCAAAGCAAGTGAGTTGAACAGTGTTCTCTTGTGATCCATAAAGTATTTATTGATAAATTTTTGGGGCTAAATCATCAGGCCTTTCTTCATAGTCTGTCTAGTCTGGAAGATCCACTGAAAACTGTTCATCATGGGTGACGCGGCTGGTATGTGAAATACAGGTTGCATAGCCTCCAACATCACAGCAACATGCAAGCCACCACGGTATGACCAACTGACAGATGGCGGTGAATGTTCAGTTTAGATGCTGCTAATTCTTAGCAAGATGGGAAGTGATGCAAATATAAAGGTCAAAGAATCAATTATTTGATGTGTGGGAAATCTGTCCACAGTTACCTTGTTTGGAGATGGCATAGATTTGGCTTAAAAGTAGTGTGCGTGTTTTTTTATTACCAGGGAGCTATACCCCCCACAACTCCACGTGTTCCTTTTGGGCTTTCAATCATACTACTGCATTTCCTTGGATATCATAAATGCCACCGATATTTCAAATACCAGCAGGTCACTCATGGTGAACAGGTTTCAGTGGAGCTTCCAGACTAAGACAGGTTATGAAGAAAGGCCTGACGATCTATTTCCTGTGGTACAACCCAGGGCCAATCATAGCTCTTCTATGTGAGTGATAGATGGATGCTAAGAAAACAAAGACCTCTTCCTTTTGGACTATGGATCAAAGAAATATATAGTCTTGAGGTTGCCAGTGTCATCCTTCTCACCATGAGGAAAGAACCTGCCTGAGAAAGAAGACAAAGCCCTGATGGTATGGTGCCGGAATGACTGCTAAAATTCCCAAGTTGTGTGTGCCAGTAAATTCCCTTTATTTTAACTTAAGCCACTTGATCTGATTTTCTGTCACTTAAAATTGAAATAGTCCTGGTGCATATGCTGAGTGTATCGTGTTTCACCGAAACACCTAATAAAAAATCTTCCAAAACATGTAAATGAGACTGAAGCATCTACACAGACAATGTGGATTTGTATTACAGCTTCTGTATAATGTGGAGGAAACTGCTAAAATAAAGAGATAATATTACTACAAATCCAAACCATGGTGCTATGACAATGCATAACAGAATACCTCACCCAGACATGGATAGGCAGAGTATGTCCTAGTGATATCCCAGAAAGATGCCCTAGAGTTGGGGAAAAATGGGAATCACCCCAGAGAGAGCTGTAGGAAAAGTGTGGCAACAGGTGAGAGCTAGGTTTCCTCTAGTGCAGAAACTGACGGGGTTTGAGGATGTAGACGTATTTTTTCATGGTTCAGAGGGCTCTGACTACTGAATGTAAAGGTTTGGATGAGACAGGAGCAATGTGAGATTTGTTCAGGGACGAGGAAGCACAGAGCAGCATGGGGATTTAAGTATGGAAGAGGACAGCTAAGAAGAGGGAATGACCAATTTCACCAGAAATATGAGATATGAGAAGGGTTAACTAGCCATGAGGACTTAAAAATATTTAGTTTGGAGGAAAGGGGGTGGTGGTTGGCTCAGTCTTTAGGTATTAAGGGTACCTAGTTTTTATGTGACCTTGGGACAGTCAAGTGCTCATGTCTAAAATAGTAATATATTGATTCCTTTCTCTATCCACCCACCCACCCACCCATCCATCCGTCCATCCATCCATCCATCTTCCCAACCACCCATCCTCTCATTCATTCATCCAGCTATTATCCAACCTTCCCTAATCATTTATTGAGCTCCTCTCTTGTGCTGCACCCTGTGTTACTTGCCAAGGAGAAGGATGAAAAGACATAGTTCTTGTCTTTGAGATACTTCCAGTCTAGAGTGAGAAAAAGATACATAAACAGATCATTGCAACACAGTTTTCTAAGTGTACGATAATAAAAGCTTTTATAGAGTGCCAAGGGAAGGCATGTTCATTATAAAGATTAAGTGAGATTACATGTATGAAAAGCACTTTGTGAGCTATTCAAATATTAGTCATTATTATAATCTTCATAACAACTCTGGGAGAAAGGCTTGGATTATTACCCCCTTAATTTTTTTTCCTGTGTTATAAAAGCTATCTAACTACTTTACTACAAGTTACAAAATAGAGAAAATAAGTACTCAGCCATGATTCAGCTGCTTTAACACTGTCATCGTTTTACTTTTTTGCTAAGTTCATTTAGTCTTTATTCCTGGAATTTTTATTTTTTACACATAGCAATCATGCTGCATGTATCACGATCCTGAGTTTTTTTCTCTTTAATGCAGATTATCTACATTTTCTGTGAGGGGGGCATCATAGTAACAGCTGGCATTCTCTGGCTCAGCCCCAGTTTCAAAGCCCACCCTCCAGGTTCCTTGTGAGTTACTGGGACCCTTTTGTTTCCCTTCCCGACAATGGCCATATGGGCTCCACATTCCTTACATGGTCCTCTCTGCTACTCCAAGCCCGGGGCTGTGCCTGGTACCCATGTCCTCTTTGTTTTTTTCTTTCTTTGCTAACTGAGAAGCTACCCCTCTGTCCTGAGCTTTGCTTCCACAGAGAAGGAGAACGTGGCCTCTGTGCCTACCTGTGTCACATTGGTGGACCATTTTGTGCCCTCAGTAGATGCCTGAGATTGGGGGATATCTATACTTAGTCTTCGCTTTTTCTCCTTTTATTTTCTTTAAAGCCAGTCTTATTAGAATTTTGTTCCCATCACTCCACCAATATAGCTATTGTCAAGGTCACCAATAACCTTCGTGATGCCAAGTCCGATGGTCAGTTCTCAACCATCATTTTACTTATCAACAACATTTAACATAGTTGATTACTTTTCCCTCTTCAAAGCATTTTCATCACTTAACTTCCAGGATACCATGCTCCCTGGGTGGCTCCTTCTCAGTCCCCTTTGCTGATTTCTCTTCATTTCCTTGACCTCTATAGATAGGATTGCTCTAGAAGTCAGCCTTTGGACATCTTTTCTATATACACTCACTTCTTAGGGGATCTCACCCAGTCTTTTGGCTTTAAATAGCATCTATAAGGTGATAACTCCCAAATTCATCAATCCAAGTTGGATCTTGTCTTTGAATTCCAAATTCATATATTCAACTGACTATTAAACATTTCCACATGGATGTCTAATAGGCATCTCAACATTACTTTCCAAAGTCAAACTCATGGTTTCCTTCTCCTCTAGCCTCCTCTTCCCAGAATATTTCCCATTTTTTTTTGTTGTGTGCCATCAAGTTGATGCCAACTCATAGCAAGCCCATGTGACAAAGTAGAACTGCCCCATGGGATTTCCTAGACTATAATCTTTACTGAAGGAACCCTGGTGGCACAGTGGTTAAGTACTTGGCTGTTAACTGAAAAGTCGGTAGTTTGAACACAGTAGCTGCTCCATGGGATAAAGATGTGGCAGTCTGCCTCTGTAAAGATTATAGCCTTGGAAACCCTATGGGGTAGTTCTACTCTGTTCGTAGGGTTGCTTTGAGTTGGAATCTACTCAATGGCTGACAACAACAACAATCTTTACAGGAGGAGATCATCAGGTCTTTCCTCTTGTGGAGCTGCTGGTGATTTTGAACTGCCAACCTTTTGGTTAGCAGCCTAGTACTTAACCATTTGCACCACCAGGGCTCCTTGTCCCCATTTTTGTAAGCGAAAAGTCTATTTCAGTTCCTGTGGCCTAAACTCTTGTATTCATTTTGACTCTTGTCTTTCCTGCACATCCCACATTCAATCCATCAATATGTCTTATATTCTGACCGTTAAAATGTTCCCTGAATCCTACCAATTCACATAAATTCTACTGCTGTCATCTCAGGCTAAACCACCAGCATCTCTCCTCTGGATGGATTAATGAAATGGCCTTTTAACCATTCTCTCTGCTTTAGCCTGTGCCCTCTTACAGTCTATTCTCAAGATAGCAGCCAGAGTGATTTTTGTTTTTTTACAACCCAAGTCATATCATGTCACTCCTTTGTCCCAAACCTTCTGTTGGCTCCAATCTCATTCACAGTAAAAGCCAAAACCTTGCTATGACCTATAAGAGCCTACACAATCTGGGTCACTTACCTCTTCTCCTACTGCTCTTCCTTTCAGTGCCATTAACATCTTTGTTGTTCCTCTAACATACTGGCACGCTCCTGTTTCAGGGCCTTGATCCCTCCTCTGAGACCCTTAAGCCCTCGATGTCAGGACTTTGTCTTTTGTTCATCGCTGTGTCCACAGCACTTAGCGTTGTATCTGGCACATTAGTACATATTCAAGAAATACATTATTTTCCTGTTCTGTGCCTCTTTCTTAAGATATCCTCCCCTATGATAAAGGAATATATTCTTTATAGCACTTAAATCTTTTTTTCTTTCAATGAGGTAAAAACAATACAAAGGCCAACTTATTTACTCCCTGAGCCTCAATTTCCTTATCCATAAAATGGATCTGAGAATAGTATTTGCCTTATAAGGTTGTAACAAATAAAATATTACAGCTAAAGTTCTTGGCCCAGTATCTGGCCCACAGGGTTGTTTTTAATGACAATCTTGTGTACTTTCTTTTAGACAAATCAGGGTTTGAATGACTTATATGCAAAGAATTTATAACGGTGCCAAACACACAGTCAATGCTATATAAGGGTGGGTGCTAATAAAAATAATAATAATTTGATCAACTTGCAAGAATTATGTGATCTAGGGAAAATGACTTAATTTCTCTTAGCCTCAATTCCTCATCTCTACTAAGGGGATATAATAGCTTTTGTGGTAATCATATAAGATATAGCGTGTAATATAACTGAACATTAAAGATGCTTTTAACTCTTTCCCTACTATGGGACAATTGGATTATTTCATTAAAAAATGTCTACCACTGTAGACAATACTGTGGTGGACATCTTTGTGCATAATAATTTTTATATATTCCAGATGATTTCCTTACCCTGGAATCCAGAATCAGTATTATTGGATATAAATGTGTAAAGAGTTTCATGACTCCTGCTACATATGCCAGATGGCTTTCATATCATCATTTTGCAGAGGGTAGTTCTGTGCCTGGCTAGTAAGTGTTTAGAATCAAGACCAGAGCTCAAAGTGTGCTACGTTTTGCATCTGTCACTCTCATTTATATCTCTTCCTGGCTGAGTCATTAGATAATTTATGAAACCATTTACTTGAGGGTTTCTGCGTAATAAATTACCCTAAAACTTACCAGTGTAAAAACAAACAAACAAACAAACAAACAAACAAACAAACAAACAAACAAACAAACAAACAAACAAACAAACAAACAAACATTTATTGTATCACGGCTTCCATGCATCAGGAACCTGAGAGCCGCTTTGCCGGGTGCTTCTGGCTCGGGGCTCCCAAGGCACTGCAGTCATCTCCAGACTTGACTGGGGCTGGGGAATCCGCTTCCAGGCTCCTCACGTGGTTGTTTCCGGGGGCTTCGGTTTCTCACCGTGTGGGCTCTCCACAGGTTGCCTGAGTGCCTTCATGACATGGCCGCTGGCTTCCCTCAGAGACGGCGATCCAAGGGAGAGAACGAGAGAGTCCAAGACGGTTTTTTATAACCTAATCTTGGAACTGACCTACCGTCATTTCTGCTATACGCTCTCTATGGCACAGAACAACCTTGGTGAATGTGGGAGATAACTACACAAGGGTGTGAATACAGGAGGCAGCAGTCACTGGGGGCCATCTTGGAGGCTGGCTCCTATAAGGGCAGACGGTGGGATCATAGTTATATCTTCTTTACATATTTCTTGCTCCTTTTATTCCTTAGTCACATTCTGCCTTGCTTTTTAACTGCATTCTGATATGATCAAACATTTATTGAACACCTAGTATGTGCCAAGCAAGGAGTTGCTGTGTGGCACAAATGGATCAATACTCAGCTGCTAACTAAAAGGTTGGTGGTTTGAACTCACTCAGAGGCACCTCAGAAGAAAGGCCTGGCAATCTGCTTCTGAAAGGTCCCAGATATGAAAACCCTGTGGAACCCGGTTGTACTCTGTAACACATGGGGTTGCCGTGAATTGGAATTGAGTTGATGCAACTGGTTTGGTGTGGTTTATTGGTCAGGCACTGTGTTAGTTGCTTTCACAGATAAATGTAACCCTTACAACAGCCAAGTGAGGTGAATATGGTTACTCCGTATTGCAGAGAGAAAAACAGATACAGAAAGACAAAGTAATTTGTCAAAAGAAGATGACATGGCAAGCTAGAATCAGAGTTGAGATTCAAACTCAGGACTATGACTTCAGAATCCTGTCCTTTCTGTCGTACCAGGGCACCTTCTTGGTAGATGCTCAGTCTCTCTTGCTACTGTCTTAGCTCTTGCAAGCACTAAGAGTTGACATTCACTGAACAGTTGCTAAACTGGTCCTTCCTGGACTAGAAACCACTAAAGCCCATTTCAGCTTGGTAGATGAGAATACAGTGAACAGACAGTGCCCCAAGTCCACTTGTGGCTGGAGTCACCTCTAGCAAGATGTCCAACATCAATATCAAAGTATCATTGAGAAAACAATTCCAGTCTTTGGTGTGTGCTTTATTGATCTCTGAAATCTCTTAATCCCTGTATTTTTTGGGGTGGTTTTGTCACCCATGATTACCTGTGTTAAAGGTTATTTGTAGTAGCTGCTCAGATTTAGCAAGGCTCACGGCTCCCAGGGCCTCTCTGCCTGTCAGTTTTGATGGAATTTTCTTATTCTCTTCTGCCAGCTTTCTGAGACCCTTTATTAAAAAATTCCTGCAGCTTTCAAAAGGAGCCACAAAGGGAAGTTATTATTGTTATCTTTTGGTTAATTAAAAAACAACAACGGCAACAACAACGACAAGAAAACAGAGGAGTGTGGTGGCCATGAGAATGCACATTTCAGATCTTCTGCTTCAGGCAGTGTAGTTGACCAGAGACACCTGCTGTTCTTCTCTGAATCCATCACTGCAATGTGCCAAGGCTGCCCTCCCAGAGGCTATTGTTGTTAGGTGCCATAAAGTTGGCTCTGACTCATAGTGACCTTATGTGTAACAGAATGAAACAATGGCGGATCCTGCACCATCCTCACAATCGTGCTATGTTTGAGCCCATTGTTGCAGCCACTGTATCAATTCATCTCATCGAGAGACTTCCTCTTTTTCGCTGAGCCTCTACTACCACCTCTCATCTGTCGGTTTGTCGTTCTGTCGTGGCTTGGGTGTTGCTGTGATACTGGAAGCTTTGCCACTGGTATTTTAAATACCAGCAAGGGTCACCCATGGTGGACAGGTTTCACACTGTCCACTTAGAGCTTCCACGCTAAGAAAGACCAGGAAGAAAGACCTGGCAGTGTACTTCTGAAAAATTGGTCAGTGAAAACCTTATAAATAGCAGTAGAACATTGTCTGATGTAGTGCTGGAAGATGACCCCCTCAGGTCGGAAGGTACTCAAAATACTACTGGGGAAGAATTGCCTCCTCAAAGTAGAATCAAACTTAATGATGTGGATGGAGTCAAGCTTTTGGGACCTTCATTTGTTGATGTGGCATGACTCAAAATGAGAAGATACAGCTGCCAACATCTATTAATAATAGGAAAGTGGAATGTATGTAATATGAATCTAGGAAAATTAGAAGTTGTCAAAAATGAAATGGAATGCATAAAAATCAATATCCTAGGCAATAGTGAGCTAAAATGGAGTGATATTGACCATTTTGAATCAGACAATCATATGGTCAACCATGCTGGGAATGACATATTGAAGAGGAATGGTGTCAAGTTTATTGTCAAAAAGAACATTTCAAGATCTATTCCGAAGTACAATACTGTCAGTGATAGGATAATATCTATATGCCTACAAGGAAGACCAATTAATATGACTATTATTCAAATTTATGTACCAACCACTAATGCCAAAGATGAGGAAATTGAAAAATTTTACCAACTTCTGCGTTCTGAAATCGATCAAATGTGCAGTCAAGATGTATTGATAATTACTGATGATTGAAATGTGAAAGCTGGAAACAAAGAAGGCTTGGTAGCTGGAAAATATGGCCTTGGTGATAGAAACGATGCTGGAGATCACATGATAGAATTTTGCAAGATCAATGACTTATTCATTTAAATACCTTTTTTCAACAACATAAACGGTAACTGTATACATAATGGAAAACAAAGGAATCAAATCAACTACATCTGTGGAAAGAGATGACGGAAAACTCAATATCATCTGTCAGAACAAGGCCAGGAGCTGACTGTGGAACAGAGTATCAATTGCTCATATGCGAGCTCAAGTTGAAGCTGAAGAAAGTTAAAACAAGTCCACGAAAGCCAAAATACAACCTTGAGTATATCCCACCTGACTTTATAGACCATCTCAATAATAGATTTGACGGGTTGAACACTAATGACCAAAAACCAGGTAAGTTGTGGGAAGACATCAAGGATATTATACATGAAAAAAATAAAAGTTCATTTAAAAGACCGAAAAGAAAAGACCAAAATGGATGGTAGAAGAGATTCTGAAACTTGCTCCTGAATGTGGAGTAGCTAAAGTGAATGGAAGAAATGATGAAGTAAAAGAGCTAAATTGAAGATTTCTAAGGGCAGCTCGAGAAGACAAAGTAAAATGTTATAACAAAATGTGCAAAGATCTGGAGTTAGAAAACCAAAAGGAAAGAAAACGCTGACATTTCTCAAGCTGAAAGAACTGAAGAAAAAGTTCAAGCCTCAAGTTGCGATTTTGAAGGATTCTGTGGGCAAAATTTTGAATGATGCAGGAAGGATCAAAAGAAGTTGGTACAGTCACTGTACCAAAAAGAATTGGTCAATGTTCAACCATTTCAGGAGGTAGCATATGATCAAGAATCAATGCTATTGAAGGAAGAAGCCCAAGCTGCACTGAAGGCATTGGTGAAAAACAAGGCTCCGGGAATTGACGGAATATCAATTGAGATGTTTCAACATATGGGTGCAGTGCTGGAAGTGTGCTCATCTATGCAAAGAAATTTGGAAGAAAGTTACCTGGCCAACCTACTGTGCCCATTTCAAAGAAAGATGATCCAACAGAAAGTGGAAATTAATGAATAATATCATTAATATCACATGCAAGTAAAATTTTGCTGAAGATCATTCAAAAGCACTTGCAGCAGTACATCAAAAGAGAGCTGCCAGAAATTCAAGGTGGATTCAGAAGAGGACATGGAATGAAGGATATCATTGCTGATGTCAGATGTATCTTGGTTGAAAGCAGACAATACCAGAAAGATGTTTACCTGTGTTTTATTGACTATACAAAGGCCTTCAACTATGTGGATCATAACAAATTATGGATAACATTGTGAAGAATGGTAATCCCAGAACATTTAATTGTGCTATGTGGAACCTGTACATAGACCAAGAGGCAGCTGTTTGAACAGAGCAAGGGGACACTGCATAGTTTCAAACCAGGAAAGGTGTGTGTCAGGGTCGTATCCTTCCACCATACTTATTCAATCTGTATGCTGAGCAAATAATTCGAGAAGCTGGACTGTATGAAGAAGAATGTGGCATCAGGATTGGTGGAAGACTCATTAACAATCTGCAATATGCAGATGACACAACCTTCCTTGCTGAAAGTGAAGAGGACTCGAAGCACTGACTGATGAATGTCAAAGACTACAGCCTTCATTATGGATTACATCTCAACATAAATAAAACAAAAATCCTCACAACTGGACCAATAGGCAACATCATGATAAATGGAGAAAAGATTGAAGTTGTCAAGGATTTCAGTTTACTTGGATCCACAGTCAATGTCCATGGAAGCACCAGTCAAGAAATCAAAACATGTATTGCATTGGACAAATCTGCTTCAAAAGACCTCTTTAAAGTGTTCAAAAGCAATGATGTCACTTTGAAGACTAAGGTCCTCCTGACCCAAGCCATAATATTTTGAATTGCCTCATATGCATGCAAAAGGACAATGAATAAGGAAGACCAAAGAAGAATTGATGCCTTTGAATTATGGTATTGACGAAGAATATTGATATGCCATGGACTGGCAGAAGAATGAACAAGCCTGTCTTGGAAGAAATACAGAGTGCTGCTTGGTAGCAAGGATGGCGAGACTTAGTCTTAAGTACTTTGGACATGTTATCAGGAGGGACTGGTCCCTGTAGAAGGACATCATGCTTGGTAAAGTAGAGGGTCAGTGAAAAAGAGGAAGATCCTCAGTGAGATGGATTTCACAGTGGCTGTAACAATTACTCAAACAGAATGACGATTGTGAGGATGGTGCAAGAGCAGGCATTGTTTCATTGTGTTGTACACAGGGTCACTATGAGTTTGAACTGACTCAACGGCACCTAACAAGAACTACTACTTTACCAAGCATGATCCCTTTCTCCAGGGATTGGTCTTTTCTGATAACATGTCCAGAGTAAGCAAGATGAAAAGTCTCGCCATCATCTCTTCTAAGGAACATTCTTGCTGTACTTTCTCCAAGACAAATTTGTTTGCTTTTCTGGCAGCCCATGGTATATAGGTATCCCCCGCTTTTCCAAGTTCACTTTAAGCCACTTTGCTTTTACGAAAGACCTACATCAGGACCTGTTTTCACTGAAAGAAATCTGAAGAGGATTTTCGCTTTTATGAAAAAAGGCGAAAAGCAAAAATAGCCTTCAGTGTTTGTTTTGCAGTGAGCCATTAAAGAGGCAGTATGCACTCGAGCAGCCAGAGTGGCATCGCCAAGCTCCTTCCCTGGGAACTACACTCAGCTCCTCAGCATCAAGCCATTACAGCTTTGTACTGTGCCTGTGAGCATCTGTGTGTTATCTCGATTGATTTGGTATGATTTAGAAAGTTATTTTTTGAGTATGGGAAAGCTCAAAAAATTTTCCCATATAAATTAATGGTCATCGTTTCTTCACTTTACACCATTTCGGTTTATGAAAGATTTCATAGGAATGCTCTCCTTTCGGACAGCAGGAGTACCTGTATTCAATATTCTTTGCCAATACTGTAATGACTGAGGCAGCAGGGATTTAAAGTAGACTTATTCCTGCAAGACATGGGACTTTTCTAATAAGCAACTTTGGCTCAGGGACTCCTGTGTCAGTCAGAAATGACTCTCCAAAGACATCCATGCCCATGAACCTGTGAATATGCTAGATTCCATGGCAAAAGGGAATTAAGGTTGCCAATCTGCTGACCTTGAAACGGGGAGCAGATCCTGGATTATCCAGGTGGGGTCAGTCTAATCACAAGAGTTCCTTAAAAGTAGAGAGTCTTTCCTAGTTGTGGTCAAAGAGAGAGATGCAATGATGGAAGAAGGGTCAGAGAAACAATGTGAGGAGAACTTGACCTGCCATTGCTGGCTCTGACGATGGAAGAAGGGGCTATGAGCCAAGGAATGCAGGTGACCTCTAGAATTTGGAAAAGGAAAGGAAATAGATTCTACTCTAGAACCTCCAGAGAGAAATGCATCCCTGCTGACACTATCAGATCTGAAGATAACAATTTTGAGTTGCCGTAAGCCGCTAAATTTGTGGTAGTTTGTTATAGTAGCAATAGAACACTAATGTCATTCCCCATCAGCCTTGCTGAGGCTTTTTTAGAACTGCACTGTAGTCTAAGGCTCTTATTATCCAACCTTCTGTCCTTCCCTCTGTCCTTCATAGGTGTCAGATCTGTATTACAGTCTGTCAGCTCTCCCAACCTCCTCTGGCTCTTTCCCCAATTTCCATCATAGGTGTTTTCCCAGAAAATGTCTTGCACATCTAATCCCATCTCAGCATTTGCTTCTCTGAGGACCCAAAGTAACAGAAGGAGTAACAAAGAAATTTAAAGACTTAAATTCTAGATCTGCACTGTCCAATACGGTAACCACTAGCCCCATGTTAAGGAGTCCCGGTGGCACAGTAGTTAAGCGCTTGACTGCTGACTGAAAGGTCTGTGGTTCAAATCCACCAGCTGCTCCACAGAAGAAAGATGCAGTAGCATGTTTCTGTAAAGGGTTGCTATGATTCGGAATTGACTTAACCGCAATAGGGTTTTTTTTTTTTTTTTTTTTAATTGTGCTTTAGGTGAAAGTTTACAGCTCAAGTCAATCTCTCCTACAAAAATTTATACACACATTGTTATGCGACACTAGTTGCAATCCCTGCAATGTGACGGCACTCGCCTTTCCACCCCGGGTCTCTTGAGTCCATTCAATCAGTTCTTGTCCCTTCGTGCCTTCTCATCCTGCCTCTGGGCGGGAGCTGCCCATTTGGTCTTGTGTACCTGATTGAACTAAGAGGTAACACTCCTCGCTAGTATTGTGTTTTGTTTTATAGTCTAGGCTAACCTTTGTCTGAAGAGTGGGCTTCAGGAGCAGTTTTAGTTCTGGATTAACAGAGCTTCTGGGGGCCATAGTCTTAGGGGTTCCTCTAGTCTCTGTCAGACCATTAAGTCTAGTCTTTTTAAGTAAATTTGAGTTCTTCTGGGGCAATAGGTTTTTAATGGGCAGCCCCGTATTGCTACTGAGCACTTAAGATGTGGCTAATGTGAATGAGGACTGAATTTTAATTTAAATTTAAAAAAGGATACTCAATTCAGTTACTGGAAAACTTGTGTGTTTGGAACAATTTGGGTATGTGAATCTACTTTTTAAACTGTACATTTCCTGAACTGTAAATACAGATCAAGTGTTTCTGATACAGATTTAGTGTCTGAATTGAAATGTGTTGTAAGTGTAAAATACACACTGGATTTCAAGGATTTAGAATGAAAAAAGAATATAAAATATTTCATTAACAGTTTTTATATTGATTTTATATTGAAATGACAATATTTTAGATATATTGAGTTAAATAAAATATGTTAGTAAAATTTATTTCTCCTGTTTCTTTTACTTTTTAAAATGTGGCTACTAGAAAATTTAAAATTATGTGTGTTGCTTGCATAATATGGACGGTGCTGTTCTAGATACTTACAAAATAAGAGTAGCATTTTTTGAGTGCTTACTATGTGTTAGGGGCATTGCTAAATATTTTCTATGAATTATTTTATTTACTCCTTAAAAAAACCCTGTTTTATAGAGGAGAAAACCAAAGGTTAAGTGACTTGCCCATGGGCATTTAATTATAGTGTTGTTGTTATTGCTAGGTGCTGTCCAGTTGGCTCTGACTCATAGCGACCTTCTGTACAACAGAATGAAACACTGCCCGGTCCTGTGCCGTCCTCACAATTGTTGTTATGCTTGAGTCCATTGTTGCAGCCATCGTGTCAACCTATCTTATTGAGGGTCTTCCTCTTTTTTGCTGATCCTCTACTTTACCAAGCATGATGTCCTCCGAGTTCACTCATGTGGCTGTTGGCATGAGTCAGTTCCCTGCTGGCTATTAGCTGAAGGCCTCCCTCAAGTCCTTGCCACATGGGCCACTCCACAAGGCAGCTCACAATGTAACATCTGCCTTCCATCAGAGCAAGTGAGAGAGGGCAAAAAGATGAAGGAGGGAGTCTTTTTGTTACCTAACCTCAAAAATGACATCCCCTCACTTTTTCTGTATTTTATTTGTTAAAAGCAAGTCACTAGATCCAGCCTACATTTAAGTGGGGGCATTACATGAATAGCAAGTGCACTTGCACCAGGCAGCCAGGATCATCGGGAACATCTTAGAAATTGCCTGTCATGGTGTCCCAACAATTACTGTGACCTACATGCTGTTGATTATTTCATTCCATTCCTACCATCATAATACCTCAGGCATCTGTTATCTTCCTCTGTAGTCATAGTGTTTCTTTCCTGGTCATTGTCATCTTTCACCTGGTCAATTGCAAAAGCCTCCCAGCTGGTCTTCCTGCTACCATCCATGTCATCTTTCTGGCTTTATAGATAAGGCAAGAATGGGTGGTGGTGGTATGTGGTGGGCGATGAGTCTGGTTTCAGACCCGTCTATTAGGCACTGACCCATTCGGAATGTTACAGTCCAGTTAGATAATGAGCCTTGAAGGTTTGTCCTGGAGTGTTGAGGGGGAGGACAGGCAGGAGCAAGGGAAGTCCAAGATTTCTGAGGAACTTAAAAACCTGGGCTCCTGGAACAGCAGCTTGGAATACAGACAAAAAACAGAAAGCAGAGCTTGGAATATGGTTGCCTAGTCGTAGACAAGGGGTTCAGGCTGGTGAAGGAGGGGCCGCAAGCTCTAATCTCAGAATGTCATTCCTGTGGCTGTGCCTTGCAACCGGGATTGGGTGCCATTTGTCAGGGATGAGCTCTGTTCCTCCAGGTAAACTTCCAGGGGCCACTGAGTGACCCCTCAGTTCACTCCAGTCTCATGATCTGTTAGCATCGGCATCACTTCCCTTCCATGCTTTCAAATTGCAGAGACAGAATGGTTGTGCCTGGAGCAGGGGTCTCCTGAGGTTCCTTAGTGGCTATGAGAAATTTGCTTCTTTAGAGAGATATGGCCTGCCGGATCAGACCACCTCTTCACAACTTAAAGAACTTGCCCCATTTTTAAAAAGAAAAGAATAGTAGAGAGAACACAGGCTCTGGAGCAGGCAACTGTAAGGTCAAATCCTGGCTCTGCCACTGCTGTGTATCCTTGGGAATTTACTTAACCTTTCCAAACCCCAGCTTTTTGGTCTGTGAAATGGGAATAGCAAGGCTTACCTCGTGGGATAAATGTGAAAATATTCATGGATGCTGTCTTAGGTTGGGTTCTCTAGAGAAGCAAAACCAGTAAAGTGTGTAAATATGTATATGGAGAGATTTATATCAAGGAAATATCTCACACGATTGTAGAGGCTGGAATGTCCCAAGCCTGTGGATTAGGGTAGAGGCTTCTCTCGATTCACATAGCCACAGAGGCCATTGAACCCAAGATCAGCAGATCGGATAGCCCGGCTCCCGCTCTCAGGCTGTGAAGATCAATGGATCTCAAGATCTGCAGATAAGCTGATAGCTCAAGTCCCAAGATCCAGAGATCAGATGAACAGGAGGCAACTACAGGATCCAGAGTGAGCAAAAAGCCAGAATGTTTGCTTATATTTGGATCCAGGCCACACCCCCAAGGGAACTCCCTTTCAACTGATTGACTGCTCACAGCAGGTTCCATCATGGGAGTGATCACATATAAACACTGAGTATCATGGCCCAGCCAAGCCGACACACAATATTAACCATCACAGTCTACCACTTGTCAACTTGGCACATGTACCCATCTCCTTAAACCATATACAATCTCTGAATAAAGACAATTATAAAGTCATACTTGGGCCTAAGATGATACAACTAACATGTGGACAACTGAAAAAACACTAGTCCAGTTCACATCCTATGTTTTATAAGTAAAGAAAACAAAAATATCTGATGCGCACATACAAAGCAGAAATATGCATAACAATTACAGCCCTCGTTTCTGCAACTTGTCATGGGGCCGTAACTGGTATTTAGAACTACCTTCTTCCAAAAAAAAAAAAAAAATTTTTTTTTTTTTCTTCCACCACCCAGTCCATATTCCCTTTGCCCTCAGCAAGCACCTCAGCTTGTCATGGTTCTTTGCCTGGTGGGGTGACCCAAACCTTCATTCCTGTTGGAATTGGGTTGCTGTAGTTTTCCATTGACTTTAATCACAGGGCATGGTAGTACTAAGAGATGTCCTAAGGGATCTCTTGCATTCCAGACATACTCTTCTTTACCTCCATTACGTAGTATCAATTTCCTCTTGGTAATCAGGATCAATCTTCCAGTTCAATGGAATCAGTGAAGTGTCTCCAGGTGGGAGCATTCCTCCTTTTGGATCTAAGACCTCTAGACCTACAGACCATAAAGTTATGGGGACAGGAAGCAAAAATCTTGTGAGTGAGTCACTAGGAGTAATAGTGAGTGGTGCCACTCCCATTTTCACCACTTCATTCCTGGACCCTTGAATTCTGGCTATGGGAGAAAGAGCACCATATATTGGACACTGGTTTAGAGCATATACAGCCTCCCGGAGAACACTGACCCAGTCCTGCAAGGTATTGCCACTTAGCTGTCACCGTAGTTGTGTCTTTAGAAGGCGATTCCATTGTCCTATCAAGCCAGCTCCTTCAGGATGATGATGAACATGGTAAGACAAGTGAATTCCATGAGTATGGGGCCACTGCCACACTTCATTTGCTGTGAATTGAGTCCCTTGATCTGAGGCAATGCTGTGTGGGATACCATGGTGGTGGATAAGGCATTCTGTAAGTCCACAAATGGTAGTTTTGGCAGACGCATTGCATGCAGGGGAGGCAAATCCATGTCCAGAGTGTCTGTTCCAGTAAGGACAAAACTCTGCCCTTTCCATGATGGAAGTGGTCCAATGTAATCAACTTGCCTCCAGGTTGCTGGCTGATCACCTTGAAGTGCCGTATTGGGGACTCAGTGTTGGTCTCTGCTGCTGGCAGATTGGGCACTCTGCAGTGGCTGTAGCCAAGTCATCCTTGGTGAGTGGAAGTCCGTGTTGCTGAGCTCATGCGTAACCTTCGTCCCTGCCACCATGGCTACTTTGTTCATGAGCCCATTGAGCAATTACAGGAGTAGCTGAGGAATGAGGGTAACTGGTTTCCACAGAACGCATCATCCTATCCACTTGATTGTTAAAATCACCCTCTGCTGAGGTCACCCTTTGGTGAGCATTCACATGAGACACAAATATCTTCCCTTCTTTGGCCCCTTCAGAGAGGACTATCACATACCTCTTCCCAATAAATCCTTGTCTCCAATTTTCCAATCATGTTCCTTCCATGTCCCTGACCATACAGCCAAATCATTGGCCACAGCCCACGAATCAATATATAATTGCACGTCAGGTCATTTCTCCTTCCAAGCAAAGTGAACAACTAGGTGCACTGCTCGAAGTTCCGCACATTGAGAGGATTTCCCTTCACCAATGTCCTTCAGGGAGGTCCCAAAAGGGGCTGTGGTGCTACTGCTGTCCACTTTCAAGTGGCGCGTACATATCACACAGGATCAGGAGCCTAGTAGTGTGAACACAACTTTATTATTATCTTGCTGGATTCTAAGTGAACAAAGTTTATCCCCATACTACTTTTCGTAGTGTGAACACAAGTTATTATTATCTTGCTGGATTCTAAGTGAACAAAGTTTATCCCCATCAGAGGGTGCTCCATTATTCTAGCATGATACATTGCACTGATTAAATACTCAATAACTGTTGATTTAACTCATTAATTAATTTGAAAGTTATTTAGCACCTATGGTGTGCCAGGTAACATGCTGATATACCAACCCACTGCCATTGTGTCGATTCAGACTCAATAACCCCATAGGGTTTCCAAGGCTATAAATCTCTAGGAAAACAGACTGCCACATCTTCCTCCTGCAGAGCTGCTGGTGGTTTCAAACTGCTGATCTTTCAGTTAGCGGTCGATTGCTTTAACCACTGTACCACCAGGGCTCCTTGTACTGATAATATGGTGGTGGAACAACAAAGAGATTCCTGCCCTTTCTAGGTGCTTGGATATACTGAGAGTCTGGATGAAAGTCTGATGTTTCTGGAAGGCAGGTTTTGACTCCACACAATGAAAAGTTCTCTTTCTTTCAGGGCTGAAATACAGACGCTTTCCTAGGGAGGGGGTGAGTTTCCTGTCTGCAGAGGTGTTCAAGCCAAACCAGAACTACCACTTGGTGGGGCTGTTGTCGAGGGGATTAACTATCAGAGCACTGCTTGGAAGAGAGGGTTGTTAAGTTCTTTCCAATTCCTAGGAATTAAAATTTAAGAAAAACCTGGATGTAACAAACATGATATAAATATAAGATAGTACCTTCTTAAAGCCTGTGGCTGCAAGTCAGTATGAGGAAATGGGGTGGTCATTGGCTTTGCAAAAGCTGGGGTTTGCAGGCACTGCTGATTTAAGATGGAGGTGGAGCTGCTGCTCACATTTGAAGGGACCTCCTGCAGCTACAGAAATCATTCTGTGGAATAGACAAAGGACATGTTGCAGGCATCCTGTGGTTCGCAGCCTTGTCGGGGAAATCAGCATCCCAGGAATGGTTGTTACCCACCACTTGGACAGGAAATGTTGCAGACAAAGCCTTGTTTTTCTGCTGCAGGAATTAAAGTTCAGAGGCAACTGCAAGGAAATCAATACTGAGATGCTAAACCCTTAATGAGCAACAGCAAAAGGCTGATAGTGTTGCCTAAAACAGCTTTTTCAAAGCTGCTTGTCTGGGGTGAGAGCGTTAACAAGAATTGATTGAGTTCCTCTGAGGTGTGGTTTCCGTTCCAGAGTGCAGTCATGTGGTGAAGGGAAAAGTTCATTGGATCTAGAAGCAGTTGCCGTGGGTTCAAGTCCTGGTTTGGCAGCTGAGTCACTGGGTTACCTGGGCTAGTTGCTAGAGGCTTGGGGGTCTGGTTGTTAGGCCTCTGTGTAACCACATCCTTCTTTCCCTCCTGGGTCCTCTGGCAAAGGATCAATAGTTATATGCGAAACAAAGCCTCAGCTTTATCAATGATTGGGCAATTGCACAGAACCCCAATTCACAGTCCTCTGGGAGAAGCTGAATTGGAGAAGGTGGCTCTGGCTAGCAGGCTTAACTAGACTTTCTGCTTTCTAGTCCCTTTTCCTTAAATCTGAATATATTTTACCAAACAAACCTATGACTGTAGAATGGAGGACTTGGCAGAAGTGGGGCATATGGCACATCAATGTTCACCTGTCAGGGAAATGTGACCCAACACATGTTTCACTCTGACAGATCCCACTAGCTACTCCTCCTCCTGAGGAGGCTGAAAGCATGGGCAGCAGCAGTTGGCTTCTTTAACATCTGGGCAGAAACTTGAAAAGTTGGGGGGAATGATGTTTCCTAGTGAGCCATTTAACCTGTCTGACTTTCCCTGTCTATAAAATGGGCACACAAATTCTGCCCTATTTACCATGTGGGATATTGGGAAAATCAAATGAAATAACATCTGTGCAAATGGTCTGTAAACTGAATTGCTCCCTCCAAACAATGGGAGGTGTTATTTTTATGTGCAACTTGGGAGAGGAAGCCTGAGTGACAGAAAAACAAAAACACAAAACAGGAGCTAGCATTTGTTGTTGTTGTTGTTCGGTGGCACTGAGTCAATTTCAACTCATAGTGACCTTATGAACTACAGAATGAAACACTGCCCGGTCCTGTGCCATCCACACAAATTATTGTTATGCTTGAGCCCGTCGTTGTAGCCACTGTGTCAGTCTGTCTCGTTGAAGGTCTTCCTCTTTTTCACTGACCCTCTACTTTACCAAGCATGTCCTTCTCCAGGGACTGGTGCCTACTGATAACATGTCCAATTTATGTGAGAGGAAGTCTTGCCGTCCTTGCTTCTAATGAGCATTCTGGCTGTACTTCTTTCAAGAAGGACTTTTTCTTTCTTCTGGCAGCCCATGGTATATTCGATATTCTTGACCAACACCATAATTCAAAGGCATCGATTCTTCTTCAGGCTTCCTTATTCATTGTCCAGCTTTCACATGCACATGAGGCGATTGACAACACCATGGCTTGGGTCAGGCGCACCTTAGTCCGTAAAGCAACATCTTTGCTTTTTAACACTTTAAAGAGCTCTTTTGCAGCTGATTTGCCCAATGCAATGCATCCTTTGTTTTCTTGACTGATGCTTCCACAGGCATTGATTGTAGATCCAAGTCAAATGAACTCCTTGACAACTTCAATCTTTTCTCAGTTTATCATGATGTTGCTTATTGGTGCAGTTGTGAGGATTTTTATTCTCTTTGTGGTGAGGTGCAATCCATACTGAAGGCTGTGGTCTTTGACATTCATCAGTCAGTGCTTCAAGTCCTCTTCACTTTCAGCAAGCAAGGGTGTGTCATGTGCATTTCGCGGGTTGTTAATGAGTCTTCCTCTAATCCTGATGTCCCATTCTTCTTCATATAGTCCAGCTTCTGGGATTTTTGTCTCATATACAGATCGAATAAGTATGGTAAAAGGACACAACCTTGATGCACACCTTTCCTGATTTTAAATCACGTAGTATCCCCTTGCTCTGTTCAAACGACTGCCTCTTGGTCTATGCATAGGTTCCTCATGAGCTTAATTAAGTGTTCTGGAATTCCCATTCTTCCCAGTGTTACCCATAATTTGTTTTGATCCACATAGTCAAATGCCTTTGCATGGTCAATAAAACACAGGTAAACATCTTTCTGGCATTCTCTGTTTTCAGCCAAGATCCACCTGACATCAGCAATGATATCCCTCGTTCCATGTCCTCTTCTGATCCAGCCTAAGTTTTTGGCAGTTCCATGTCAATGTTCTGCTGCAGCCATTTTTGAATTATCTTCAGCAGAATTTTACTTCTGTGTGATATTAATGATATTGTTCAATAATTTCCCCCATCTGTTGGATCACCTTTCTTTGGAATGGGCAAAAATATGGATAGCTTCCAGTCGGTTGACCAGGAAGCTGTCTTCCAAACTTCTTGGCCTAGATGAGTGAGCACTTTCAGCACTGCATCCATTTGTTGAAACATCTTAATTCGCTTTCCATCCATTGTTTTTCCCCAATGCCTTCAGTGTAGCTTGGGCTTCTCCCTTCAATACCATTGATTTCTGATCATATGCTACCTCCTGAAATGGCTGAAACTTGACCAATTCTTTTTGGTATAGTGACTGTGTGTATTCCTTCCATCTACTTTTGATGCTTCCTGCCTCATTCAATATTTTGTTCATAGAATCCTTCAATATTGCAACTTGAGGCTTGATTTTTTTTTTCTCCAGTTCTTTCAGCTTGAGAAATGTCGAGCATGTTCTTTCCTTTTGGTTTCATATCTCCAGGTCTTTGCACATTTCACTGTAATACTTTACTTTGTCTTCTTGAGCCAGCCTTTGAAATCTTCTGTTCAACTCTTTTACTTCATCATTTTTCCTTTTCCTTTAGCTACATTCAAGAGCAACTTTCAGAGCCTCTTCTGATATCCATTCGGGTCTTATCTTTCTTATGACCTCTTGCTTTCTTCATGTATGATGTCCTTGTACAACTCATTTGGTCTTTGGTCATTAGTGTTCAATATGTCAAATATATTCTTGAGATGGTCTCCAAATCCAAGTGGGATATATTCAAGGTCGTACTTTAACTCTCGTGGACTTGTTTTAATTTTCTTCAGCTTCACCTTGAATTTATATATGAGCAATTGATGGTCTGTTCCATAGTCGGCCCCGGCCTTGTTCTGACTGATGATATTCAGCTTTTCCATTGTCTCTTTCCACAGATGTTGGTCAATTTGATTGCTGTATATTCCAATTGATGAGGTCCATGTGTATAGTCACCATTTAAGTTGTTGAAGAAGGTATTTGCAATGAAGTCGTTGGTCTTGCAAAATTCTATCATGTGATCTCCAGTGTCGTTTCTATCACCAAAACCATATTTACCAACTACCAATCCTTCCTTGTTTCCAGCTTTCACATTCCAATTGCCAGTAATTATCAACGCATCTTGATTGCATGTTTGATCAATTTCAGAATGCAGAAGTTTGTAAAAATATTCAATTTTCTCATCTTTGGCATTAGTGGTTGGGGCGTAAATTTGAATAATTGTATTGACTGGTCTTCCTTACAAAACTCGTTGCTGTCGAGTTGATTTCGACTCATAGTAACCCTTATAGGGGTATGGACATTATCTTATCATTGACAGTGTTGTACTTCAGGATGTATTTTCAAATGTTCTTTTTGACAATGAATGTGACCCCATTCCTCTTCAATTTGTCATTCCTGGCATAGTAGACCATATGATTGTCTGATTCAAAACGGCCAATACCAGTCCATTTCAGCTCACTAATGCCTATGGTATCAATGTTTATGCTTTTTTTTTTTTTGACAATTTCCAATTTTCCTAGATTTATATTTGATACATTCCACATTGTGATTATTAATGGATGTTTGCAGCCATTTCTTCTCATTTTGAGTCATGTCACATCAGCAAAAAAAGGTACCAAAGCCTTGAGTCCATCCAAGTCGTTAAGGTTGACTCTACTTTGAGGGATTGCACCTCTTCCCCAGTGGTATTTTGAGTGCCTTCCAACCTGAGGGGCTCATCTCCCAGCACTATATCAGATAATGTTCCGCTGCTATTCATAAGTTTATCACCGACCAATTTTTCAGAAGTAGGCTGTCAGGTCCTTCTTCTTAGACTGTCTTAGCCTGGAAGTTCTGCTGAAACCTGTCCACCAAGGGTGACCCTGCTGGTATTTGAAATACTGGTGGCAAAACTTCTAGTGTCACAGCAACGAGTAAACCACTCCTGTATGACAAACTGACAGACACGTGGTGGAGCTGGCATTTACTTACCACTTACTATGTTTCTGACACCAGAGAAGACTCATAATGTTCGGAGTCTTCACAGCCCCCCGTAGGTGGATATTAACACTCTTATTTTAAAAACGAGGTAACTGAAGTAGGGGAATCAAATATCCTTGTTTGCCCAGGACTGAAGGTTTCCTGAGACACAGCGTGTTCAGTGCTAAACCTGGGAAAGTTCTGGGCAAACTGAAACGAGTTTGTCACTCCAAACCAAAATGAGCTGGTCCAGAAAGGTTGAGCAACTTGTCCAGATTTCCACACCTGGCAAGTAGTGAGGTCATGATTGGAAACTGGGTCAGTTACCCCGGGACTCACTCTCATTCCTGTACGCCTTTCTGTCTAAATTCTAGTTGGGCTGAGAAAGTGTGCATACTAAGTGAGTTGATTGCATGCCAATAAGATGCAGTAATCAATGTGATGAGGTTAACAGGAAACAAAAGTCCTTGCTATGAAGGTGTGTTCATTGTTGTGATGCCTGAGATTTCAGCCCTTGGCAGTTCTTTTTTAAGGGTTTTCTTAGGAAGTTGGATACAGGCCTGGGTAAGGCCCTGCTTTATAAGCCAAGTGACACGTTGGCTGGCACCTTTATAGGTATTGTTTTATCTTGTTCAGTGGCTCTTAAACTTTAAGAGCTGGACAGCTCATTAAAAAGGCATGTTCATGGGGCCTGCCATCACATAATCTGATTCAGCGTGTCCTAGGAGGGCCCAAGAGTTGTATCTGGATGACCTGGTTAAATCTTCCCTCCCATCGGCTCTCCCTGGAACGATTGCAACGACCAAGTAACCAGCCTCCTTCTCTGCAAAACATCCCTTCGTGACTTCCCATGAGCTCCTGAATAAATGCAGGCTCTTTAACCTGGCTGACAAGGCTCTCCAGTGTTTGTCCCTAGGGTCCCTTACAGACTCATCTCCTGCCACACTTGGCCTCTTATTTTGATTGTAGCAGCCCAGATCCTCATATATTCTCTAGGCTTGATGTGCTGTTGCTGCCTCCCCCACTGTTCCTCTGCTCGGGTGACTCCCCCTCCTACCCATTCAGGCAGTCACTTCCTCCCACTTTTCCTTCAAGATTCAGTTCGGGCATCCCTTCCTCCAGGAAGATGCTTCTGGCTTGTCCTGCACTTCCCACTTGCCTTAGGTGTCCTCCTTCAAAAAACCAAACCCAAACCAGTTGCTGTTGAGTTGATTCCGATTCATGGTGATCCTACGTGTTACAGATCACCAGGCCTTTCTTCTGTGGTGCCACTGGGTGGGGTGGGGAGGTTTGAACCACCAACTTTTAGCTTGAAAGCCAAGTGCAAACTGTTTGCACCATCCAGGTACCCGTCCTCCTCAGCACTGTTCAACTAACCATCAGGGTCTTTCTTTCCCACTGGGCTGTGAGTTCCCAGAGGGAAGGTCTGGTTTTCTCCTATCATGCCTAACCAAACCCATTGCCAATGAGTCAATTCCAACTCAAAGCGAGCTCAGGATAGAGTAGAGCTGTCCCATAGGGTTTCCAAGGAGCGTCTGGTGGATTCGAACCGTCGACCTTTTGGTTAGCAGCTGAGCTCTTAACCACTGTGCCACCAGGGCTTCCTCCTATCATAAGGGCTCCATAAATGATTGTTCAAACAAACTGAACCGGGGCAGAGGTAGGGAGTATTGTTTACTTGGCGTTGGCTCTGCAAGCTCTCATAAGTTGTCTGAGGCAGTGATTACCGAGACTCTGAGCACGATAGATCGTGTTACAAGGAACTTAGCAATATTGCAGTCATCAGTTTCAATTGCCATGGTGAGAAGGGATTAGGGAATAGCAAACTGACAACCTGCCTTTTTCTAAGGGCTAAATTAGGAACAAGATTGGCATGCTGGTTGGGAAAGAGAGTGAGTCTGAAAGGGGACGTATGTTAGAGGGAAATTCGGAAGGTGTGTATGAGGTACTGTTAAAAACGTTGGACAACTTCAGGTTCAGAAGTGGCTCTTGCCAGAGAGGCCAAAGCAAAAAACCAAATTTAAACCCTCGCTGTTTCATTGATTCTGACTCATAGAGGCCCTGTAGGACAGAGCAGAACTGCGCCACAGTGTTTCCAAGGCTGAATATTTTTACGGAGAGGACTGTCATATCTTATTCCTGCAGAGTAGCTGGTGGGTTCGAACCACCCACCTTTCTGTTACAACTGAGTGCTTAACAACCGCACCGCCAGGTCTCCTCCAGAGAGGCCGCTCAGCAGAATTAAGCCCGCTTCCATAGCCCTTATCTGAGTTTTTTACTGCAGTGAGTTGGTAAACTCAGCAATGTCAGGAACTCTATATTGCCATTGTATCAGCACGATGCCTGATATGTGATAGCAACTCAGTAAATTTTGTTGACTGAATGAATGACTAAAAAATAGCCACTCTAAACACTGCTTTCTGCCTAGCTTCTTTCTGTCTACTCCACCCAGTCCTTTAGGCCAATCTGCCCGTCCCCATTCCATGTCCTCGCTGGTCCAGGAGAGTGAGCCCCAGTTTCTGTTTACCCCCTCTTCCCTATATTTCTTTTTTCCAGAACTGCTTGGGCTCTGGCCCCTTCTCTTCCCAGCTCTGGGACGAGGACCTAGATCCCTGCTCTGGCCCCATGTTCTGGGCTCAGTATGTACATTACTTGGCATCTGGATGTTGCCTTGCCCATGTTCATGGGTTTGGTCTCCCTGTACTCTCAGTGCTCACCATTACCTTGGGTCCAGTTCTGGATTTAGCTCTGTGGAAACCTGCCATCTTCATTGGGCTTCTTGGTGGGTCCCCAGCCAGGTGGAGCTCCAGCCCTGGTGAGAAGAGGACCTCTTGAAATTACTGGCCCCAGTACCTCACCCAGGGCACCATCCATTCCTGGCTGTCTTCCACCACCACCTTTAAGATGTTAGAGTGAGCCCAACTAAAATCTGGTATGAATGTACATGTGTGTATTTTCATGGTGTATATGCATGTGGGGCATATTGTAAGATGGGTGTGTGTGATGTGTATACACATGTATGTGGTTTGTTTCCATGAGTGTGCAGTGTGGTATACATGGCATGTATACCTGTGCATGGAATGTATATGTGGTGTGTGGTGTACATGAAAGTATACATGTGTAAAGGGTATACGTATGTGTTGTACACGATGTAGATACATGTATATGGGTTAGTATGGGGGGGTGTACATGGTGAGTCTATATATGTGTAGGGTGTATATGGTGTGCATATGCTCTACATGGTGTGCATACACGGGTGTGGTGTGTGTTCATGGGGTCCTGACCACCAGGCAGGGTGGGGACAGGTGCTGCTCAATGGTCTCTGAAGCAGGAAATGACCTGAAGGGCATGCGTGAGCCAAGGCTGCTGCTGGGGAACTGCATGGAGCCTCAAATCCAGGAGCTTGAAATACGTCATAGCTGTGGTCAGGAAAAAGAGTGGGAGGTCTGTTGAGACAAAGTGGCCCAGGACAAGGCCATGGGCAAGCGGGTGCTGACACCTCCCTTCTTGAAGCCCTGTGGACTGGGTCAGAGGGCAGCCTCTGGGAAGGAAACGAGGCAGCGTGTTCCTCTGTTGGCCATCCTTGATGACAAGCATTTATTAGCCTTTACATGGTGGCACACCCTGCATGAGATGCCAAAAACACAGAGACAAATCAGACACGGACCCTGGCTCACAGAAAACTAGTCTGTGGCCTGAGATGCCAGGGCTGCCGTGGGGAGGAGGGGAAGGAACCAGGGGAAGAAAAGAAGACAGGTTGTGTTAAAGGGAAAAGAGGGGGAGAGGGAGAGAGTCCTAGGACTAGGGGGGCCACAAAGGACAGAGGCTGTCCCTCTTCTTGGAGGTGGGGGCGGGGGTCACTGGAATGACAAGCCTGTGTGCAATTTGGTCTAATTCTGCCCATTTAAAAAACACGTATCTTTGAGTGATTATTAAAGTGTATCTGGAGCCCCCTACTAGGTCTGATGGCTTCCCAATACTCTTCCCACCCTTCTTCACTGCACCCCAGAGACGCAGACCCCTAAATCTGCCTCCTCCAGTCTCTGTCATCCTGACATTCAGTCCACCCCCAAATTCCAAACTTCTGGGGGAGCTATATTAGGTCATTTGAGCCTCCTCTCCTCTCCCCACCCTCCAGTCCCTGCATTTTTGCCACGTTAGCAAATCTGATGGATGGTGGCAAACACTTGAGGATAAAATATTGTAATCAGGAGAGTGTCCCCTCCCTCCCTCCTCTGTCCCTGGATCTGGTACCGACCGATTCCTGTGGAGTCAGCAGATGGATGGATGGTTTTGCTGGAGTGATAGAATGTGTGGCAGAACAACCCCGCAAGCTCCCAAGAAAAAGAGGAACAGGAATAGCTCAGGGAAGTGGAGGAACTGAGAGGGAGAAAGGGGACGAACGAGTGTAAATCAGAGTCAGCTGGAGGCTCCTGCTGCTGCCTTGTCCACAGTGCTTAATCAATCAGCCGTCTAGTCCTTTCTAATGTGTCTGGTGGCCTGGTCCCTGTTACCTGGCTGCCCCCAAGCTGGGCAATGGCAACAGAAATTTACCCTCCTCTTCCCTGATCCTTTCATCCAGGGCTTAGAATCAGTTCCTTCCAGGTTCTAACCCCTGCTGAGAATTTGCACTTCTAATAAGTTCCCAGGGGATGCTAATGCTGCTGGTTAGGGAGCAACACTGAGATCCATTAGTACAGCAGTGGTTCTCAAAATTTATTATACATAAGACTCAGCCGGGAATCTTGTTAAAATGTAGACTCTGATTCAGTATATCTGGGGTGGAAATGCAAATTCTCAGCAGGGGTTTGAACTGGAACTTCAAGCCCTGCTTTCATTTAACACTCAGCCATAATCTCCTAAGCACAACTCTGACCATAGTACTCTCCTGCTCTCATACCTTCCATGGCTCCCCACTGCCCATCAAATCCTGAGAAAATCCTCACTCTGACATCAAAGGCTTTCCATGACATTGCTCCATCTTCTACCACTCCATTTTGGATACCCTTACCACTGGCCAATTGTGCAAAAGGCATTCCTAAACATGGCTTTCTAGCCTTCTCTCAATTGTTTCTTCTCTCTAGATTTTTTCCTTCTATTTTCCCGTCTTAGCCTTTGGAATTCCCATCTAACCTAAGCCCACCTCAATCGTCACCTTTGCATGCTGACTTTGTAAGGTGCTTGCCAGATGCCATTTGGCCTGCTGTTACAGCAGTTATTACTCAAGAGCTCTGATTACTGTTACTCATATTTGTCTCTGCCATTAGATTGTGAACTTGTGAGGACTGTGTCAGATTTATTCTTCTATCTCTAAGGTGGTCTGCCCTGTTTCATGTTTGACATATATCCAATCAATGTGATGAGTTGAAATTTGTTGATTTAAAGTAATTGTAAAGTATCCTACCTGATAAGGCAAAATCAACATTATAGCTATTTGGTGCAGAGTGTAAATTTGGGGAGGTTGTTGACTTGATGGAGAAGAGATGAGGATTTGTTCTGTAGACGATTTTGGAATCTTCTGACAATTTCTCTGTCATTGGTGGTGTATCAGTCAGTTTTTGCTATGTAGCAACCAACCTCAAAAATCCCAGTAGCTTTAAACAAGTAACATTTATTTCCTTGCTTGAAGGTATGCAGGTCAACTAGTTTTGGTCATGGCTATGGGTGGGGGTCAGGTCTGTGGGTTTGGTTCAGTCTGTGCCTTGTGTCTCTTCCTTCTTGAACCAGTGGCTACCTGGGGCATGTTCTTCTCATGGTAGATCCCAGGAGTGCCAGAGGCCAACCCCAACCCTACAAGTACCTTAGAAGCTTCTGTTTGTGTTATCTCCACAACCCCATTGGCCAAAGCAAGTCATGTGGCCAAGCCCAACACCAATGGGTTGTGGAAATAGATTCTGCCACCATAGTGGAAGGAACTGCACAGTCATGTGGCAAAGGGCTTGCAGGTACAATACTGGGTGGGGAGCAGTGAATAATTGGAGACAATGATCCAATTTACTTTGGGAGAAAAGCTTTGGGGGAATACAGTGACCCGCAGAGCAGGTCCCAGAAGAGGGAACTTAAAGAGGCAGATTCAAGGGTAATCATACATGGTTTGGCATGGAATGATGTATATTCATGTCCTTGACCAACCTGGAACTTCCTAACTATGTGTTTGTGATTAAACCTCATAAACTCTCTGAACTTCATTTTTTCTCAGCCACCAAAAGGAGACAAAAGTACAAATACTTAGTGGAAGGATCGCTTGAGATCAAGCAGCTAAAATGCTTTGCTAGCTGAAATGTGAGACCTGTGTAAAGAGCCCAAGTCATGGGAGAGGCCAATGGAGAAGCTGCCCCTGGTGGTCAGCAAGATGGAGGAGGAAGATGAAGAGGACTGCAGCTGTAGGTGCCTGTGCCCTACTCAAGCCAGCCTACCTGGGGGTGTCAAGTTTGCCAGCCCAGCTGGTCTGGAGCTCAGCCCTAAGTTGCATGCCTACCTGTACATATCTGAGCTCTACCCCTCTGAGGCGACCATCCCTGTCTCAAATGCTGGGTGTCACCCAAATCCATGAGACCCAGTAGAGATAAGACCTCATGGTGTGACTGTAAAAATTCAGCACTAGGAAACGATAGCATAATGCCTGGCACATGGTTTGGGATTAGTACATGTTGATAACACTAACACACAAAATCATATGTTTACCAAGTCAACAAGGGCTTATATACATATCTGTCTCAGAGGTTTCCTGGCACAACAGAATTTATGGGAACACAATCCATTCATCTTTTGCAGCCATCCACTATGATGTGGAAATAGCTCGGATTAGCTTGTTAAATCCATCAAAATGGTATTTGTTAAAATGGGATTTTATGTGTTGACCACATAAATATTCATCAATTTATGGCTGTGCCCAAGCACATACCATGGCTTCTGCTTTCCCGTTACTGTGCCAGGAGGAAGCATCTCATGACAGCAAAATGGAGCTGGCGTTGTTTACCTGACACTGTTTGGACTCCTCAGAGCAGGCCTCTGCCAAGGAAAGGGTTTTCCAACAGATAGCCTACAGCTGCTACTGCCTTCCCTGGCATCCTCTGCAGAGCTAACTCATGGCCTACTTTCCCCGCCGTTCCCAAGCACACTGAGCCCTGGCTGAATGTATCAAACTTGTGTCCTTTTTCAGGAGAAAGAAATCAATAGAAATTGATTTGAAAATGTCAACCCATATCAACTGCCAACTGTCACTCCAAGACAGGTATTTTATGGATGGTGTAGATGTTTGGTCTCACCAAGGCTCCTCTCCTGGCTCTGACAGTCTGTGGTGTCACTAGTCAATCTACAAATATTCTCTGGGGGCCTTTTAGAGAGGCAGGTAGATGCAGAGTGTGTGGGTTTAGGAGCTGAACTGCCTGGGTTTGAGTCCTGGCTCCATTATTTAATTGCTGTTTGACCTTACAAAAGTTATTTGATCTCTCTGAACCTTAGAGGCCTCATCTTATAAATTAAGATAATAATGTTGTTAGCTGCCATTGAGTTGGCTCTGATTTATGGCAACCCTGTGTATAGCAGAATGAAACATTGCCTGGTCCTGTACCATCTTCAGGATCATTGGCATGTTTGAATTCAGATGGACAATATTCTGTTGTAATCCATAGGGTTTTCATGGGCTAGTTTTTGAAAGTAGATCACCAGGCCTTATTCCTACTCTTTCTTAGTATGACCCTGCTGGTATTTGAAATACTGATGACATAGCTTCCAGCATCATAGCATCACGCAAGCTACCCCAGTGTGACAAACTGACAGACAAGTGGTGGATAATAATAGGATGTACTTTATAGAGCTGTGAGAATGAAACAATAAGCCATGTAAACAATTTATAAAATATGGAGAAATAGTAAGTGCAAATATAAATATTAACCACTATTATTTGTATGTCTCTTTGCTAGGCACTGAGGATCATAAATAAGATAGTTGGATGGGCAAGCATGCACAAGAAAAATGCACAAAAAAGCGTGCAACTGATACATGAAAAGATTATAGTACTTGGAGTCTGAAATCCTGGGTTTGAATCTCAGCTCTGCCATTCCATGACTTGGAGCAATTTCCCTGAAAGTCAGTTTCACTTTCTGTAAAATGGGGACAAAAATCACAGTGATTGTTAAGCAGTCTTGTTATGTGTTTCTACTTACAATAACCACTTTGAGATTAGAAGTGCACAGTGCTTGGGTTAGTAATTTTATTATACCCATGAAAAGATCATTCCGTGATATTGAGTGGTAAGCCCTAAATGCCAAATGTGTACTACAGAGAAAGCTTTGACATTGAGAGACGCTTTGGGCAGGAATGGTTTAAAAGGCTTATCAGAAAAGATGGGATTGATTTGGGCATTGCCAGGGAATAGCTTTGATAGGTTCAGAGAAGACTGGCTGGTACATAGTAGGCCTAACTTACAACGTATACAGGTACAAGCTTAGTAGAAGCCTTCATTTCATAAAGGGGAATGCTCGCATAAATTTTCACACTTTGGGAAGAATTAAGATTGTAACAGTTAGGTGTGTTGCCTGTTCTGCATGTGTTGCCTGATCTGGGTGTTAGTAACTACCTGGTTACCTGCTCACAGTGGGCAAGAGTGGAGGCAGAAAGACAAGATAGAGGTTTATGCAGTTGGGATGGTGAGAAATGATGGTTATTTGGCTTAGGATGTTATCTGTGGCAGTGGAGATAAGTGGACAGGTGCAAAGTAATTTTTGGAGGTAGAGCTGTCAGGACTTGCTGATTTATTCATTCAACTCTCTAGGCTCTGGGGATATAGCAGTAAACAAAACAAGCAAAAAAATGTGCTTGTCTTGCTTAAGTGTTGGTGGAAGGTGGAACACAGAGGACGGAGAGGGAGTAACAAGGATGACTCCCAAGTTTCCTACCTGAGGGGATAGTGTACTATTTGCTCCATGGTGGAATTTCGAAGACCTTATAGGACTCTCAACTTCCATGTGGGAGACCCAGGTTCAATTTCCAGCTGTTATACCTCGTGCGCAGCCACCACCAGTCTATCTGTGGTGGCTTGAGTGTTGCTATGATGCTGAACAGGTTTCAGCGGAGCTTTCAGACTAAGAAGACTAGGAAGAAAGGCCTGGCAATCTACTTCTGAAAATCAGTCAATGCAAACCCTATGGCTTACAATGGGCTGACCCACAACTGATCATAGGGATGGTGTAGGACCAGGCAGTGTTTTTTTCTGTTGTGTATGAGATTGTCATGGGTTGGGAGCTGACTCAATGGCAGCTAAACAGCAATCAAGGTGTAACTTCTTGCCTTGACTATTCCAGTCCCTTTTCTCCTTTGTGAGGCTTTGAATCCTCTTCTGGGTTACTTGTTTATTCTGCGTTCCCCCATTAGCATCCTCGTGCCAGGGTCTTTGGGACCAATGAGAGTGAATTGTTATTCTCTCAGTTTGTGTGCTCAAAGGTTACTCCTTATACAGAGTCTTTGTTCACTCAGCCTGGATAGCTTCAAATATGGCACAGATCCCACATGGTGCTGGGGTTTAAGGAGATTTCTTCTCCGTTGTTATACTCTGCAAGGTGCTGGTCACAACCACTTAACAACCTTGCCCATTTGCTGTGGTGGGAGGTCTCATACCCTGCAGTTGGTAACAGTGGCAGGCACTTCCCTGGTTGAGCCTGACCTTAACAATGTCATACCTGGACAGGTGTTCCAGCTTCCACTGGACTTTCTGCATACCATAATCAGACAGGGCCTTCTACATTTTCCCAGCTAGCCATGTCTTACTGATCAGGCAATGCTGGATGTATTAAATGAAAAAAAAAAATTAAATGAAGGAGGATAAAATTCTAGAGCAAAGACACAATGGGATAAAGTTGTGGGGGCAGGGAATTTCAGGCAAAGTCTGGAATCAGCCCAGATGGAATGTCTAAGGTGTCTGTTTGGGAAGCCCTTTGGGAGATGGCTAGGGCTCTTTTGAGTGTCTAACATCAGCTGGGGGTCCACCTTCACCTCCCTGCTGGGAGAATACGTGGAAGAAGCCTCTCACTTAGAATTATAAACGATCCTAGTGAACATAATTTCAGCAATTACTGATGTTCAGTAATTATGCCAGTGCTGATTCACAAAGGGCTGTTATTTGCTCAGCATGCTCACTGCACATTATCCCTTTACCTGACTAACAGTGTTTTCTCGCTGCAGTTATGGTTTGCTTGTCAAGTTAAGTGATGTTTGCATCTTTGAGCTTGTCAAGACACTGGGATTAAAGCTGAAGTTCTGTTCCCCCCCATTCCAAGATTTTCTTGGTGTTTCTTGATGAGAAGGGAAGGAAATGAAAAAAGTAAAAAGAAAGCAGGTAAAGCAGCCCTATTGACTGATGGGGAAATTATAGTTTAAAAAGGTGAAGTGACTTGCACAGGAGTAGTGAGAAGTAGGTGGGATTTGTATTCCTCTCTTTCTTAGTCCAGATGTGGTCTCTGGGCATATTAGGAAGACTGAGAGCTGGCTCACCTACCTCCATCTGTCACACAACCACAGCAATTTACTTGGTTTGAAATGGTTAAGTACCATTCTAAGTCTCTGCTTCAAGTTGTAAGAATGCTCAGAGATCTAGGTCAGTGTGGTCTCAGACCAGCAGCATCAGCATCACCTGGGAACTTGTTAGAACTGCACGTACTTGGGCCCCACCCAAGATCTAAGGAATCAGAAACCCTTGGGGTGGGGCCCAGCAATCTGTGTTTTCACAAACCCTCCAGGTGATTCTGATATACCCTCAGGTTTGACAATTACACCGAGGCCCTTGATACCCGAAGTGGGTTCCACAGGCCAGCAGCACTAGCATCGCTTGGGAGCTTGTTACCAAGGCAGTGTCTCAGGCTGCACACAGACCTGCTGAATCAGAGTCCACGCTTTAACAAGATCCCCAGGTGATTCTGATGTAGGCTCAAGTTTGAGTATCACTTATTCCAGTCCAAATGTGTCCTTTTATTGTTGATAAAAGACAGAATGACTTGGTGGTTGTCCCACCAATTAGTGACAGAACCTACCTCCAATTACTATTAATAATTTTAATCGATAGCGTTTACTAGATGCTTTTCAAGGAGTCCTGGTGGTGCAGCGGTTAAGTGCTCTGGCTCCTAACTGAAAGGTCGATGGTTCAAACCCATGAGAGAAAGATGTGGCAGACTGCTTTCGTAAAGTTTACAGCCTTGGAAACCCAATGCGGCAGTTCTGCTCTGTCCTTCGTATGGGGTCACTGTGAGTTGGAATCTACTTGAGAGCAATGGGTTTATGGGTGCTTTTTGAGGTCACCCCCTTAAAGCTGATATCGTCATTGTCTCACTATTAATATGCTTTAAAGAGGACTTGCTGTATGCCTGGCTTTGGCTCTTGGATTTTCCCATTTAATTCTCCCCATATCCCTTTGAGTTAGGTACAGGAGAAACCCTCTTATTTAGAGTGGGTAGTTGATCAGGTAATTGAAAAAAACAGCCAATTAAGGCAGAGAATCATACAGTTAAATAACATTTACTTTTAACCTAAATACATAAATGTATATACATGCACCAATTTTTTGTTGTGCGGGGGTGGTGGTCAAGGTCTCTTCCTTATATACTGATAATCCTTTCCTCTTTAAGTTTACACATCTTTTTTATGATTCCCAGTTTGTGTTCCTTTAAAGTGGACAAGAATTTAAGATGTGAGGAAATCAGAGGGCAGAATCCTTCTAGTGTTTTATTTTTTTTCCCCAAATTCTTAATTCTACAGGATTTTAAAAAAGTGATTTGCCTTGTTCAGCCTTTCCAGAGTATTCATTCAACTCAGGTTCATAGACACATTGACTCTTCTGTGTAATATTGAATGAAAGTCTGTGATTACAGTAACAAGTGTAATTGACATAGACAGGCTTGGAACCAATATAACTATTAGAAGCAATCCAACTCTTAGAAGTGAATGGGTGTGTATGAGAGTAGCCTACTAACCCTGAATATTCAAGTGCGATAAGTTCTAGTCAGCAGGTCTCACGGAGAGAACGGAGAATGTTGGTTAAATGGCAAAGAGCTGAGATCTTGACCCATGTTATTACTATCCCTATGAGGTTCAGAAGGAGCCCTGGTGGCACAATGGTTAAGTGCTTGTTTACTGACTGAAAAGTTGGCAGTTTGAACCCACCCAGTCACTCTGCAGTAGAAAGACCTGGCAATCTGGTTCCATAAAGATTACAGCCAAGAAAACCCTTTGGGGCAGTTCTACTCTATCACATGGAATCACTATGAGTTGGAATCAACTAAATGGCACCCAACAACAGCAGCATGAGGTTCAGAGAGGTTAAGGACTCTAGCTAGTAAGAGGTGGAGCGGGGATGCAGGTGGTCTGAATCCAGAGTCCCTACCATACTCCCCTAATTCTTATATTTTTAGGTTAAAAAAAGAAAAGATAATCAGTGCTTTTCTCTCAAAATGTGTGAATACTTCTCCATTCTTCCCCTCTTCCTGCACTCTCTCCCTTTCTGTACTTGCTTTGGCAAGAGAACTTGGTGTTCCTGACAATTGAAATATGTGCATTAATTGATCTAAATGTCTGAGCATCAATATTCTTGGACAAAACATTGTCAGTGCACTGTCTCATGGCAGAGGACTGGTTAATGGAGAAGCAAATGCAGAAGGGGGAATCAATTAGACTGAAAGTTTGGTGCAACCCCTTGAATAAGTGTTTGTGAATAGTATGCATTTCCACTTCCTCTGCCATGTCCTTGTAGCCAAGTTGACACACACTTTTCGGGGGGACACAATCGACTTGACAGTGCACAACAACAATAACAACATTGTTGCTGTGGTTCTGTTTTTCCAGTCCCCTTTCCCTAAGGAAATATAGGAAGGCACAATCAGATATAGCAAAGAAAAACATCCTGTTTTGGCTATTTTGGCCTTCTTTTATCACCCTAGCCCTGTGCTCTAGGCACAGTAAGTGCTCGATAAATATTTGTGCCAACTTGAATGAAACACTCTTAGGTCAGTGTTTTTCACTGATCTGTCTCATGACGATACGTGTTGTAAGAGATGTTTCCTTCTATCAGATCCTTTGGTACTTCTGTAGTTTTGAAGAATTCCCAGTTTCTCCACCTGTGATTGCTTACGGTCTTCATATTGTCAAGTACAGGCATTTTCTGAACTGTGGTTTAAAGGGGATCTTGTGTTCCTCTAAGATTTTTAGTGAAATGCCTGCAGACAATTGCTTATAGAAATGGCAAATGGCTTCCATGGTTTGCTGCCCTGTTTTGTTTCTTGGATCTGAGTGTTCTGTGATCTGAGGCTTGTGTCTCTCAGCTATCTCTGAGTCCCACTGTGGTTTTATAGCCCCTGGCTTTTTGGCGGAAACAGTAACTTATAGATTTGTCTTCAGCTGAAAAAGTCTCAGCTTTCTGTGCAGGAGTCTTCATGCTCTAGTAGAAGCAGGAAAATGTGATGGTCAGGAGAGAGGGAAGTAACGTAGATGTCAAGGCAGAAGTGGGTGCTCTTGTAAAGCTGTCCTGTGAAAGACAAAGGAAGCTGAGGCCAAGTCCCCCAATGTCCTGTAAGTATGTTCTTGTGTCTTCGTGGGGTTTTGACCTTGAATTGTCTGGGAGGTGGCTGGGATGAAAGAACTCAGATTGGGTAAATAACTGTGTGCGCATGAGGAGATCACCTGCAGCTCTTTTCAATCTTAGATGTTTGTGACAGGTGTCTTCCAATTACTTCCCCCAGTTCTACTCTTCACCCTTCTCCACGCTGCTCTTTTCCCAGAAGGCTGACCTTTATGGATCAGCACGTGGGGCCAACCAGTGTGAGTCCTGGTAGGAGAGCAGAGAAAGGGAGCAGAACATGGACAGAGTATTTATTTCCCTGGAGAATGGTCTTAGGCTGGCTGTGTCTCTGACTGAAGGTCAGTGGTCTTCTCCAGGTGGCTTCTTTACATGACTATCTCCTTCCAGTCCTGATATCTGTTCCTTTCCCTTATCTCTTGGAACCTAGAGAGGGTAACAAATGCACTGTTCCAACTCCAGGCACTGCAGTATCTGCCCACACCTTTGTAAATGGCCCTTTTATTAAACCTTCCTTGAATTATCCCAATATGAGTGTCTACTGCTTCATGCCGGGACCCTCACTGTTGCAGTCTCAAGTTGCTCTGCTTCCCTGGCAGGTAAGAGTCAATAAGACATAAAAACATTATAATTGAGTGTATAAGAGAGGTGGTTTTAGTTGCAAGAAACAGAAAACAATCCTGGATAATTTAATCAGAAAAGGCATTTATTGGTGCATTACTGGGTAGCTCACAGAAAGAACTTGGAAGGATAAGAATGAGGCAGGAGTCTGGACAGCATGGATCACAGAGTCATTCTGGTTGGACATGGCTGTAGGTTACTGCTTGCCTGGGCTCCTGATGAGACCCCTGCTGTTGCGAATGCATTCTCAACTGTATCTGCATTTTTGCATCACTTCCTTAAAGTTCAGAATCCCAGCTGGGGGCATCTGCTTGGTTTGTTCTTGGCTGATCCATACAGCACCTTAGTTTTGGAAGGGAAGAGAAGTAAGCTTCTCTTTCCTGTCAGCTTGTTCCGTTAAGCTTGAAACCCTACAGAATCCAGAGGAAGGCCATTGTTCGTGTCTTCTTTCTCTCTGCTGCCCATCCCACCTCCCATGCCTACCCCCAACCTCAGCAGCCACCTCTGGCTTCTCCAGGGCTGGGACTGGGGGAGAGAGGAGAGTTATGGTGCAGAAAATGTCTTACTTGGCTGATAACTATCTTGACCTGGTGTTACTGCTGTCTGGGCTTGGCAGGTGTTCAAAGCTGAATCTTGCTCTCACTGACTGAATCTCCCTTCTGGCTGGCCATCTGGTATTCCATCTCTTCTGTTGGGGTGCCATATCCCCTCATTTGCTTGGTAGAAATTCAAAGACCCCCATATGGCATCCCTCCAAAGCTACTTAAAACCCATTTTTTTCCTTTGGTCTTTGTAAAAGGGCACAAAGGATTCGATTTTTAACAATCTCATACAGTTCTGGCTGTTCATAGTGGTGGCAAGTCATCTGGTTTAAAGATGCAGAGTGGCTGAAGACCTAACTTTGCTAAACAGTGGTTTTGTCCTTGGGCACCATCTACACAGTGGGTGGTCTAATAAAGACCAGAACCATCTATTGAAGCGCCTCGATATAAGCCAAGGTGGAGAGAGCCCAGAGTTGGCTCTATCAGGACTGGTTTTCTCCCAGAAAGGATTCTCAGAAGATTTGGAGTTCCTGTTAAGTGTCTCTTAATTTTTACCTTTTCCTAGTAAAAGAACAAAACCTTGTCATGGTACTTAACGCTTCGAAATATCCGCTTGGCCAAGACCAAGTGTGCCTTGATCTGGCTAAATTGGCCATGTTTTATTTTATGGTTTGTGAGTTTTCATTCTGTTTCACAGATCTCATTTGTCATTTTAAATAAACGCTTTTTTCCTTTGCTGTGTGTCAGCCCACGTAATCAGGGCTGTTAGTTAATCTCAAACCTTTTTCGCAATAAGTAACCTGGGTAAATGTAAATAAGGTGAACTCCTGCAGCTAAGGCTCTGTTACATCAAACCAGAACCACAGTCTGGTACTTGGCTGTGGCCTGCTGTTAAGGAGAAGGTCCTACCCCACATGACTTTTTTTTTTTTATCTTTTTCTGGCTGTGAAAAGGCCAAGACACTGGTTTGGGAGGACGGAGGTGTGAGGAGAGTGCCACCAGATCTTTACTATCATTTCAGAGAAGTAGATTCAGGTTCTCATTTCTCTGTGGTACTAAATTTTAGAAGAGATTTCCAAGATGTTAAAGGGGGATGAAGATGTGAAATACTGATTTTATTTTGTAAATGCTTATTGCATGGAACACGGAATCATGTTGGTATTGGAAACCTTTACGGTCTCTGTCTATTGGGCAAGAGTTTTCATTTTCCATCTAGACATCTGGAATCACAGATTATATGGATATAAGAAGTAACAGGAATTCCTTGCATTTGAAACAAAATTAGCATTTCATTTCAAATCCTTATTTACTTTATCATCCTTGGCTATTTTCTTTGGATAAACTCTTAGACGTAAAATATCTAGGTAAAAAAGACAAGAACTTACCAATAATTTTAATTAACTATTTCAAACATATTACACAAGTAGAGAGAATACAGTATGAAGATTTTACAAGCTTCTAATATGCACTGGAAACCCTGGTGTTGTAGTGGTTAAGTGCTACGGCTGCTAACCAAAGGTTTGGCAGTTTGAATCCGCCAGGTACTCCTTGGAAACTCTATGGGGCAGTTCTACTCTGTCCTATAGGATTTTGTTTTTTTAATATGCATTTTGTCCCGTTGGCTTCTGGGGAATAGCATCAGTTTTCACCCCCATCAGCAGTGTTTGAGAATGTCCATATCCTGACTTTCTGGACAGTATTGGACTTAAAGATTCAGTGGATGAAGAATGATGTCACATTATTTTAACTTTCATTGATTTGATTACTAGGGAGGGTAAACATCTTTTTACACATTTATTGGCCATTTGTCTATTTTTATTGATGTATTGCACTCAATTTTCTACTATTTCATTCCCCTTTTCCTTGCTAATTTGTAAAAGGTCTTTAAATATTGAGGCTATTAACCCTTTCTCTGGCGTGCACATGGCAATTATTTTTCTCATTTGTCATTCGGCTTTCAATTTTCTTCATAGTGTTTCTTGACATATTGAAATATTACATTTTTATAGAGTTAGATCAATCAATTTTTTACTTATAATTTTTCTTCCTTTGGTATTATGCTTGGAACTCAAGGTTATATAAATCTCTACCTACTTTTTTTTTTTTTTCTTTAACGCTTAAGTAGTTTTATTTCCTACATTTAAATCTTTAAGACAACTGGAATTTATTTTGGTATATGGATGGTACAAGGTGGGACTCTCTTTTTCTTTTCAAATAGTTAAATTTGAGCAATGCTTATTAAATCTTGCCTTTTCCTATTGATTTAAAATGCTTCTATTATCATACACTAAATATTTATATTTAAGGCTTTTTATTGTGTTCACTGATCTGGCTGTCTAATCTTGTACAGTACCCGAGTGGTTTTATAAATAGAAGTTTTATGTAATGTTTTGTTTTTTGGCAATTTCTCCTGTCTCCAATTCTTTCAGCTGTTATTCCTCTTTTTCATAACTTTGTTGTGGCTGCTTTCAGATGGTTATTAGCAGCGTTAAACTTTAGAAAATTTCTGAAATTTTATCAACTGCTTGACGTTTATACTTGATTTGGGGTAATTTATTTATTTTTTATATAATTGAGTCTTGCCACTCAGGAACATTGAATTTCTCTCTTTTCTGTGGAGGAAAGGGACCATGTTTTATGGCCTTAGTAAAGTTTTGGTGTTTTATTCATGAAAACTGTACTTATTTTTAGTTAACTTTATTCTTAGTTATTTCATATTTTGACATAATTGTGAATGGGGCTATTTCCCTCTATTTTCTTACTGGCTGTGGCTTAAATAGGGGAAGTTACTTGTTTTCTTGTATTTATTTTATAACCACCAAATTCAATGAACTGTTTTATTAGCTCTGATCATTTACAGCTGATTTTCTTGGGTTTTCGAAGTTGAAACTGGCATCATTTGCAATAACTAAAATTTTGTTCTTTTTTCAATATTTTCCTTCTCTCTTCCTTCCACCCTTCCTTTCTTCCCTCTCTCTCTTTTCCTCTCCTCTTCTTCCTCTTTTCCTTCCATTATTAGCATGTCTAGAAAGTGTTAAATAATAGTGAGCATTCTTGTGTTTCTGAAGAGAAATGCCTTTCATGTTTTTCACCTTTTTGATTTAAATTATATTTGATAATATTTCATTAGTTATTTTGCAACTAGACTAGTATGTGAAATTGACCTGAGGTTTTTTCTCCTTCTATTTTGGTATTAAGTTCTGCTAACTTGAACAGAGAAGATGGTCTTTTACATTATTTTTTCTGCACTCTGAAAGAGTTTATTTATTGTGATAACTAGCTACTACTTGAAAATTTAAATGAATGCGCCTGCAAAACTGCGTGGGTTCTGGTCCTTTCATGAAAGTAACTCATTCTAACTGTGTAATAGCTTTCCCTTTTCTGGGACTGGCTTCCATACACCTTGGTGGGCCCCCGCTGGCTGTGTATGTTCTATGGGAGCCTGGTGCCTTGGCTATAGCTGAGGATTTTTTGTTTTAAACCAGGGGAACATGGTAAGTGCCCTTCTGATTCTGGGAGCTGTGAGAGTTAGGGTTGTGTGTCAACTTGGCTAGGCATGATTCTCAGTGGTTTGGCAGTTAATGATGTAGTTTGGCAGTCATATAATGATGTGATTACTTCCATGATGAGATTTGATATAATGTGATCACCTCCATGATGCAATCTGATGTGAGCAGCCAGTCAGCTAAAGGGAGTTTCCTTGGGGGTGTGGCCTGCATCCAATATAAGTGGACATTCTGGCAAGACTCGTGGGCTTTTGCTCACTCTGGATCTTGCAGCTGGCTCCTGTTCATCTGACTTCCAGTTCTTGGGAGCTGAGCTACTGGCTTACTTGCCTTCTTGCCTGCTGATTTTGGGATTTGTTGGTCTTCGCAGCCTGTGAGCCAGAGCCCTGGTATCTGACTTCCTAATCTTGAGTTTGCCAGCCCCTGTGGCTATGTGAATCAAGAGAAGCCTCCAGCTTGATCCACGGACTTGGGTCGTTCCAGCTTCTACAACCACAACAGCCATTTCATTGATATAAATCGCTCTCTCTATATATATTTATATGCTTTACTGGTTTTGCTTCTCTAGAGAACCCGGCCTAGGACAGGAGCCGTGGGCTGAATTTCAGAAATTACAGTTGAACTAGGTCCTTGCTTACCATATGAAGAAGGATAGAATGAATCCAGTGCCCTGAAAAACAGTGAGAATGATGGATCTAGCTGTTTCTGACACTCAGCTCTAGTGTCTGTCATTCCTGTAGTTATGTGGGGTGCCCCATAGTCCTCCCAGTAAATTCCCTTTATGCCAAAATGAGTTTGACTTGGGTTTCTGATACTTCTAATGAAAACAGCATAGGTTCTTTAAAAAGCTGGCTGGAGTTTTCCCAGTTGTCAAATATTTGTTAAGAAAATACAAATTATCAAAATTTATTTTATTGAGGTTTTCGAATTTATAAGCATAGCATATGTAATGTTTTCTTATAAGTAAAAAGGAACTCAGCTATGATTATGAAAAATATCAACTTTTCCAATATATACCTTTTATATACCACATATACTTTTCCCAATTTCTTTTTGGTCCTTTCTGGCATGAAATAATCATACCATTAGAAATATTGCATTTCAAAGATTACATCGGGAAAACAATTGTTTCAATGTGACAAAAGAGGGGTGGGGTTACAGACTTCCAGGTCCACAAGAAGTTATTTTTTCTGCAGAAATATCTGTAATAAAGGTTTATTTTTATTCCTGCAGGTATATTTGGTTATTGCAGACTAAAAATGAGAAATTGCTTTATCAATACTGACAGAAACAGACCCAAATGTCTCCTTATTTGCCCTTATAGTCCCACAAGCAGGAGACTTCCTTTGAATTCAACCTTACACTTTTGCTGGCAGCACTGTTTACAAGAACCAATGGCAAAAAAGAACCTTATATGTAAGGATAAATAAAAGAACACACTCCTATGATAATATTCAGCCACTCAAACAGCACTGCTGGTTCTTCTCATTTTCTGACTACAGCTTGTCTAATTCTGAACCAATAGTGTTCCTCATAACATACATCAGTTAGCTTTGCTGTAAAACAAACCACTTCAAAATGTAGCACCTTAAAATATCAAGTATTTATTTAGCTCATAATTTCGTGCTTTGGCAGTTTGGGATGGGTTTAGCTGGGAGGTTCTTCTGGTATTGGCTGAACGCTTACCTGCCAGGTCTGTTGAGGGCTGGTTGATCAAAGAGAAGCCCCGTTTGGGATAACTTATCTCTACTCCACATGCTCTCTTATCCTCAGTCAGGCTGGCTTGGGCTTGCTCACCTGAATAGACAGCAGACTTCTTAGAGAGAGTGAGAAAAAAAAACCAAAAACCAAATCCACTGCCGTTGAGTCGATTCCGACTCATAGCGACCCTATATGACAGAGTAGAACTGCCCCATAGAGTTTCCAAGGAGCGCCTGGCAGATTGGAACTGCCAACCTTTCGGTTAGCAGCCGTAGCACTTAACCACTACTCCACCAGCGTTTCCAGAGAAGAGTGAGAGGAAGTGGGTAAAGCCTCTTAAGGCCTAGGCTTGGAACTGCACAAGTAATATCATGATAGATGGAGAAAATATTGAAGTTGTCAAATATTGAAGTTGGCGGAGAATATTGAATATAGCATGGACTGCCCAAAGAATGGACAGATCTATCTTGGAAGAAGTACAACCAGAATGCTCCTTAAAAGCAAGGATGGCGAGACTACATCTCACAGACTTCTGATGTGTTATCAGGAGGGATCTGTCTCTGGGAAAGGATATCATTCTTGGTAACATAGAGGGTAAACAAAAAAGAGGAAGACCCTCAATGAGATGAACTGACACAGTGACTGCAGCCTTGGGGTCAAGCATAACAGCAATTGTGAAGATGGTGCAGGACTGAGCACTGTTTCATTCTGTTCTACATAGGGTGGCTATGAGTCGGAACTGACTTGACAGCACCTAACAACAACAACAACAACATAATTCTTAATTATAATGTAACATAACTCTTTTTCTCTTTGGTTCAAAATTTCCATATATGGTTTAAGAAATCTTTCTCTACTCTTCAGTTTCACTAATTTCTGCTCTTATTTTCTTCCTTGCATTTTCTTTAGATTCAAATTGCTACCCTTTTTCCGAATTTTTGAGACTGTATGCTTCACTTCGTGATTTTCAGCCCATACTTTTTTCTAATATATGCATGGCATTAGTTATAATCTTTCAAATTTTGATATGTTTTGTTTTCATTATGATTCAAATAAAAAAGTTTTCTCATTTTCTTAATGATTTCTTCTTTGATCCATGGCTTGTTTAGAAGTGTATTTCTATTTTCAAATTTCCAAACATGTGGATTCTTTTGCTATTATTTTTTCCTGATTTCCAGCTTAATTCCGCCGTCATCAGAGACCTTACTTTGCATGATTTAAATCCTTTCAAATTTGCTGATGCTTGTTTTCATCCGGGGTACGGCCAATTTTGGAAATTGATGTTCTGCGTGTCCATGTACCTATGCCTCTGTCACATGTTCTTCCGGGAGAACACAGGCCAAGACTTAACTCTTGAATCTTCATCATGAAACCTAGATATTATCATTGTAAATCAACCTTTACTGTCCTATTTAATGTTTGCTTTTTTTTTTTGCCTTGAATTTACTTTATCTGATATGAATGCTCATTCCGACTCATAGCAACCCTATCGGACAGAGTAGAACTGCCCTGTAGGGTTTCCAAGGAGCAGCTGGTGAATTCGAATTGCGACCTTTTGGTTAGCAGCTGTAGCTCTTAACCACTACACCACCACGAGTTGGAATCGACTCAACGGCAGTAGGGTTTTTTTTTTTTTTTTTTCTGGATATGAAAGCTGTACTTATGCTTTTAACATTTGCATTTTGCCTAATATGCATTGCCATTTTTATGTTTAACATAAAAAGAGTCTTTTTGTCCCTTGAAAACCCTACAATTGGATTGTCTTTGACTTAATTTTGTCTTTTAATAGTAGAATTTAACACATTGGCAGTTACTGTTAAGACTATTTCATATTATTTGTTTAGTTTTGTTTTAGATGCTTTTTATTTTTATGCCTTCTTGATTTTGTACTACTTTTACTATAGAGCCACATTTACTTTGCAGTTAAAAAATGTTATTTTAGAAGATATATTTTAATTACAGTTGTGGTTTTTAAGGTTTTCAAAAACATTCTTTAACATATTCTAATTTCTGTAGTCAAACATGAAATTATATTTTTGAATTTTTTCTAGTTAGTACACAGAGTGAGCATATTTTTACTCTTTTATACACAACTGGGGTTTTGTTAACAAAATCTAATGTCTTACATTGGATTATTCTTTTTAATGAATAATTTTTGACATTTACGTTATTTTATAAACAGATTTGCAAGTACCATTTGGATATCTCCTCTTTTTAGCTGGTTACAGAACTCTCACCACTTATCTTTTATACCTCAGTTATCCCATTCTTGAGCTTTTAATTTTGTCTCATGTCTTAACTAAATACCTGTACCAGTTGCTTGGAGTTATTCTGATTCATGACAACCCCTTGTGTGTCAGAGTAGAACTGTGCTCCATAGGGTTTTCAATGGTAGGTTTTTCAGAAACAGATCACCAGGCCTTTCTTCTGAGGCGCCCATGGGTGGACTCAAACCTCCAACCTTTGGCTAGCAGCCAAGGCATGCTAATCATTTGCAGTACCCAGGGATACCACATCTTGACTGCTGTATTTTTCATGAATAATGCGACCACGCATACAGCGCTCATAGCTTACCTAGGAAAATAATGCATGAGGTAGTTGTGCAATTGGCAAAAAAAAAAAAAAAAGCATATCGCGCATGTTATTTTCATAAAAACATGGTAGTTGGTGTTTATTTTCAAGTTGAGTTTTTTTTTTTCCCCAGACAGATATATGGTGGCATATTTTTTAAATTCCTTGGTTATTTGAGAAAAATTTCCTTTTGCCTCTATACGATAAAGGACAACTTTCCTGGGTCTAAAATTTTTGGGTTACAACATTTTCCAGGCTTTCTAGGTATTTATCTTTTTTTCATTGATTTTTGAAATTAGATATCTGGAATGTGACTATCCTTTTAATCTTACAGTTTTTTTTTTTTAGTTTAGGAAAGCTTTTTTTTTTTTTTTTTTTTTACTTTGGATTCTTTTCTGTTCTTGTCACTCTTGAAAATAAACCAGTTATCTGGTCTATTGCATTGCAATTTTGCGTCCTTCATTTTTATTATCTTTTTGCCCATAATTACTATCTATCATTGTGTTTTTCTCCTAAATCCTGGGAAAGCTTTTAGTACTTTTTATCTGCGTCACTGATTTTGTTTTTCGAGTAGAAATTTTGTTTTTGCCTTTGGGGATTTAAAATTCTAGTCTAGCATTTTTCCTTATTCTTTGCTCAGACTTGTAACATTTTTTGCTTGCCTGTGTTAGAGAGAAGGTGCACTGCTTAAAATGAGTCAGGTCTGGGCAGAGGGGTGTGATCTCCTAGAGTCTTTTCAGAGTCTCATCCATTGTCTTCCCAGATGTACTGCTCTTTGGTTAGAGGGATAGTTTTATATTCTGTGCCTTCGATCTGGTCCTATCTGCTCTGTACCTATGAGAACTTCCTTCAAGTTTCTGGCATTTATTCCCTTAACAAATATTTGTTGAGCAACTCTTATGTTTCTGGCATTGTTCTAGGTACTTGAGATCCATCAGGGAGTGAACAGATAAATAACCCTGCTCTTATAGTTGGATTCTAGCAGAAGTTAGGGGGGAGGGAGATAATAAACATATCAATAAATTTTATAGTGATTTAGCAGCTGATATAAACACAAAACCAGTTGCCATCAAGTCGATCCTCACTCATGATGACCCCATGCATGTCAGAATAGAACTATGGTCCATAGGGTTTTCCAGAAGTAGCTCGCCAGGCCTTTCTTCCAAGGTGCCTCTGGGTGAACTTGAACTCTCAATCTTCTGGTTAGAAACTGAGCATTAACAAATTGCACTACCCAGGAACCCTAATATAAGCATGGAGTAGGGTAAAGAGGGCATCAGGAGCGGCAGTGGGAAGGGATGAGATTGGTTTGTACTTTAAGTATGAATGTATTTAAGCAGGATGGTCATGATCAGCCCCATTGAGGATAATGAGCAAAGTCTTAAAGGAGGTGAGGAAGCTGGCCTCAGGCAGACAATTTTCTAGTGTCTAACCTTGTTGAGGTGGTTCCTATGAGCCTGTATTTTATTGGTCATTTCTATAGGACTTGGGGACAGGGACGGTAGATGGGTATTACATACCTATGCTTGTGATACGCTCATGGCCGGAGGTCTCTCATGTCTTCTTGCAAACCCCCACAGCTGGCTCTGCAATGGAGCCATTGTTAAGATGGGCTCTGGTGCAGGGTGAAGAGATGGACCAGGAGGTCAGAGTGAAAACTGGCAGACAGTCAGGCATTGGGCAAGGCATGGAGGCTGGTGATCATGGTGGTCTAGTCTGGAATGGGGCGTATTTAGGACACATGATCAGAAACAGGCCATAAGTAAAGATATGAGAAGAGTCTGGGGCATAGTCTGGGAGGTGGGAAGACGCTGTGGGATACAGTCGGAGGGCTGGTGAAAAGTCAGTGTATTTGTTTCCTAGGATGCTGTAACCAAGTACCATGAACTGGATGTGGCCTTTGTGTCTGGCATCTTTCGCTTAGCATGATGTTTCGGAGATTCATCCAAGTTGTAGCATCCAAGTTGTGGCTCTGGTTTTGAATGCCTACTGTCTCCTAACTGACACAAATCCTGACTCCTTTAGTTCAGATTCTCAGCAGAGAGAACTTATTGCCTTGCCCTGGTCTATGAGATGGATCCCCTGGGCCAGGAGTGAGGCACTGCCAGTGGTGGCTAGACAGGTACATGGGTGAGGGTATCTATTTGATAGCAAGGATGTGGACAGGGCCAGTATGTCTTAGAAGAAAATGAGGATAGAAAGGCAATGATCAGCATCTTAAGCTTAGCTTGGACAATTCCTTGCATATCTCTAAGGCTCATCTAATAACTGAAAAATTTGATGATGTGAGCATGGATGAGCAGAGATGGTTAAGGTAAGTTGATTTCTGAGATTTTTGATACTCAAATGAGATAATATACAATATTCAAGACAGCGTTTGGCAGGCGAGAGACAACCAGTGAAGATTAGCTTCTCCCTGACTTCTGTCTCCCTTTTCTCCTTTTGAAAAGAAATAGAGTCTAGATCCCTTATCTTGATATTATAAATTGCAAGCCCTCCAACCTTATACTTCTCCAATTCTCTGCTGAGATTTATGCTGTGGTCAAAATTTGTTTTTTTAATAATCCAGGAAGTGGTGAGAGATTTCTTATACCTTTTCCATCATAGCATAAGATATTTCCATATAGAGATAGATGGCTGCCATCAAGTTGACTTTGACACATGGTGACATTATGTACAATAGAATGAAATGTTGCCTGGTCCTGCAGCATCCTCACCATCCCTGGCATGTTCAAGTCCATTGTAGTGGCTGTTGTGCCCATCCAGCTCCGAGGGTCTCCCTTGCTCTCAGTGACCCTCCACTTCACTAAACATGATGTTTTCCACCAGCAGTTGATCCTTCCTAATGACGTGTGCAAAGAAAGCAAGTCAGACACTGTTCTGATGTGATCCATAAGGTTTTAATTGGCTGACTTTTGGAAGTAAATCACCAGGTCTTTCTTCCTAGTCTTTCTGGAAGCCCTGTTGAAAAGTTTCCGCCATGGGTGACGCTGCTGGTGTTTGAAATATAGTAGTCCCCCCTTATCTGAGGTTCCACTTTCCAGTTACCCATGGTCAACTGTGGCCTGAAAATGTTAAATGAGTACGTGGTGTGATAAAATCTCGTGTCTTCCCCCTCCATCATTTATATGACTTTTATTTCAGTATATTGTTATAATTTTATATTTTATTTTTAGTTATTGTTGTTAATCTGTTTGTTGTTGTTATTAGGTGTCACCGAGTTGGTTCTGACTCATAGCAACCCTATGTACAACAGGACAAAACACCATCCAGCTCTGCACCATCCTCACAATTGTTATGCTTGAGCCCACTGTTGCAGCCACTGTGTCAATCCATCTCATTGAGAGTCTTCCGCTTTATCACTGACCCTCTACTCTACTAAACATGATGTCCTTCTCTAGGGACTGATCTCTTATTGTGCCTAATTTATAAATTAAACTTTATCAAAGGTATGTATGTATAGGACAAAACATACTATATATAGGGTTCAGTATTATCTGTGTTTTCAGGTATCCACAAGAAGTCTTGGAATGTATCCCCTCCAGATGGGGGAAGGGGGTGGATTATTGTATTGGTGGCATAGCTTCCAGCATTATAGTGACATGTTAGCCAGTATGACAAACTGACAGATGGGTGGTGGTTTTCCATATAGTAGTTTCTAATTAAACATTTCTGGATGGATTGGCTATCTATCCAGAAGTCATATAAATGATGACGATGGGTCAGACAAAGTCAGTCTCTATTTAAGGGCCCCCAATGACTGCCCATTGCTCAGAAGCTAGAATTCACACCCTTGCCATGCTCTACAAAGCCCCACATGATCCTGTTTCTGCCACCTCCCCAGCATTGCTCATTAAGGTCTAGCCAAACCATCCCCCTCCTTGTTGTTTATCTCACCAAGCTCAGTCCTGCCTAAGTACCTCCACACCTGCTATTCCCAGTTTCTGAAATGTTCTTCCTGCTACTTCTTCACCTGTCTAACATCTGAGTCTCAACCTAAAAGCTACTTCCTTGGGGATGTCTTTGCTGACCCCTCCCCCCAGCCTGGAATAGAACAAGTCCCTTGTTCTAGCCTCTTACAGCACCTGTACTTTTCTTTTATTGCATTATCACAATAGTAATAATGTCAGTATTTGTAGAATTATTAATATAATGTTTACCTCCGCACTAGACTGTGAGCTCCTTGAGGGAAATAATTGTGTCTGTCTCATTCAGATTGCACCTCTGATGTTCTTCATAGAGACTGGCTCAAAGTGGATAATGAATAGAAGCTGGTGCTGTTGTTAGATGCCATCGATTTTACTCCAGCTTATGGCAACCCTCTGTACAGTAGAATGAAATGTTGCCTGGTCCTGTGTCATCCACACAATTGCCTGCGTATTTGAGTCCATCATTGCAGCTATTGCGCCAACCCGTCTCACAGACACTGGTAGCTAACACATATATAGTGCTGATAACATGCTGGCCAGGTTATCATCTCACTTAAGGAGAATGAATGAATATGTGTAGTGCAGGGCTTTGAACTGGTTTGTTCCGATTCAAAGCCCTGCTCAGAATTTGCTTTTCTAGCAAGTTCTTACGTCATGCTAATGCTGCTGGTTAGGAACCAACTCTGAGAACCACTAGTAGAGCAGTGGGTCTCAAACTTTATTATACATAAAAATCACCTGGGGATCTTGTTAAAATGTAGATTCTGATTCAGTATATCTGGAGGTGGAAATGCAAATTCTCTGCAGGGGTTTGACCTGGAACAAACAGGTTCGAAGCCCTGGTGTAGTATATACTGTTCTCCTGATTTATGATGGGATCAATTTATTTAAAGACTATCTCACACACACACAGTAGGTGCTCAACATATGGTGATCTTTGTGATGTTATCAGCTGACTTTGCAAAGATTGACAGCTCTACCTGGGACTCTGTGCGGCCAAAGAAATTGCTTATTGCTGTCCCTGCGATTCCAAGTGAAAGCGGGTGAGTTTGGTTTAGGCTCTCCTCCGTGTTTCATTCTGAGGTTTGCTCCAGCTTTCTCTGACCCCTAACACCATCTGATAGAAGAGTCTCAGGGCCTGATCATTTTCAAATGTTTATTTGCCTCTCTGCTCACTAAGCTATTCTTGCCTATTTATCACCTGAACTAAAGAACAGGGCTTGTTCGCCAGTAAATAGCTGACAGATGAGGTTGTGTAATGAGAAAATTAGAACTTCATGGCTCCCATGTAAGCTCAGAGTCTGCTGTAATAGCTTGAAGCTTGCAGCAGCTTGTGAGTGGAAGGGAGACCTGATTCCAAGAAGAAATATAATAATTGGAGGCCTGGGGAAGGCCAGACAGCTTTGACCAAATAGGAAATTGCCTTCCATTGCTCTGTTACTGTAATTTTGCAACTCCCATTATCTAAAGGTGATAGTGTTTGACTATGTTGTACAACACCTTGCCTAGTACATGTCCGAATCCGTTAAAGAAGCTTTAATGAAATCATTATCCTTGTGATGCCTAATTATGGTTGATATTACTCCCATGATCACTGTAAGGACTAGTGAAATATAAAGAACCAAAGAATGGGCCAATTAATACAAGATGTAGCTGCTCCTCCATACTGCTTCAGGTTTATGCCAAGGATTGGGTGTTTCCACGAGGAGGATAGAAACATAAATCAGAAAACAGCTTCTCTGGGAGGGAGGAAGGAGGAGGTGCTTCTAGACTCTGGAGCTGATGGTTGCTCAAGCAACAGATCTGATTCTAAGCTTTCTGGTTGCCATGGCAGATAAAAAAACAAAAGGTACGTAGTGGTCGTCTCTTGACAATAGGAGCACACAGATTTACCCACCCAAACGGCATTTTTCCTGCACCTTAATTCAAATAGGAATCTCCATCACTTGTATTCAGGTAGCTTCTTCTTTCTGTCTTTCCTTATCTTCTCTCCTTTACATAATCCTTCTCCTCTCCTTCTTTCTCTTCTCTTTAATCCATAGAAACAGGGCAGGGTTAGACTGAAATTGGTTTGGGCATCAGCAAAGCTATTCTTTCACTTTCTGTCTGGGCCTCAGTTTTTTCATCTCTAAAAACAGTGTTGATGTTCTCTCTCTAGTAGGGCTGCTCACAAAATAAGTGTTTATCAACAGGTGTGTATTGAGTGCCTTCTGTGCACAGAGATGTGTTTGTGTGAAGGACATTGAGCATAATGACATAAAACCAGTTGCCATCGAGTCAATTCTGACGACCCCATGTGTTTCAGAGTAGAACGGCATTCCACAGGGTTTCCAATGGCTGTGATCTTTCAGAAAGGAAATAGGTCACCAGGCCTTTCTTCCCAGGGGGCTCTGGGTGTATTCGAACTGCCGGTCTTTCAATTAGTAGCCGAGAGCTTAACCATTTGTACCACCACGATGTAAGTCCCCTCGGCTATTGTTAGAGGAAGACTGTGGGAGCCCTTTATTTGTCCAATAAATAGTTCTTGCTAACTGCCATGATAAATGGAGAAAATATGGAAGTCGTCAAGGATTTCATTTTACTTGGATCCACAATCAACACCCATGGAAGCAGCAGTCCAGAAATCAAATGACACATTGTATTGGGCAAATCTGCTGCAAAAGACCTCTTTAAAGTGTTAAAAAGCAAAGATGTCACTTTAAAGACTAAGGTGCACCTGACCCAAGCAATGGTGTTTTGAATTGCCTCATACGCATGCGAAAGCTGGACAATCAATAAGGAAGACTGAAGAATTGATGCTTTCGAATTATGGTATTGATGGAGAATATTGACTATACCGTCGACTGTCAGAAGAAGGAACAGATCTGTCTTGGAAGAAGTACAGCCAGAATGCTTGTTAGAAGCAAGGATGACGAGTCTTCATCTCACAAAATACTTTGGACATGTTATCAGGAGGTACCAGTTCCTGGAGAAGGACATCATGCTTGGTAGAGGGTCAGTGAAAAAGAGGACGACCCTCAGTGAGATGTATTGGCACAGTAGCTGCAACGATGGGTTCAAACATAGTAATGATTGTGCAGGTGGGGCAGGACTGGGCAGTGTTTCGCTCTGTCGTACATAGGGCCTCTATGAGTGGGAACTGACTTGACGGCACCTAACAACACCATAGGGCAAACAATAATACACATGAAGAACATGTTTTGTAGTTCAATTAGGTGTACGAGACTAAATGGGCACACCAGCCCAAAAGTAAAACCTGGAAAAAAGGAAATAAGGAACCCGGGGTAGAGACAGGGAGAGTGTTGACATATTGCAGGGTTGGCAACTAATACCACAAAACAGTTTGTGTATTAATTGTTTAACGAGAAACTGATTTGCTCTGTAAACCTTAACAAAACACAGTAAAAAAGAAATAAGATATTTAAACATACCATTTACAATAGCATCAAAAATATAAATAAGATGTACAAGACCTGTATGAGAAATATCATAAACCTATCTTGGAAGATATTAATGAGGGCCAAAATAAATGGAGAACTGTGTATCAAAGACAATATTGTAAGGGCGTCATTCTCCTCAAATTGACCTGTAGATTCAATGCAATGCAAATCAAAATCCAAGAAGGGTATTTTAAAGAACTCAACAAGCCATTCTAAAATTAATATGAAAATGCCAACTCCTGGCCCTACCAGAAAGTGTACTGGAGTGATTAAGGAGGGATCAGTCCCTGGAGAAGAATGTCATGTTTGTAAAGTGAAGGGTCCCTGAAAAAAAGGAAGACCCTCAATGAGATGAATTGACATTGTGGCTGTAGCAATGGGTTCAAGAATAACAGGAATTGTGAGGATGGCGCAGGACTGGGCAGTGTTTCGTTCCGTTTTACATAAGGTCTCTGCAACACGGAATCGACTTGGTGGCACCTAACAGTGACAACAGCAGCAGCTAACTGCTGTATTTTTTTTTTTTTAAACAGGTCCAGCTTCTTTAAATGGCCAATTTCCTAGAAAATGCCAGAAATGATCACAGTGAGGACATACATGATATCACTTCATGTCTTAGTAAACACTTTGCTAAGCATTGTCACGTTTTGAGGCTTACAAACCTGGGAGGCAGGCGTTATTATCTCCATTTTACAGATGAGAAAACAGAGGCCTTGGGAGATTAATTGCAGGACATTGAACCGGGCTCCTTTTGGTTTGGTCCTCTGCTCAGAGTTTGCATTTCCACCCCAGATACACTGAGTCAGTCTTATGTTCACATGAGAATCACATGAGGATCTTGTTAAAATATAGATTCTGATTCAGTGTATCTGGGGTTGGAAATGCAAATTCTCAGTAGGGGGTCAACAGAAATGTGCCCTGTTTGAAGCCTTGGTTGTCAATGAACTTGAGTTATCAGCAGCATATAGGTAGTTAAGAATCTCTTCCTTGAGTAGATAGATGCATAAACTTTTCATAATTATTATGCAATTATTTGGGGCATGAAGCTGGCTACTGACTTTTCATCATTGTATCATTATATGCCGCTTCCTAGCCCTTCTGATTATTATTTTTAAATTATAAAGCATCACATAGTTATTGAAAAAATGGAACTGCTACAAAAGTATGTATGAAGAGTTAAAAAGTGACAGCCCTTTACCCATTCCTCTCCTGCATTCTGATCTCCAGAGCTGATCGCTGTTCTCTCTCTGTGTGTGTTACCTTCTCAGATGATTTTTCCAGGCTCAAAAGTGATCCTTGAGTTTCTTTGCACATCTTTCTGGGAACAAATAGTTGGATACCTTTAGACGGGCTGGAGATTCTGCTAGGATTTTGAAAGCCTTTGATAGAATTATGAACCTAAAAATGTCAGTCACCTCTCCCTGCCTTAGGGTTTCTGGAGGGAGTTATGTGCTAGAAGCAGTTTGCCCAATGGGAGACACAAAACGACTTCACTTAAGAATGTAGACAATAACTACCTACTAACGCAGAACTCTGGTTGAAGCTCAGTCTGCCACCTCTGCGGAAGCAGGAAGCAAAGAGCCCCACACCACACAGTGCTTAACACAATGACCCTGCCCATTAGCACTCATGTTTCAATTAATGTCTTAAGTATTGATCAGTGTTATGGCTTGCACTGTGTCCCCCACAAAGTTATGTTGAAATCCTAACCCCCCCCACCTGTGAATTTGACTCTGTTTTGGAAAGAGACGTTTTCTTTTCTAAAGTTAATGAGGTCATAACAGAATAGGGTGGGTCCTAAGCCTGATCACTTCTGAGAGGTCTTATAAAAAGAGCAGAATAAACACAGAGACACACACATGGGGTGGGCGTGGGGGGGAGACAGATGCCAGGTGAGGACCTGTCTATAAGCAGAAGAACACCAAGGATTGCTGGCAGACATCAGAAACTGGGAGAGAGGCCTGTAGAAAGAATTGACATGGCTGAGACCCTGATTTGGACTTTTAGCCTCCAGAACTCCTAGAAAATGTATTTCTCTTCTTTAAAGCCATCCATTTTTGTTACGGCAGCAGTAGATAACTAAGACAATTGGACTGGTGACATCTCCTCCCTGTGGGGGAGCTAGAGAAGAGGAGGGGAAGGAGACAGGAATTATAGCATCTTCTTCCCCCTGGGATTATATAAGCCAGGCTGGGTCTTGAACAATAACACTGCCCCCCTCCTGCACCTCAAGTCCCCTCCCCACATCCATACAGCTCGCTCTGGCCTGTGAGCCCTGGGAAGCCTCCCCAGGGGCACTGGCACCAGCTCAGCCTCTAACCTTCCTGCTTCTCTGGACAGATTCTCTCTGGACTTTTCCCTGGGGTAGGATCTGGCCTCTCACGCTTTAAAGACCCCAGGAGTCTGCTGTAGTGTGGTACAGTTCCCTTTTCATTGCCTCTTCTCTCGGCCTTCATTTTCCTCCCAGATTTGGGATTGGAAACTCCCCATTTCAGTGCTGGAAGTCAGGCTGCCCTGTGCTCTCTTTAAGCAGGAAGCATCTTCACCAGGCTGCAGGACATGCTGGGGGTCAGCTTGAGCTGGCACAGAATGGATCTGCCATATGGTGACATAAGCACCTTTTGGATCTGTTCATGCAGACATTCCAGAATTACACAATTATTATACAATTAAACTACCTTTTAGTGTCTGCAGCGATGCCAGGTCTTGTATGTGTGTGTGTGGCCAGGGGAGGCATTTATAGATATGAATCAGTGTATTTCCTTCCCCTTACATTCACTGTATTCGTTCAGTATTTATTGAGCGTGTACTATGTGCCAAGTGCTATGCAGCTAGGTACTGGGGATATAATGGTAAAAGAAAAGATCAGGCCTGTCTGCTCATGGATTTTAACTCTAGTGAGGGGTAGAGATGCCCACTCCCAAAAAAGTAAGCATGCAAAATAATAAAATACTCACAAGCTGTGATTCTTTTATGGTACAGGCTTATGAAGTTTTACTCACATTTCTTGAGACAGTGTGGTGTGGTTGGCCACCTAAGCTTTCTAAGCTTCCCTTTGTTCAACTGCAAATTAGAGATCCTAGCTTGGATAGGCTCAAAAGTAGACGATCCCTGTGGAGGTTAGTTTCTAAAGATAGTGCCTAAGGTGAAAACTGAGCATAGTCAAAATTTCTCCTGGGAAGATCCAAAGTCCCTTAAATCACCCACATAGTCCAATATGCAGAGTTTTCTGTATGGTAATATGATGTGTAAATTTATAATGTAAGCAGTAATATACAGCATGAGTTAATAAGCAAAATATAACTTTATAGAACTGTATTTGTAAATGCTCTTCTTTTAAAGGTTAAACTGTGTGAAATTACCAATATTTGGACATTTTCAATTTATAAAAAGCAATTTCATGTGGTTCAACTCAATACATCACCGATTTTCTCTTTTGCTTTATACAACATTAAATTAATGTTAATAGGCGTGGAACTCTAACCTCAAAGGATTGTTCTGGAGATACTTGCTGGGGTGATGAAAATATTCTAAACTTGGATTGTGGTGATGGTTGTACCAGTTTGTAGATTGGCTAAAAATCATTAAATTGTATACTTAATATGGATACATTTTATCGTATATAAATTATACCTCGATAAAGCTCTTATAGAAAGAAAGCAAGGCACTCACTCAGAGCCAGGCACATGGCCTTTGCCATTATCCCTTTGGATTGAGTGTTTCACAGCATCCCTTGTGAGGTAAGTACATGCGATCTGGTCATCTCTATAAGGACAAAGGCTCAGAGAGGTGAGGTGACTGGGCCAAGGTCAGACAGCGGGTACGTGACAGAGCTGGAGCAGACATACCATCTGGGCTCTAGCTTGTTCCATCCGCCATCTTGGGATCTCCCCTCCTCAGCTTCCCTCCCCGTCATCTGGCTCTCTGTGCTCTGACACAGTTTGCTCCAAAGCACATCCTGGGGACTGAGCAGCCCGGGAGTGGGATGGCTGTGGAAAATGGATTTTGCTCAACTGCCTCCCTGGGCAGCCCACTTTGGAAATCATTCGTGACCTGTAATTGACCGTGACGATACAAAAATTGGAACCTGAAAATCACAAACGTGCTGGGTTATTGGATGGTGAAATTGCAGTTTCCCGTCGGTCAGCCTGCTGCTTCCTGACTTCTCATTTTTGTTTTTAGGGGCTGGAGCTCAGCGAATCTCCACAAATACACCCTACTTCTTTGCCTGGGTGGGCTTGGGCTACCTAGATTCTCTGCCCACCCCAGAGGTCTACCTGGATCCAGGGCAAAGTTCAAAAGCCCTGGTCCCCAGATAGGGGAGCCACTAAGGGGAGGAGAGACAAGCCCCATTTGTCCCAACAGGCTGTACTGCATCTCTTTGAAGCTGCACATCTCACCTGAACAGTCACCAGGCCCCCCCTCTCCACCACCACACTAACTTAGGTCCTACCTAATCTGGCTCTCTCTTACGTCTCTGACTGCCTCACCCTGGCTCTGACCTCATTCTCCACTTGTTCACCTTGCTCCAGCTTGACTGACCTGACTAGTCTTGGAGCTCTGGGCATGCTCCTGCCTTCAGGCCTTTGTACCTGCTGTGCCACCTACTTAGAATGCTCTTTCCCCGGCCAGCCTCATGGCCAACTCTTCCAAGCCTTTCCCCAAATGTCAACTTTTCAGTGACGCCCACCCTCATTTTGTGTTGCAGGCTCCCATCCTCTGCTGACCCTAGACAGGTCTTGAAGGGACTCTTGGGTAGTTTCAGGAATGAAAGGCAGCCTCTGGTTTTGATGCATGGAGACACTAAGGTGCGGTGGTCCTGGCCTCTGCGGATGAGCACTTTTGTGCTTCCTTCCTTCTGTGTGGTCATTATGAAAAACAGTTGTAAATTCTGAGTCTGTGGTTTTTTCCTACAACATGTAGGGCTCTGGGAGACAGAAGAGTAGAGCTTTGGCACATAGCAGGTGTTCAGTTAGCAGTTTTTGAATGACCTGCTGAAGGAACCATGGCTGAGACTTGGAGTGCCCCAAATCCATTTTCCTTCCAAAGTCTTTGGTGTTCCTTTATAGCATCTCTGATGGTGTAGCAAGCACTGCTGGTGCCACATGCAGATCCCTTCAGCCATCCCGGGGGTCACCTGCAGACAGTTCTGGTACAAGGTGGCAGTTTCCTGTATCTGTCTGCCTGAGCGCATCCTGTGGTCACAGAAGGGTATCTGGCCTCATGTGGGACAGCCAGAATTTCTGGGAACCCCAGGAGTAATTCAACCAATAAAGGGTGGGAGGGTTAACGTGCTGGCTGCCAATCGAAAGGTTGAAGTTTTGAGTCCACCCAGAGGCATCTTGGAAGAAAGGCCTTGCAATTTGCACCCAAAAACTCCACCATTGAAAGTCCCGTGGAGCACAGTTCTACTGACAGACATGTGGTCATCATGAGTCAGAATCAACTGGACAGCAACTGGTCTAGTTGGTGGATATATACCCTAGCTTGCTCACCTGTCGGGAGAAATTCTGAGGTGAAATCATAGTCTCTGAGAAAGTCCCTGGTGGGTCTGGGCCCCAGCTGCCCACAGCAGCAATGCAGCATCCTGCCTCCATTATTGACTGTCCTCGCTCCCCTGCCTCACTTTCCCACCCCTTCCTGGTGCTTCCTGGGATCACCTCAGAAACAAACTACTTGCTTGCACCTGAGTCCTTGTCTGAGCATCTGCTCTTGGCAAGCCTGACCCAAGGTGACCCTTAGAATTTTATATGTATGGGCTACCCAGCCGGTCAGCAGGAGGCAGCGGCTGCAAATGGTATTCCTGCCAGGCACCAGGCAGCGAGTAAGAATTTGACCTGAAACCTCCATAGGATTTGAAGTTTCTCTGAAATCTCAGAGATTTGGAGTTGGGCTAATTAGCTGCAACTGGTGTTTCCAGGATTCCTGAGTGCCTGTGAGGGTGGCGCAGCCTATGGGAGAAAGAGCCATAAGTCACCTCGCCTTTTTTTCTTTTTCTTTTTTAGAGTGTGGGTACTATATATGTAAAAATGTAGTAAAGTGAAATTCTTGACAACTTCAATCTTTTCTCCATTTATCATGATGTTGCTTATTGGTCCAGTTGTGAGGATTTTTGTTTTCTTCATGTTGAGGTGTAATCCCTACTGTGGTCTTTGACCTTTGTCAGTAAGTTTTTCAAGTCCTCTTCACTTTCACCAAGCAATGTTCTGTCGTTTGCATAACACAGGTTGTTAATGAATCTTCCTCCAATCCTGATGCCCTGTTCTTTTTCATATAGTCTAGCTTCTTGGATTATTTATTTGCTCAGCATACGGATTGAATAGGTATGGTGAAAGGATACAACCCTGACACACACCTTTCCTGACTTTAAACCACACGGTATCCCCTTGTTCTGTTCAAAAGACTGCCTCTGGATCTATGTACAGGTTCCTCATGAGCACGATTAAGTGGTCCGGAATTCGCATTTTTCACAATGTTATCCATAATTTGTTATGATCCACACAGTAGAATGCCTTTGCACATCTTTCTGGTATTCTCTGCTTGCAGCAGGATCCATCTGACATCAGCAATGATATCCCTGGTTCCACATCCTCTTCTGAATCTGGCTTGAATTTCTGCCAGTTCCCTGTCAATATACTGCTGCAGCCACTTTTGAGTGATCAGCAAAACTTTACTTGTGTGTGATAATAATGATATTGTTTGATAATTGGATCACCTTTCTTGGGAGTAGGTGTAAATATGAATCTCTTCCAGTCAGTTGGCCAGTTGGCTGTCTTCCAAGTTTCTTTGCATAGACTTCCAGCGCTGCATCCATTTGTTGAAGCATCTCAGTTGGTATTTTGTCAATCCCTGGAGCCTTTTTTTTTTCCTTCAGTATAGCTTGGACTTCTTCCTTCAGTACCATTGGTTCCTGATCATATGCTACCTCCTGAAATGGTTGAATGTTGACAAGTTATTTTTGGTATAGTACTTCTGTATATTTCTTCCATCTTCTTTTGATGCCTCCTGCGTCATTTAACATTTTCCCTGAAGAACCCTTCAATATTGCAGCTCAAGCCTTGAATTTTTTCTTCAGTTCTTTCAGCTTGAGAAACGCTGAGTGTGTTCTTCCCTTTTGGTTTTCTATCTCCAGGTCTTTGCACATGTCATTATAATACTTTACTTTGTCTTCTTGAGCTGCCCTTTGAAATCTCCTGTTCGGCTCTTTTACTTCATCATTTGTTCCTTTTGCTTTAGCTACTCGACATTCAAGAGCAAGTCTCAGAGTCTCTTCTGACATCCATTTTGGTCTTTTCTTTCTTTCCTGTCCTTTTAATACTTTGGATATGTTATCAGGAGGGATCAGTCCCTGGAGAAGGACATCATGCTTGGTAAAGTAGAGGGTCAGCGAAAAAGAGGAAGACCCTCAACAAAATGGATTGACACACTGACTGCAACAAAGGGTCAAGCATAGCAACGGTTGTGAGGCTGGCACAGGACCAGGCAGTGTTTTGTTCTGTTGTACATATGGTCGCTATGAGTCGGAATGGACTGGACAGAATCTAACATAACATATGTAACGTAACATTTGCCATTTCAACATTCTTCACACGTACAGTTCAATGACGTTGTGTTCATTACCTCGTACAACCATCACCAGTTTCCAAATTTTTCTATCACCCTTAACAGAAGCTCAGTGTCCCTTAAACGATGAGACCCCTTTTCCCCCTCCTGCCCCCTAGGCCCTGGTAACTACTAATAAACTTAAGTCTGTGTACATTTACGTATCCTAGATATTTCATATAAATGGGAATCGTACAATATTTCTCCTTTTGTGACCGACTCATTTCACTCATCAGGATGTTTTTAAGGTTCATCCATGTTGTAGCATGTGTTGGGGGTCTGGGGTTTTTACAACAATAATTTAATATGAAGGATTGCATAAACTGGCCCTGGCCAGCACAGTGGGACTGAGCTGTGGTCACTCTGACAGAAGCCAGGTACAGACATGGTCGATGTTCAGGCTCCTAAGAGGCATCCCTGGTTGCAGGACTAGCTACATAATTTTGGGGGCCCAGTGCAAGATAAAAATACAGGGCCCCTGGCTGAAAAGTTATACAAATTTCAAGACGGTTACAGCAGAGCATTATACCAAGTGTGGGATCCTTTAGTGCATGGCCCTATGAGACTCCACAGGTGGTATGGCCATGAAGCCACCCTACCTGGATACCTTAATTTCCCCTTCAAACTGTTAAAACAAAAATCATATTAAGCCAATAATAGAAATTGATGGAAGTTTATTGAATATATGATTTGCAAATGGGGTAACATTTTGACTATAGAGTCAAAAAATATTATGAAGGTGAGAAAAACCTCTATAAGACTCTTATACCCAATCTTATTGGTATTGCTGTCAAAAAAAGGGCCAGAACAGAACTGAAAGAATTTGTGGTTAAGAAGTATTTCGTACAACATTGTCTTGAAGAATAATTATGATTTACCCTAAAATAGCTGTAGTCTGACCTCTGGAGTCTTTGTTTCCTGAAGCTGACTGAATTCTTCAAAGAGTAAACCGCCTAAGGCAAAATGGTCTTATTAGTTTATCTAGACCATTATTTGACTCAGAGGTGATTTTAGAAACCAGGGTCTTCAAGGCTCGAGGTTCAAAAGGACACCTAAGGGCACATGGCCTGGGTGGGTCACCTCAACTCCTGACCCACATTCATGTACTCCCCCAGGTTAGACCCTCCTAGCTAGTCTCTCCAGCCCTGGGCATTCTGTCTTCCAGTTCTTCCTTCACACTGCAGAGTGATTGTTGGAAAATACAGCTGTGATCGCTCTACCCCATCCTCAGAAGTCTTTAATACCACCCCACTGACTGTGGCTGTGGTCTTTAAACTGTGATAAGCCGGAGCCCTCTGGGGCTGTGGGCATGCAGCTGAGGTGAGAGAGGTTGTGTTATGTGTGAGAGGTTGTGTTAGCTGCTTCTTATTTCCATTCAGACAGCAGATGCATTTTTAATGAGTTTGTCTGAGGAGAAATTTATACTCCTGCCAAAGGGGGGGGGGTAGAAATCTGGGAACTGGCCAGAAGTAGTTTAAATTATGTTAAACTCAGTAGACTCAATTCTTTCAATTCAATTCGAATTGGATGCTCATTTCTTAGCTTAGCACTCAGTGTCCTCAGTGGTCTAGCTCAGGAGTTGGCAAACTTCCTGGAGGTGGGCCAAATCCAGCCCATCCCTAAAAATGGTTTTTACATTTTTAAATAGTTAAATTTTAAGTGGTTACATAAAACAATAAACAAACCTGTTGCTATGGAGTCCATTCTATGCACATGGTGACCCCATGTGTGTCTCAGAAGAACTATAGTTCACAGGGTTTTCAATAGCTGATTTTTTGGAAGTAGATTGCCAGGTCTTTCTTCCTAGGAGCCTCTGGGTGGATTAGAGCAGCCAAACTTTCAGTTAGTAGCTCAGCACTTAACTATTTGCACTACTCAGGGATTTAAAAAAAAAAAAGTACCTATAATATATTCTTGATTTTGCTTCTCAGCCTCTTAGCCTGCAAAGCCTAAATATTTACCTTTAATAAAAAGTTTGCTTGTCCCTGGTCTAGCTCCAACTTTTCTCTCCATGCTTAACTTCCACGGTTTCAGCACACTTCCCCTATAGAGCCTAGCTTGGTATGTTGCTAGTAAGAGGAGCCCATGATATATAAAACTAGAGTGGCCATGTGCTCCAGTTTGTTGTTTCAACATTATTGTTAATAATAATGGCACCATTTTCACTCTTTTTTTTAAATGTATTGTTTGGGCAGCAAATTATATGGTCATCCTATATATAACCACCACTTATCTCTCATTTTGTTGTATTCTGGTGGCTTACATGTTGCTGTGAGGCTGGAAGCTATGCCACCGGTATTTCAAATGCCGGCAGGGTCACCCATGGTAGACACATTTCAGCAGAGCTTTCAGGCTAAGACAGACTGGGAAGAAGGACCTGATGATCTACTTCGGAAAAAATTGACCAGTAAAAATCTTATGAATAGCAGTGGAACATTGTCTGATAAAGTCCCAGAATATGAGCCCCTCACATTGGAAGACACTTAAAATACAACTGGGAAGAGCTGCTTTCTCAAAGTAGAGTTGACTGTAGTGACGTGGATGGAGTCAAGCTATTGGGACCTTCATTTGCCGATGTAGCACAACTCAAAATGAGAAGAAACAGCTGCAAACATCCATTTGTAATTGAAATTAGAATGTGGAGTGTACAAAGTGTGAATCTAGGAAAATTGCAGGTTACTAAAAATGAAATGTAATGCCTAAAGATCAATATCCTAGTCATTAGAGAGCTGAAATGAACTGGTATTGGCCATTTTGAATGGGACAATCATATGGCCTACTATGCCAGGAATGACAAATTGAAGAGAAATGGTGTAACATTCATCATCAAAAAGAATATTTCAAGATCTATCCTGAAGTACAATGCTGTCAGTGATAGGATAATATCCATATGTCTACAAGGGTGGCCAGTTAATATGACTATTATTCAAATTTATGTACCAAGCACTAATGCCAAAGATGAAGAAAATGAAGATTTTTACCAGCTTCTGCAGTCTGAAGTTGACCAAACATGCAATCAAGATGCATTGATAATTACTGGTGATTAGAACGCAAAAGTTGGAAACGAAGAAGAATCAGTAGTTGGAAAATATGGCCTTGATGATAAAAAGGATGCCAGAGAGCGCATGATAGAATTTTGCAAGACCAACGATCCATTCATTGGAAACACCTTTTTTCAACAACATAAATAGTGACTATACACATGGAATCTTGCTAGATGGAACACACGGGAGTCAAATTGACTGTATTTGTGGAAAGAGATGTTGGAGAAGGTAGATATCAGTCAGAAAAAGGCCAGTGCCGACTGGGCAACAGACCATTAATTGCTCACACGCAAGTTCAAGTTGAAGCTGAAGAAAATTAAAGCAAGTCTTTGAGAGTCAAAGTACAAACTTGAATATATCCCACCTGAATTTAGAAACCATCTCAAGAATAGATTTGATACATCGAACACTAATAACTGAAGACCAGACCAGTTGCGGGATGACATCAAGGAATCATACATGAAGAAAGCAAAAGGTCATTTAAAAGACAAGACAAGAAAGAAAGAAAAGACCAAAATGGATGTCAGAAGAGACTCTGAAACTTGCTCCTGAATGTAGAGTAGCTAAAGAAACTAGGATGTAAAAGAACTGAGCAGAAGATTTCAAAGGGCAGCTCAGGAAGACAAAGGAATGTATTGTAATGAAATGTGCAAAGAACTAGAGATAGAAAACCAAAAGAGAAGAACATGCTCAGTATTTCTCAAGCTGAAAGAACTGAAGAAAAAAATTCAAACCTCGAGTTGCAATTTTGAAGGATTCTATGGGCAAAATGTTGAATAATGCAGGAAGCCTCAAAAGAAGATGGAAGGAATACACAAAGTCACTTACTGTACCAAAAAGAATTGGTCGATGTTCAGCCATTTCAGGAAATAGCATATGATTGAGAGCTGATGATAGTGAAGAAAGAAGTCCAAGTTGCACTGAAGGCATTGGCTGAAAACAAGCCTCCAGGAATTGACAGAATATCAGTTGAGGTGTTTCAATAAACAGATGCACTGCTGGAAGCACTCACTCACCTAAGCCAAGGAATCTGGAAAACAGCTACGTGGACAACCAACTGGAAGAGATCCATATTTGTGCCCATTCCAAAGAAGGTGATCCAACAAATTGTGGAATTAATGAACAATATCATTAATATCACATGCAAGTAAAATTTTGCCGAAGGTAATTAAAAAATGGTTGCAGCAATACAGTGACAGGGAATTGCCAGAAATTCAAGCTCTATTCAGAAGAGGACATGAAAAATGAGGGATATCATTGCTGATGTCAGATGGATTTTGACTGAAAGCAGAGAATACCAGAAAAATGTTTACCTGTGTTTTATTGACTATGCAAAGGTATTCAACTGTGTAGATCATAAATTATGGATAACATTGCGAAGAATGGAAATTCCAGAACACTTAATTGTGCTCATGCGGAACCTGTATATGGATGGACCAAGAAGCAATTGTTGGAACAGAACAAGGGAATACCATATGGTTTTAAATCAGGAAAAGCGTGCATCATAATTTTTCAATTATTCACCATACTTATTTAATTATTCACCATACTTATTCAATAGGAATGCTGAGCAAATAATCCAAGAATTGGACTGTATGAAAAAGAATGCAGCATCAGGATTGGAAGAGGACTAACAACTTGCAATATGCAGATGATACAACCTTGCTTGCTGAAAGTGAAAAGGACTTGAGGCACTTACCACCGAAGGTCAAAGACTGCAGCTTTCAGTATGGATTACACCTCAATATACAGAAAATAAAAATCCTCACAACTGGATCAATAAGCAACATCATGATAAACAGAAAAGATTGAAGTTGTCAAGGATTTCAGTTTCCTTGGATCAACAGTCAATGCCCATGGAAGCAGCAGTCAAGAAATTAAATGATGTATTGCATCGGGTGGATCTGTTGCAAAAAACCTCTTTAAAGTGTTAAAAAGCAAAATGTCACTTCATGGACTAAAGTGCACGTGACCCAAGCTGTGATATTTTCAATCATATCATATGCATATGAAAGTTAGACAATAAATAAGGACGACCAAAGAAGAATTGATACATTTGACTTATGGTGTTGGGGAAGAATATTGAATATACCATGGACTGCCAGAAGAACAAACAAATGTCTTGGAAGAAGTACAGCAGTCCCTAGAGAAGGACATCACACTTGGTAAAGTAGAGGGCCAGCAAAAAAGAGGGAAGTCCCTCAAGGAGATGGATTGGCATAGTGGCTGCAGCAGTGGGCTCAAACATAACAACAATTGTGAGGATAGCATAGGACTGGGCAGTGTATCATTCTGTTGTACATAGTAGGGTCGCTATGAGTCAGAACTGGCTTGATGGCACCTAATAATAACAATAACATATATAATTGACAGATGAATAGAAGATTGAAAACCACCAGAAAGTTTTGTAATGAGTTACATTATCTTCGATGCTAGAGGCATCCCCCAAAGTGGTTCTAAGTTCTGGCTGTTTGAGCTAATACCATGAAATGACAAGCATTATAAAAAAGAATGGCCTTAAAAATAATTACTGTACTTCTATTATATACGTGATGGGTTTCTAGAACTAATGACATCTTTGCTTGCCTAATTTTCTTAAAAGGATTTAACCAATTTATCTGATTTTCAAGAGCAGCATGAGGTATGTTAACAGAAACCCATGTTGGGACACAAATGTAGTCTCATGCTATGTATTGAATATTTTGTTTATAAAAAAGCTATATTTAGAAGATGGGGAAGGCGTTATCCATCTGATCTTCTAGGAAATGAACCATTTTTGCTACTTTCTGTGCCTGGAGCTCAGCATGTGTGTTTATTTGTAACGAGTCTAACTTTTAGAAGATGCCGGCTTCAAATGACCTGGACATTATCCAAATAAGTGCTTTTAAATTCCCAGTAATAACTAACCAACCATGAAGAATAACTCAATTTTGGATGAATCTAATTTTATTTATAAACAGGCGCCTACAGAAGCCCTGGAGTTCAACATAATTTAAAAAAGTTGAGGTGCAGAAACGTACTTCTTAATGATCTCCATGCCATCCTGTTTTTAAACTTCATTCAGTCAAGGAACATTTTATTGCTCGTGTACACTTCCACACTCTGGGCTGGGCTGGGCACTGTGGAGGGTAAAAAGGTACCCCAGCCTGGTCTTGTCCTCCAGGACCCTCGTACATGGATTTAGAGCCTGTCCTTGGCCTTGGTGATATTTAACAACTCACCAGTCCAGCGGACTCTGAAATCTTGGAATAGGCTTATGGTTTGGTGTTATGATAAACAGCTAAAGGAAAAGTAGAGCAGGGTAAGGAAGAGAGAATGATGCAGTTGATGTTTTTATGCTGAGTGGTCAGGGAAGACCCTTCTGGAGGCGACATCTGAGAAGAGATCTGCAGGAATTGAGTCTATAACGTCTTGCAACACTTGTCATTTCCCTGATTATTTGTGTAAATGTATCTGGTATAGGGTCCTCAAGGAACCTCAGATCTCCCAAATCAGAATAGACCAGTTTTCCCTCAAGGTCTAAAGGAAAAAAAAATCAAGAGCTTCATGAGAAACTTGGGTTCCTTATTAAATCTGATGATAGCCTTAGGCTAAGTTTAGAAACAGGGTCCTCTCCTGAGAGTAAGTGAGCAAGAGGAGTTGGAACTTCAGTTAAAGAAGAGGGGTGGAGAGGTACAATGAGAAATAGACCTTGGTAGAGAGAAATCTCTCAGCATTCCACTGAGTTAAGACCTTCCCATGCTTTAGCTCAATGAATCCTTTCAATAGCTGTAGAAGATGGGGAGAGATCAATGAGCACAGCCTAGTAAGGTTTAGAAGAGAGAGATAGTAGAAGCGGGCCTTGGACTATAAGCTTCACGAGGGTAGAGACTGTATCTGTCTTGCTCATCACTGTTTCCTCAGGGCTTGGCACTGTGTTTGCATATTATCAGTGCACAATAAATGTTTGTAGAACAAAAGAATGAATAAAAACCAAAACAAAACCATTAGCATTGACTCGATTCTGACTCATAGTGACCCTATAGGACAGAGTAGAACTACCCCATAGGGTTTCCAAGGCTGTAATCTTTATGGAAGTATACTGCCACATCTTTCTTCCACAGAATGGCTGGTGGGTTTGAATTGCCAACCTTTTGGTTAGCAGCCACGTGCTTGATCACTGTGCCATTAGGGCTCCAAATGAGTGAATAGCACAAGCAAAAGCACAGAGGTTGGAAACTAGGTATGTGTAGTATCCCATCTGCCTGAAGGCTGGAGTCTGATCTCCTTTCCCTGGTGAGGATATCAGAGTGAAACCTGGGCATCACAGGCAATTGAGGGAGCATAGTATGAGATAAAGTGGAAAGATACGTTAGGACTTGGAGTAGAGACAATGTTATAAGTACATGGTTTCTTTTTCTTGGGAACACAGAAGGCTCTATTTCCCAGCTTCTCTTGAGGCCATGTGACCATTCTGACCAATAGTCTGTATGGGAATGACTTCTGGGCTGAGGCAGTTAACACAAATGCCCCCTCCAGTTCTCCTTTCTCCTACTGCAGTGACTGTGGAGGCTACGCGTCAAGAAGGCAGAGGCACAGGATAGAAATAGCCCGGATCCCTGAGTCACTGCATGGAGGAGGGCAACCTAACCAGCACCAGACTTTATACAAGGGAGAAATAAATCTTTGTTATCTTAAGCCACCAAGATGTAGGGATTTATATGTTACTGTAGCGTATCTTATCCTATACTGACTAATATAGGACCAGGCTGCCGAGTGCCTTGACTGCCAGGCTAAAGGGCTTTCTGCTCTTAAAGAGCAATTATCTCCATGCCTGTAACCTGCACGCCTCACATCCTCAGCTTGAGTGGGCCCTTGGCTGTGGGGGAACCTGAGAGTTTATTCCTGCAATTATAGCAGGTGATTCAATGCCAAGAGAGCGTGACTCTCTATGTCCACTCAAAAGACAGACTTGAGGAAGATTCCTACTGAGAAAAGCCTTCCCTTCATTTCCCCAACCAGTTGTTCCTTGTAGAAATCCAAGCCTATTACTTTGGCACCAGGAGTAGTCTTTGCAAGAGGGCTGGACCAGGGAGACTAAAATATAAGCTTGGGGCTGGATGTGAAATTTATTTTGGGATGTCCAAAGTGGCTCAAACTGCAGAGATTGTGTGACTGCTGATAAAGAGGCAAGCCTTATATATCAAGACACTGAGGATAGAGAAAACACACAGTGGTTTCAATTTAAGCCCCAAATAGTATTTTTGAAAAATAGGATCATGCTTTACATGAAACTATTCTGCACTTTGAACTCGACAATATATCATGGGCCTCCTTTCACTTCCTTCCACCTCATTCCCTTTAATGGATGCTTATTCTTACACAGAAAGGATGTACCATCCTGTCTTAAGGCATTCCCCTCGTGATGGAGCATTCTACTTCTCTCTCATTTTCCAGGATTACAAATAATTCTACAATGAATGTCCTTGTACACCTACCCTTGAACATACATCCGAGTGTTTCTGTAGTGAAGCTTCTGGGTCAGAGGGTATGAGCCTTTTTCGTTTTGATAGGTACTGCCTAATTGCTACCCTAAAGGGCTGTGATAATTTACACTCTGAAGAGCGGTGCTTTTTAATGGACTGATTCTCCTGAAAAACTCAGACACTGCCTTGTGGTTGGGTAGGAGGTGGGTCTGCAGACCCTTGGAACATGTGTTTGGCTTAATGCCTTTCATTTAATCTGGCAGCTCAAGTCATTTGCAGGAATCCCATCCAGCCCACAGGTATCTCCCCTCCACAAAGCTCGCATTTAAGCCCTGAAAAATGGGAGGACTTAATCCAGTCTCTATCAGATCTAAATCAGAACATTTTCCCCCTTTTGCCATTTTAAATTACCTCTCAGCTGTGCCCCAGACTGAGTAATTCAGAGTTAATGGGATATGAAAGTCATGGTCCGTGGCATGATGGTGGGTACCTAGCCAGAGGCAAGCAAGATTTATTCTCTTGGAACCCAACTGGGTTGAAAAGGATGATAAATCAGCAGGGCTGTTGCTAGCTCCCCTTCTGCTGCAAGACTCATTCCAGTTTATCAGAAAAATCATCTTAGGCCTAGAGACTGAAGATAAACAACCAAATCCAGAGTCCCACTATGTGGAAAGAGGGAGAGATGTCTTTCTGAGATCTCTTTTCCTAGATATGTTTGGATGGGGGAGAGGGAGGATGTTACCTTCTAACTGCAATCTGGATAAAAGCATCAAATTGCGTTCACCCAAGATATAAGCTGGGATTCTGTGCCCAGGAACATGGATGACCACAGGCTTCTGGTCTACCTGGAGGGTGTTTTGTGATTGGGGTTTTTGGAATCACAGCTGATTCATGTTGTCATATAAACGAAACCCAGGGATATCCTCATCCCTCTGTCTACTCTTCTGGCTCTTGGCCCCTCTTTGGTTGTCTTTCCACTGATCTCTGGCCAAATCATTCCTTCAGAGAACATTATACTGGTTTTGTGGTCATTCTTTAGACTTTCCATGGCCTGGTGACCATGACGTGACATGGGGTTCATGGAACAAAAGCTACAAACAGATCAGTCTTGGTGGGATCCTAAGGGGCCAGAGTGTATACACACATGCACACAGAGTCTCCTTAAATGATAACCCAAAATATCAAGGGCTAAGATTGACTGAACACTCACTTAGGCTTAAACTAAACTGAGTATAAAGTCATTTAATCTCCCAAATCATTCTGGGGTCAGCACAACTGTTATATTCATTTTATAAATTAGGAAACTGAAACTTGGACAGGTTATTACTGACTCACCCAAGATCATAGAAGTAGTAAGGGGCAGTGCCTGGTAAGTGACCACAGAGCTCGTGTTTGCTGCTTCCATGAAGATATTTACATAAACATCCATTCCCATAAACACACGCATTCGTATGCACACATGCATAAACATTCAGATAAATACGCACACTTGGGAGAATATTTAGCAAGGAACGAGTGACTGGGGCTCACGATCGCTAATAAGAACAAAAGTCTGGATTCCTAACTGTTTCCTTGAAGCCTCCTCACATTGTTTCCTATAGAACCTTAATAGAGAAAAAGACTTTGTGAGGATCCTTTGACTATGGGGTGTTGCCTGGGGAAGGCTGGGGCGGGGGTGTCCTGGAAGGTCACTCTGAATCAGCCCTAGTTTGAGGTCTGGCCTTTGGCCATGCAGAATTGGTTGCCTGACTTTTTTCAGCTTGAGGAGCAGGGCTGTCCCTTGGGCAGTTCATATTACTCGAGGTGTGGATTCTGAGTTATGGTTCTGATGTAAAAAAGTCTCTATTATAGGAATTTTCAAGGAGCCCTGGTGGTGCAGGGGCTAAAGTGCTCGGCTGCGCACTGAAAGGTTGGTGATCTGAACCCACCAGCTGGTCCATGGGAAGACAATGTGGCGGTCTGCTTCTGTAAAGATTATAGCCTTGGAGACCCTATAGGGCAGTTCTACTCTGTCCTTTAGGGTTGCTATGAGTTGCTGTTGCTGGACGGCACACAACAACAACAACAAATAGGAGTTTTCTACCTGGGGCGAGATTCACATGAGAATGTACCAGGCAAGTCTGATCTCAGACGAGGGGAGATGGTTCTGTGAGGTTTAAAGGCACCAGGCTGAGATATGTCCATCTTACTGTAGGGCTGGTTTGGCCAAAGGGACTGCAAGTCCTTGCAGTGTACTGGCCATGGGCTCCTCTCTCTGGATGGGGATGGGACAGGCATGCTTCTGAACAACCTGGTAGATGTTTCTAAGGTTGACTAACCCCCTTCCATTTCATACCTGATTTTTTAGAGACCTTAACACATCTGATCGAGTTACAGCCCTGACCCTCAGGTCTAGGAGCCATCTCATTCTGTTTACATGCCTCTGCTCAATTCTTCTGACCCCCGAAACCCCAAACCAAACCCACTGCTGGGGTTTGGTTTGATTCCAACTCATAGTGACCCTACAGGACAGGGTGAAACTGCCCCCATAGGGTTTCCAAGGCTGTAAATCTTTAAGGAAATAGACTGCCACGTCTTTCTCCTGTGGAGCAGCTGGTGGGTTCGAACTGCCAACCTTTTGCTTAGCAGCTGAGTGCTTTAACCTCTGTACCACCAGGGCTCCTTTTCTTCTGTCCCATTTCCTATTAATTTTCTACATTTGATTTACGCAGGGAGGTCTTACTTTCCTGCTTTCCAAGTTCTTGAGAGCTGTTTTGCTCTAGTCCCCAAGTATTGAACACAGTCGTAGCAGAAGATGCTGCTGATGCCATACACATATCCCTTAGCCAGTTCTGGGGCTCCCCTGCAGACAGTTCTCATGTAAACCAAAGGCTTCCAGCAATTTCTCTGCCTGAAAGTGTTCTCTGGCCAAGGACATATGCTTAGCCCTCAAACAGGGCTGGAAGCGCCAGGAAGTTAGTGTTCTGGGAACAGCTCTCTGCCAACAAGAGCATGCATACTCCAGCCTCCAGTTCCTCAGTGGAACAGCTCCTAGGTGGGCTCCACATAGTTGCTCAGGCCCCAGTGCAACTGAGTCCCAGTTGCCCACAGCGGTAACCTGCAACCTTTATTGGCTTCCTTCCCTTCCCTGTTTTACTTCCCCGCTCCCTCCTGGTACTCCCTGAGATCAGCTCCCGAATATACTACCTGCACACAAACCCTTGCCTCTGATTCTAGGGGAACCCAGGCTACCCAGCTACATTTGTCCTTTACCTAGAAACAGTTTTCCGTTGACCTCTGGTTCGTCATATGACCCAGCCTCACCTTCCTCTTGGCTGAGCCTCTTTTGACAGCCTCTAGGAAATTTTTTTTTTTTTTTTTAGGAAGCACTAAAGTCCAGTGGTAAGAGCACAAGCATTGAAGTCAGGCCAATGGGAAGTTGAATCCTGCTAGGTCACTGACTATGTGACCTTGGGCAAATGACTCTGTGAACCTCATTAATCTTTTAAATAATGCAGATAAAGGTGTATTACTTTCAGAGTTGTCAGGAAGCATCAATGAGATAATATTTGCAAAGGGCGCCATACAGTGCTTGGCAATTAGTAGGTACCTAACAAATGTCAGACAATATCCCTTTGAACAGAGGCTGGTTTCTCTTAGCCATGGTCAAGCAGATCACAGTCCGTGTCACCGAGGGCTGGTACTCAGTGGTGGCCTATGTGGACAGAGTATAGGGCATGACTGGGCCCTGAGCGGGGCAGGGGGTTTGAGAAGTCAGGAAGGGCATTGGTGATATGGCAGGCTCCCATGCACAGTGGCCCACCCTACCTCTCCCTTCCTTTAACTCCTTTGCTTGGGGCTACTTACCATTTCCTGAAGAAGCCCTGCATTTTGTCACCTCCATACTTTTGCTTACACTCTTCCACATACCTGGAATACTTTTTTCTTTCCACCTCCATCCATCTGTTGGAATCTCGTTCAAGCTTTCATAGTATGGTATAAAACAAGATGCACAGCGGGTTGACTGGGAGAGCTTTTTCAAAATGCACATGGCTGGGACTCACCCTCAGAGACTGATTCAATAGATTTGGTGTGGGGTGTGGGAATGCATATTTCTAAAATCTGCTTAGCTTCTCCAACCCTCAGTTTCATCATCTGTAAAATGGGACTAATAATACATAACAATAACGATGTCATGTGGTTGCTGTGAGGATTGAATGAGATAATAGAGGTGATGCTCAGGAGAAATTACATCTCCATTCAGCCTTCCCTGATCTCTTAGCCAAGGAGTCCTAGTGGCACAGTGGTTAAAGCACTCACCAGCTCATCTAAAAGTTGGCGATTTAAATCCACCAGCCTCTCTACAGGAGAAACATGTGCCAGCCTGCTTCGGTAAAGATATACAGCTTTGGAAACCCTATAGGGGCAGTTCTACTCTGTCCTTTAGGGTTGCTATGAATTGGAATCAACTTGATGGCAGTGGAAACCCTGGTGGTGTAGTGGTTAAGTGGTACAGCTGCTAACCAAGAGGTCGGCAGTTGAAATCCGTGAAGCGCTCCTTGGAAACTCTATGGAGCAGTTCTACTCTGTCCTGTAGGGTCGCTATGAGTTGGAATCTACTCGACGGCAGTGGGTTTGGTTTTTTGGTTAGATGGCAGTGGGTTTGGTTTTGGATCTCCTGGCCAGAAGTAATCACTTCTTCCCATTTTCTCATTTCGCTGTCTGTGCCTCTATTGTAGCACTGAGCACATTGATCCTTCTGTGAGATGAGGCATGGGTCAGCCACTCCCACCCCCACCCCTCTCATGAGCCACTTCTCTGGGGAGTGGGCTGGGAGGAGCAAGGACTGTGAGTTATCTGCCATGCGTTCCCATAGCACTTGGCATGGTGTCTTGCATGGAGCCAGAGCTCAATAAATTTTTGTTGGATTGAATATAGAACCATAAGAAACTAATGTAAGTGGTTATGTTAGGTACCTGCATAAAGCGTTTTTGAACAGGCTTTTTGATTAGTCTTAGTGTCTGGGAAACAGTTTCCTACTGACAGTGCATTTGGAAATTGCCAGGAGGGCAATAAATATGTGCATATAATTTTATACTTCTCAGACCTGGACAGAATCTCTTTGTTTCCTGGGGCTTCTGGTTGCCAGGCACCCAGAGGGGCTGGGATGAGTGGACCAGAGGGCTGGCTGTCCCTGGACTACACCCTTGTTCTGGACCTGCTGGGGACCCTCCTGGCTCCATTTATAAGCCCAATGGAAGCCTTCTCATTTTCAGCCAGAACGTGGCTCTCCAGAGGACACAGGACCTGCACCCTTCTCCGGAGTTGAGGCTTGTGAGCTCCCCGTTTGTGTTTCATGAGTCGGTCTCAGTCTCCATGGAGAGCCCTTTCCCTGGCTCACAGTTGCAGCTGTCCCTGCAGGTTGGGGCTCCTGTGGTGCCTTAATTAGCTCCGGAGACTCTCAGGGCTGCTCTATCTCCTGGGGGAGGCAAGTGCCAATAGAGCCAGAGGCTGGGCTGCAAGGCCACCTTCCTAGAGCACAGGTATCCTGCTATGCAGCCCTACAAGGGAGAGATCTGGTGGTCCAAGGTGGCGTACCCAGGGATCCTTCCAGCAGGAGATGGATCCAGCTGCAGGGCCGAGGGTATGTCCTAGGCAAGGGGATGTATGAACAGTATGGGGTTCATCTGGAACCTTCATCTGCTTTTTGTTTCTCCTTTCTTCCTTTTGATAAACATGTATTATCTGTTTACCAGTTGGGGCTGGGAGAGAAGGCTGAAAATTAAGAAAAGCAAAAAGGTGAAAAAATCACCCATTATTTTTTTTGGCCTTAATCAACCACTGTTGATATTTTGGTATAGAAAAAAAAAAAAGGAGGCCCTGGGTATCGCAAACGCTTAACATGCTCGGCTGCTAACCAAAAGGTCGGGGGCATCTCAGAAGAAAGGCCTGGTGATTTACTTCCAAAAACTCAGCCACTGAAAACTTACAGAGCAGTTTTACTCTGACACACCTGGGTCCCCATGAGTTGAAATTGGCTTGATAGCAACTGGTAACTGGTGTGGTAAAAATGGCGTGGTGGCACCAGACATCCTCGCCTAACTTTAGGAGGGGGAGGAGCGGAGAGAGAATCAAGGTCAACATCAGCCCAAGGCTGATTCCTATGAGGTGAAAGTCAGACATACCTTTCCTCTTCAACCTTTTTACCAATTCTGACAGCAGTGGTGTCTTTCACAGCACTCTACTTCTCTGAGCACTTGGATAATTCGTTGCAATGGCCACATAGAACTCACAGACCATACTCGCTGTTATGGGGTTTATTAGAGAAGTAACAGGTTATAATTCAGTGTTAGGATCAACTTGGAAGTAACAGGAACAACTCAGGATATGGTTCTTCAATCAGGATAGCTGTGCCCATGGGCAGTCCTCTCCCTTGGCCCCTCAGCCCCTTGGCCTGGCCTCTGCCTGTTAGGGCAAGTGTTACAAAATAAGTGCCCAAGGGCATCCCACTCTACCAGCAAGCCTCCCGCCCAAAGGTGTTCAGCTCTCTTGCTCTGAGGGTCCACACGCCCATTGTGGTTGCCTTGCTCCATGGGCTGGGAATCCCACTGCACCGTCTCACACTGGTCTCCTGGTTCTACTGCTGCCATTTCTCTGCCACTTCTTGCCATCTCACACTGTGTCTAGTGTTATAGCTCTTTCTATGTCTCCTGTGTCTAGGAGGTTCTCAGCAGAGGGACCTCAGGTCCAAAAGGCACATTCAGCTTGTTCTTCTTCTTGGTGATAGTGAGGTTTCCCTTTCTGCTTCTGGGATTAGCTCCCTTTAAGCCTAGCAGGATGGCAAAACTGACCAATCCTCAATGAGGGTTCCATATACTGTATGTGCATAGTCCCCCCACCCCCCCGCAAGAGTTCTATGCACCTTACTTGCATTATTAGCAGGTTATCGAATCTCCTTGGTTTGCCACAAATACTTTATTTGCATTGTCCCACCCAACCATTTTGTGGGAGTCATAAGACCATAGCTAGAAACGCCATGTGATCCTTAAGGTTGTGTGTCAACTTGGCTGGGCTGTGATTCTCAGTGTAGAAAACCCAGTCTAAGACAGGCTGTGAAGTAATTTACTGCACTGCAGGTATCCATTGCTGCATAAATATAATATATACATATTATACATGGGCATATATACATTTTATATACATAAATGAGAGTGAGAGAGAGAATGCTTTGGCGGCACAGTGGTTAAGGTTAAGCTCTCGGCTGCTAACCTAAAGGTCAGCAGTTCGAACTTACCAGCCACTCCGAGGGAGAAACACATAGCAGTTTGCCTCCATGAAGATTACAGCCTTGGAAACCCTATGGGGCAGTTCTGCTCTGTCCTATAGGATTGCTATGAGTTGGAATCGACTTGATGGCAATGGGTTTGGTTTTGGTAGACAGACTTACTTCTCCCACCTCATCTAACACCACCAACAACCTTCGTTCACTCTTCTTCATGCCCCCTCCACTCTCTATTCCCACTCCCCACACTGTGCCTGGATAACTCTTACTCATCCCAAATAAATAGTATTTTAGGCACTGAAGGGGGTAGCATGACAGGAGCAGAGTGACAGGGTAGAGGGAGCAGAAGGGAGTGGCAACCCCACGGACCACTGGGAAGACTGGCTTTTAACTCGAATGAAAGGGGAAGCCAGCAGAGGGCTTGAACAGAGCAATGACTTGGATTAATTTCATGGTTTTAAGGTTTAACTGAACCACTGTAGTGGAGAATAGAATGTAGACCATTCTACGAATGGCTGATTAATTACAAGTGTGAAAAGAGGAAGAAGAATCCAGGGTGCTTTGGGAGGTATACCAGGAGGCCCTGACGTAATCTGGTAGGGAGAGGCACTCAGGTGGGGCTCAGTTAGCATTTGGAACTTAGGGCAAATGGGAGCCATTGAAGGGATTTGAGCAGGGGCATGAGGAGGTCGGCCATACCTGGAAGTAGATTCACTGTTGATCACGTTCCATACCAGGGGATGATTCTGAAGGTTTCTTCAGGTGGGAAAGCCTGTAGCAGTCAGCTGGCTGTGGATGGAGGACTTCAGGGGCCTGGAGAGGGCTTGTGGTGCTTGACCAGCCTCCTGGGAGGAAGAGAGGGTAGGAAAGAGGTAGGTGAGCCTCAGGGTCATCCAGGACCTGCTGGCCTCACCGTCACTGGTGAGATGTGTCAGGTATTCAAGGCCCTTCAGGCTCTAACTGAAATCCTTTCTGTCTTGCATATGTCAGGAGAGAGAAGACTCTGTCCCTAAATGAAGCGTTAGATGAATGCTTGATAGCTCCAAGCGGGAAACGATTCGGCAGCTTAATAGCTCACTAATAGAGCTGGCTCAGGGGTAGATTAGCTAGTAAGGTATGCACGGGCTTACTTGTGTTTACTTACTAATCTGTAGTGCACAATTTCAGAATTATAGATTAGTAAGTAAGCGCAAGTAAGCCCAATCGTACTTGCTTATTGGGTAATTCATCCCTGAGCTGGCTACAAGCCCCATGACACCTTGGTTCTTCTGGCTGGGCCTGTGCATCCAGGAAGGAGACCCTACAGCCTGGTCACACACGCCTAGAAACTGTCCCTGAGCGCCTCTGTGTCATCAGGGTCAGGAGGAAGCGGACAGCACACTTCAATTAGGTTAATTCAAGAAGGAGTTAATAAAAGGGCTGTTTACAAAGGTATAACCAAGATGTAGGGAAACCACAAGGAATAGTGCAATCCCCATGCTTAGTAACGGAGTGGAGTCTCTGGGTGGTACAAATGGTTAATACATTTGGCTGCTAACCAAAAAGCTGGAGGTTTGAGTTCACCCAGAAACACATTAGAAGAAAGCCTGGTGATCTACTTTCAGAAAACCAGCCATTGAAAACCCTGTGGAGCACAGTTCTGTTTTGATACTCGTGGAGTTGCCATGACCTGGAATTGACTTAAGGGTAACTGGTTTTTGTAACGCTGTTACTCTCGCTAGGTCCAAAGCCTGGGGTCAGAAGGAAGTACCAGATATGGGAGCTTGGGCAGGGAGAGTCAGGAAGAGAAGCCAGGGTGAGAGGACCCAGGCCCCTTAGTTGAGGAACACAGCCAGCCCAAGGCAGCCTTGCCGACAGGGAGAAGGGGGAGTCAGTACCTGACCGTACTCCCCTACTTCCTCTGACCTCCTACCCAGACTCCTCACTGGGAAAACCCAGCCAGAAGCAGAGGCCAAGAGAGCCTGATGGTGTGGCCCATACAAGTAGAGAAGGGCAGTGAGTGGACCTGGAATGACAAACGGATGATGTTCACATTTCTCTGGACCAGGCCCTGTCCTGGTCATGGGTACAAGGGTGCATCAGATGTGGTTGATGTCTTCAAGGATCTCTCAGTGACCTGCTCACAGAACCAGAGCAACACACAATGTGATTAGTGCTGCCACAGGGATGAGGCAACTTTCCTGGGCTTTCCAGCTGTGTGAGCCGGGAATGAGGAGAGGTGGGGTGCACCCCCGCACCAAGTGGTGTGCTTTTAAAGGTGATGCGGATGTGAGGGTTTTCAGACTATATGGATAATGGCAGTGCTGCCCCACCTGCTTGCCGTGGAGACAAAATGAGGTTCCGGATGTAAAGTGCCTGTTGCAGTGCCTGGCATCCCGCAGGTGAGCTGCAGATGGTAGCTCCATTGTCATTCCTTCTTGGCCTCGCCAAGGCATGTTGACTGAGTTAGTAAGCAAGACAGACCAGATACTTGGAATATCCACCCAGCACCTCTGTGATTTGTGCAGCTACCATTTATTAAATGCTAAACACTGTGCAGCTACTACTTATTAAGTGTCACGCTTTGCTAAACATATTATCCTCACAACGACTTTTATGAGTAGAGGGGTAGATAGATGATATTATTTATTCATTTTCTTCCTTGCCTCTGTGGTATGAAAACATGCCTGCAAATTCTTTGACTCTGTTCCCCTTGAGAGGTGGATCTACGGCCCCTCCCCTTAGATCTGGGCCAAACCTAATGACTCACTTGTAACCAATAGAACACAGCGAAATTGATGTTGCATAACTTGGAGGCTAGGTCAGAAGAGGCCACAGAGCTTCTTCCAGAGTCTCTTGGGACACTCACTCTAGGGGGAAGCCAGGTACCACGTAAGAAGTACAACTACCCTGAGACCACCATGCTGGACAAGCCACATGAAGGCATTTGATTGACAGCCCAGCCAACAACCAGCCTCAAGTGCCAGCCTTATGATGGAGCTGTATTAGCTTCCCAGGGCTGCCATAAGAAAGTACCACAGATTGGGTGGCTTATAAGAACAGAAATGTGTTACCTCACAGCTCTGGAGGCAAAATCAGGATGTCAGCCATGTTGATTCCTGCTGAGGGCTTTGGGGGAGAATCTATTCCATGCCCCTCTCCTAGCCTCTGGTGACAAGTGGCAATCTTAGGTGTCCCTTGGCTTGTAGATGCATCACTCCAATGTCTGTCTTCACATGATTGTCATCCCTCTGTGTGTCTCTGTGTCTCTTCTCCTTTTTTATGAGTATACCACTCATATTGAGACCCACCCTACTCCAGTATGACCTCATGTAAATGAATAACAACTTCAAAGACACTATTTCCAAAGGCATATTCACAGGCACCATTAGGACCCACCCTACTCCAGTGTGACCTCATGTAAATGAATAACATCTTCAAAGACACTATTTCCAAAGGCATATTCACAGGCACCAGGAGTTAACGCTTCAACATATCTGTTTTTGGGGGCACAATTCAACCCGTAACAGGAGCCGTCTTGGATTTCAGCCCAGATGGTTGAAGTCCCAGTTGCCATCTGACTACCACCTCAGGAGAGACCCAACATCACAGCATCGTCACAGCAGTAGCTGGCTAACAGAGGGGCGGTTCGTGAGTGACACCATTATTCCCATTTCCTGGATGGTGAAATTGAAGCACAGAAAGTTTAAATGACTTGTTCAGGTCATAGCTTGTAAGTGACAGAGTCCACATCGGAACCCAGGAAGTCACATTTAACCATTGTCTCCAGAAATCACACGCACCGATGCTTCATTTACAGGCCGAAGGTGTTTCCAGCATCCCTGCTCTCAGCCCCTGCCTGGACGTCTGTGGAAGCTACAGTTCCTGGAGGAGCCGAGGACAGGGAGAAATCAACAGTCAATGAAAGCCTGTTTCTCAGCATCTGAAGCCTTAACCTTGAAACCTCAGCTGTGTTATCTGTTATCCTCCATGGAGTACAGAAGAGGCCCCCATGTGCTTGGGAGAATGTAAGAGCCACTCTGCAACCTAAGTACGTGAGGAAAGCAGTTAGCACCAATGCTTTGTTTCTCCTCCTCTGGCCTCAGAAGTGGGGCATCTTTAAAAGCATTATGAATTTATATGCATTCAGAGTTAGGATACTGCACAAGTGTTAGCAACTATGACTGCTATTCAAATGAGCCCTGGTGGTGCAATGGTTAAGCACTTGGCTGCTAACTGAAAGGTTGTGGTTCAAATCCACCCAGTGGCTCTGTGGGAGAGAAACCTAGTGATCTGCTTCCATAAAGATCACAGCCAAGAAAACCCTATGGGGCAGTTCTACTCTGTCACCCAGGGTCACTGTGAGTCGGAATTGACTCCACAGCACCCAACAACAACAACATTATTCCACTGTTAATATTGCTGTCATTTTAATTTGCTGTTAATTGGGTGTTGACATTGGTCTTCCAGTCATCTTGGCAAGACTGGCACCTTCTCTTTATTCAAGTCTCTTCCCCAATGTCATGTTCTCAGAGAGACCACCAAACCCAAAGTAGCAACCCTGCCCCGCCACTCCCCAAACTCTGTCCCATTTCCTATTTCATCACCTTCATAGCACTCATCACAATATGAAATTCTTTTTTGCATACTTATTTATGGTTTCTCCCCCGACCCTGCAATGTAAGGTTCATGACGGCAGACATTGCCTTCTTTTCCAATGTCTCTCCAGTGCTTAGCATAGTACTCTGCACCTGGAAGAGTCTCAATCAGTATTTGTTGAATGCCTTTATCCTACATCTTATGCCTTGTACTGAATCTCTGTAAGCTTGGCCAATTTCCTCTCCTTTCTAGACCTAACTGCTTCTTCCCACTTCTCCCTGAAGGTCAACACTTTGACCCCACAGGAGAAATTGAGATTGAGTGAAATTGTTTTTGGTGTTCACTGCACTGCTTCCCTTCCATCCCTTGGTGGAGCTCTTGTTGCACTTTTCTTGTGCATCCAGTTCCTCTTTCACTTTGACTCTGAGGACTGACTTGAAATACATCATACTAAAGTGTGAATGATTGATACTTAAAGTACAACCATCTTTCCAGAAATCAAAGCCAGACTTTATGCTGCTTGTCCTCCTTATGCAGAAAGATGTGACGAATGTGCAGGGGCAAGAAAGTGGAGGTGCTGATTCCAGTTTTTCTAATTAGCTGTGTGATTCTGAGCAAGCCATTTAACCTCCCTGAAAAAAAAAAAATTTTTTTTTTTTTTTTTGAAGCCCGGTATTATTTATTTTTCAAACGCGCTGCTTCCCATGTGGGGTTATTGTGAGTGTCAAATGCAATCACTTTATCTGAAAATGTCTTGTCTCCTATAAAATGCACACTGAGTAAGCTGTTATCATTCTTTATCATAACAGAAAACAAGGAGAGCGACTGAAGTGAGTGACAAGTTGAATATGAACCAGCGATGTGCCTCAGGGGACTCTCTGTCTCCTTTCCTCTTCGTTCACCACTGAAATCCCTGGACTGCCTGAGATAGGGCCCCGGGGCATCCATTGTCCCCCAGCTCCTATCCTGCCCCCATCCACTCACTCTTAGCATGGCTTTGACAAGGAGCCCCAGGTCCCATTATTATAAGGGGACAAGGGATGCTTAGATCAGCTTGGTAAGGTCTCAAAGTTGAGTCCTCTTTTGTCCTGAGGGCCTCTTTCTAGCCACTGGAACCCATCCAGCCTTTCTCTTAACCACATCATCCCCTTCCTGGATCCCTGAGGAACCTGAATTCCTTTCTAGCTCTCCCCCTTTTCTACCCTGGTCTAAGCTTAGCTACCCTGGTGCAGGCTCCCACCTGCCACCAACCAGCAGCTTCTCTAGATTAAGCTGGGTCCCATCCCTAGGCCTACCCATTCCCTTTCCATGTCTAAAGCCTCTCCCATGCTTGTACATCCGCTTAGATCTTAGGAGGGGTGGTGGAAAGAGTAGGGATGTGTATGCTCAGGCCACACTCTGTGGTTACGAGGGCGTGTGCTGGAGCCAGCTGCCTGGGTTCCAGTCCTGGCTCTGGTGCTTACTAGCTCTGTGACATTGATGACATTACTTTATCTTTTTTTTTTTAAATAATTTTTATTGTGCTTTAAGTGAAAGTTTACAAATCAAGTCAGTCTCTCACACAAAAACCCATCTACACCTTGCTACACACTCCCAATTACTCTCCCCCTAATGAGACAGCCTGCTCTCTCCCTCCACTCTCTCTTTTCGTGTCCTTTTTACCAGCTTCTAACCCCCTCCACCCTCTCATCTCCCCTCCAGGCAGGAGATACCAACATAGTCTCAAGTGTCCACCTGATCCAAGAAGCTCACTCCTCACCAGCATCCCTCTCCAACCCATTGTCCAGTCCAATCCATGTCTGAAGAGTTGGCTTCAGGAATGTTTCCTGTTCTGGGGCAACAGAAGGTCTGGGGGCCATGACCACTGGGGTCCTTCCAGTCTCAGTCAGACCATTAAGTCTGGTCTTATGAGAATTTGGGGTCTGCATTCCACTGCTCTCCTGCTCCCTCAGGGGTTCTCTGTTGTGTTCCCTGTCAGGGCAGTCATTGGTTGTGGCCGAGCACCATCTAGTTTTTCTGGTCTCAGGATGACATAGTCGCTGGTTCATGTGGCCCTTTCTGTCTCTTGGACTCGTAATCACCTTGTGTCCTTGGTGTTCTTCATTCTCCTTTGATCCAGGTGGGTTGAGACCAATTGATGCATCTTAGATGGCTGCTTGCTAGTGTTTAAGACCCCAGACGCCACTCTTCAAAGTGGGATGCAAAATGTTTTGTTAATAGATTTTATTATCCCCAGACCCCTGCCCCTGCTATGGTAGCCTTCGAAGCATTCAGTTTATTCAGGAAATTTCTTTGCTTTTGGTTTAGTCCAATTGTGCTGACCTCCCCTGTATTGTGTGCTGTCTTTCCCTTCACCTAAAGTAGTTCTTATCTACTATCTAATTAGTTACTCTATCTTCTTGAGCCTCAGTTTATTCATCTGAAATTCACTCACTGAATGCACCTCAAAGGGTTTTTTTTAAAAAACTTCATTGTTTATTTTAAGAAGTTTAATGTTGTTTTAATCATTTTAAGTGTATAATTCAATGACATTAATTACATTCACAATATTGTGCAACCATCACCACCATTTATTTCCTAATTTTTTTTATTACCTCAGATGGGAGCTGTGTATCCATTAAGCAATAACTCTTCTATTTCCTGCCCCACCAGTTGTTGGTAGACTCTAATCTACTTTCTGTCTATGAATTTGTCTATTCTAGCTATTTCATAGAAGCAGAATCATACAATAGTTGTCCTTTTGTGTCTGGCTTATTTCACTTAGCATAGAGTTTTTCAAGGTTCATCCATGTGGCAGCATGTATCAGAATTTCCATTCCTCTTTCCGGCTGAATAATATTCCATTGTATTTGTGTACCACATTTTGTTTATCCATTTATCTGTTGATGAACACTTGATTTGTTTCTGCCTTTTGGCAATTGTGAATAATGACACAATGAACACTGATGTAGAAGTATCTGAGTCCCTGCTTTCACGTCTTTTGGGAATATTCGTAGGAATGGAATTGCTGGGCCATATGGTATGGTCGTTCTGTGTTTTAACTTTTTGAGGAACCCCTCAAAGTGTTTTAAAGGTTTTTATGAAGTCATTTATGGAAAGCACCTAGAATGGTGCCTAGCAGAGAGTAAGTGTTCAATGAATGTTGGATTTTTTTTTTTTAATCATTAATAAGGAGTCACTGCTCCTTATCGGCAATCTCTAGTCAAGGGTGACATCAAATTTGAGGTGCATACCACAGGTAAAGTCCCTTTCTCCCTAGGCTGTAAGATGCCCTGGTTGCTTTTGCATGCCCTCTTGTCTCTCTGCCATCATCATGAAAGGAACATGTCCTGACTAGCTGGCTGGCTCAAGGAAGATAAGAGACACTGGGCCAAGTCTGTACTTAACCTTCAGCCTAGAGTTGCTCAGCCAAGCCCAGCCAGGATCAAATGAACCATCCCAGCCAACCCACAAATGCGTGAAAAAAATAAGTGCTTATTACTATATGTTACTGAGATTTGTGGCTATTTTTTAGGTAACAAAGGTTGTTGATTTATCTGATGAATGGTAAAGAACTGCCATTTTATTATTGACCGGGCTTGGGCCTCCAGCCCAAAGCAAGAAATGATTGATGAACTGAGCTGGATCATATGGAATACCCCTGTTATGGATTGGATTGTGTCTCCCCAAAATGTGTGTCAACTTGGTTAGGCCATGGTTCCCAGTATTGTGTGGTTGTCCTCCATTTTGTGATCTGACATAATTTTCCTATGTGTTGTAAATCCCAACCTCTATGATGTTAATGAGGCAGGATTAGAGGCAGTTATATTAATGATTCAGGACACAATCTACAGCATTATGTTGTATCTCCAGTCAATCTCTTTTGAGATGTAAAAGAAAAAAGCAAGCAGAGAGGAGAGGGACTTCATTACCACCAAGCAAGAAGAGCCTGGAGTGGAACGCAACCTTTAGACTTAGGGTCCCTGTGCTGAGAAGTTCCTAGACCCAGGGGAAGATTGATGACAAGGACCTACTCCCAGAGCTGACAGAGAGAGAAAGCCTTCACCTGGAGCTGGCACCATGAATTCCAACTTCTGGCCTCCTAAACTATGAAAGAATAAACTTCTGTTTGTTAAAGCCATCTGTCATGGATTGAATTGTGTCCCCTAAGTGTTTGTGTGAACTTGGTTAGGCCATGATTCCCAGTATTGTGTGATTGTCCACCATTCTGTCATCTGATGAGATTTTCCTATCTGTTGTAAATCCTACATCTGTGATGTTAATGAGGCAGGATTAGAGGCAGTTATGTTAATGAGGCAGAACTCAATCTACAAGATTAAAAGATTGTGTCTTAAGTCAATCTCTTTTGAGGTATAAAAGAGAGAAGCAAGCAGAGAGACAGGTGGACCTCATACCACCAAGCAAGAGCCAGGAGAATAGCTTGTCATTTGGACCTGGGGTCCCTGTGCTGAGAAGCTCCTAGACCAGGGGAAGATTGATGACAAGGACCATCCCCTGGAGCTGGAGCCCTGAATTTGGACTTCTAGTCTCCTAGACTGTAAGAATAAAATTCTCTTTGTTAAAGCCATCCACTTGCGGTATTTCTGTTGTAGCAGCACTAGATAACTAAGACACCACCCATTTGTGGTATTTCTGTTATAGCAGCACTAGATAACTAACACAACCCCCTTTCCCTAAACTAGCTGAATCATATTGAAGTAGGCTGCCATTGCTGTCTTTACTGCCAGTCACTCCTCATTCTGCACCTATCTTGTTTCATGCCCAAACCTAAGCCTTAGGTCTTTCTGCACTAGGGTTGCATGTAGGAAAGAGGCAAAAGAGACCAAGAGATGGTCAGATGTTCTGATGAAGTAAGACTTGCCTGCTGGAGCACTTTGATGCCAATGGCATGTGAATATAAAAAGAGAGAAGAGAGGGCCAGGTGGGTCTGGTCCGAGAGAGGCCCTGGGTGGATTTGCTATTCCCCTTGTTTGGGTAGAAGAGAGACAAGAGAGAAAGAAGAGTCACTCATTTTAATGCCAGGTGATTTGTCCATTAGAAGATGTGGTTCCATCAGTGCCTTAGAGGGCAGCCTATACAATGTGATGCTCCATTTCCCTGTAGGTGGAGGGGAGTCAGGGAGGCAAGAGGGAAAACTGGACCCTTTCTCCATTTACTCCTTCTCCTCATCACTGTCTTGCCCCATAACCTGCTTTATTTATTATTTGCCTAAACAAAACCAAACCGAACCCGTTGCTGTTGAGTTGATCCGGACTCATAGCGGCCCTATAGAACAGGGTAGAACTGCCCCATAGGATTTCCAGGGAGCAGCTGGTGCTTCGAACTGCCAGTCTTTTGGTTAGCAGATGAGCTCTTAACCACTGTGCCACCAGGGCTCCTTGTACATATCATTACCTGAAATGATGTATTTAGTAGTTTATTTGCTTGTCTCTATAAATTTGCCTATTCTAGTTATTTCTTATAAGTGGAATCATACAATAGTTGTTCTTTTGTGTCTGGCTTATTTCCCTTAGCATAGCTTTTTTTAGTGTTTTCAAGGTTCATGTTGTAGCATGTATCAGAATTTCATTCCTCTTCATGGCTGCGTAATATTGTATGTATGCACCACATTTTGCTTATCCATTGGTCTTGTTGATGGACACTTGGGTGGTTTTCACCTTTTGGCTATTGTGAATAGTGCTGCAATGAACACTAGAATGTAAGCTCTGTGAGAGCAGGAACCTCACTGATTTTGTTCATGGCTGTGTACTCAGAGACTAAAATACTGGCTGGTGCAGGTGGGTAGTCTGTAAATATTTGTTGACTGACTGAATGAATGAATGCATGAACTCATGCAATGACTCATGCTGTAACACAGTAGCCTGGTTACTGTTTGCTCCTTGCCCCTTTACCTTCGCCTAGCATGTTCCTGCCCATGGTTGCAGAAACTAGAAGATATTAACGAGTAGACCCATTCTTTGACTCAGCAATTGCTCCAGCTCTAGGTATGCCTGAGGCCTAGAACCTGTTTTCCATCTGCATCCCTGGCCTCCATCTTGTTTGGTTTAACACCTGGTCTACTAATTATTAGTGATCTGATTTGGACCCAGCTCCCTTCTGCTTCTACTCCACTTTTGGTTTGTCCAGCTAGAGGGCTACCAGGAACACAGTGCCTCTGTTCCCAGCCAAGCTCCAGGACATGGCCCTCTAGGCAGGGAAGTGTTCCCCACTCTACTCACTTGTCTGTTAGGAAGATAGACAACCTACTTCCTTGTAACAGGAGCATGGATAAACCAATTGCAGAGCCACTTAAGTCTCTGTGATAACAGGTCTTATAGTTTCCAAAACCAAACCCATTGTGTCGAGTTGATTCTGACTCATAGCAACCTTACAGGACAGAGTTGAACTGCCCCATAGGGTTTCCAAGGCTGTAAATCATTACAGAAGCTGACTGCCCATCTTTCTCCCACAGAGCTGCTGGTGAGTTAGAACCACCAACCTTTCTATTAGCATCCAAGCACTTAACCACTGGGTTACAAGGATTCCTGTCTTACAGCTTAGCTTTTTAAAAGTCTTCACCAACTTACTTTTATTGCTTTAGCTCATTCTGTTCCCATTTGCTCCTGCAGCCATTCATGCAATGTAGCCACCTCTATGCAAATGGACACTGCTAATGCCCTTTGCAAAGATGCTTCTGTGAAGTGTCCAGGAATACATCCTCTCTGTGCTCAGGAATGGACCGTCTGGCTCCAGTGTAGCAAAACCAAACCAAAACATTTCCAGGTGGAGTGTTGGCTGAGCTTCATGGCTGCTGCTTGTGTTCTGTCATTGCTCCTCAGCTGCAGCTGTGAGGGAGGCTGGGCATCCTTCCTTTGCTCTTTGACTTGTCCAAGTTCACATGCACATAAGTTAGACTTAATAATTGCTGCCTTTAACATACTATTGTCAGCCTTTGGGTTCTATTTGCTATGTGGATGAAACCCTGAGTCCTTCTTCAGAGGCACCTTGTGCTTACCCGTTACCTCATCTTCTTATGTCTGGTCAGAGTCCCAGGTGGATCCCTACCCAAGCATTTGATAGAGCATAACAGACAATTCTTCCCAGCTCATGGCTTGAAGCTCAATAAATACTTGTGAGGGAGAAGGATAATTATAATGTAATATTTTTGGGTTCTCAGAATGTGCCAGGTACCATGTTAGCCATTTAACATGTCTTTTTCACAGCTATGAGTTGGAATTGATTTGACAGCAGGGGGTTTAGTTTCATTTTTCATAGCAGTCTACTAAGGGAGATACTATTCTTATACCCATTTTACTGATGAGGAAACTGAGGCAGGGATAGGTTCAGTAACTTGTTCAGGATCACACAACAAATGAGAGATAGAGCCAGGGTTTGAATCTATGTTCTCAAAGGCAGGAAGGATGGCAGGAGGGCAGATATTGGGTGCTGGTCAGAGAACTGAATCTTTAAGAGCCATAACCACAGAGTGAGCCCTGAACCCTTGAAAGGGGGATCTTGACATGCAGATGTCACCTCAGGAGGCTGTCCTGGAAGGCTGGGGCATGCAGCCCAGCCCCCCATGCCTGCTCCCACGAGCCTGATTCTGGATCTCTCTATGGTTTTGCCTTTCCATGGAACTGAGAGGGTGAGAGATGGGTTTCTTCTGTTTCCTCCTGTGGATGTACTGTCTTTGCTCTCGCCTGGGAGGTTGACCTGTATGAACTGATCACTGGGCTCCCTTCCCTCTGGCTTCCAGTTGGGTTCATCTGGCTTAGCACCAGCAGGAGATCCAAGGGAAGGAGCAGAGTGAGGCTGAAAACTTAATCACCTGGCAGGCAATGCTTTCCTTTTGTTTTTGGAAACTGTAAGAGCTGTTATCACAGAGGTTGAGATGGCACTGCAATTGGTATATCCATGCTCCTGCTATAGGGGTCTTTGATGTGGTAAAAAATGAAGTGCAATATTGTTCACTACAGATTAGTAAGTAAGCACACGTGAGCTCGTGCTTACTGAGTAATCTGCTCCTGTAAAATGCAGATAATATTACTTCATGGGCTTATCATGAAAATCAAATGGCATAGTATGTATAATGCCTTTAACCCAGTGTCTGGCTCAGAGAGGAAGGGGCTGACTCCTGGCTCCTCTTAGGAGGGGGGTATGGAACTCAGAGGAGAGCAAAAAAGATAATTCAAGGATTTGAAGCAATGACACAAGGAGAAGGGTAAATAATTACCAAAGGGAAGCATGGGAAGGGTGATTTGATACTGGTCTTCACGTACAGCTCACATTTTATCGGCCAGAAATGCTTAAAGCCAATGTTTTTGATATCCCCAGCTAGAGAAAGTTCAAATCTAATATCCTGGTCCAGTGACCAGATGTCCATGACTCCCACAGAATGGATAAAGGGGGCTCTACTTTGCCTCCCTCTCAGCTTCTCGTTGTGCCCTACTGGTGCTCTGTCTCCACAGTGGAAAGACATCTCTACCCACTTGGAGACAGAAGGGCCTGGATTGAAATTTGGTTCCATCTATTTCTAGCTTGTGGGATGACCACTCCAAATATCATTTCCCTCATTCTCAAAATGGGGATAGTTAGAACTACTCACCAACATGGCCGGGCTGATGGCTGGATCAGGAGCAGGTGGTTAATGTGAAAGCTACAAGTACAACATAGTGCCTGGAAACCATCCAGCTCTTAAAAAACAAACAAATATTACAAAACATCTTCTCCGACCACAAGGCCATAAAAGTGGAAATCAATAACAGAAAAACTAGGGAAAAGAAATCAAATACTTGGAAACTGAACAATACCCTCCTGAAAAAAGACTGCGTTATAGAAGACATTAAGGAGGGAAGAAGGAAATTCATAGAATGCAACGAGAATGAAAATACTTCCTATCAAAACCTCTGGGACACAGCAAAAGCAGCGCTCAGAGGCCAATTTATATCGATAAATGCACACATACAAAAAGAAGAAAGAGCCAAAATCAGAGAACTGTCCCTACAACTTGAACAAATAGAAAGTGAGCAACAAAAGAATCCATCAGGCACCAGAAGAAAACAAATAATAAAAATTAGAGCTGAACTAAATGAATTAGAGAACAGAAAAACAATTGAAAGAATTAACAAAGCCAAAAGCTGATTCTTTGAAAAAATTAACAAAATTGATAAACCATTGGCCAGACTGACTAAAGAAATACAGGAAAGGAAACAAATAACCCGAATAAGAAACGAAACGGGCCACATCACAACAGACCCAACTGAAATTAAAAGAATCATATCAGATTATTACGAAAATTTGTACTCTAACAAATTTGCAAACCTAGAAGAAATGGATGAATTCCTGGAAAAATACTACCTACCTAAACTAACACAATCAGAAGTAGAACAACTAAATAGACCCATAACAAAAAAAGAGATTGAAACGGTAATCAAAAAACTCCCAACAAAAAAAAAGCCCTGGCCCGGATGGCTTTACTGCAGAGTTCTACCAAACTTTCAGAGAAGAGTACACCACTACTACTAAAGGTATTTCAAAGCATAGAAAATGACAGAATACTACCTAACTAATTCTATGAAGCCACCATTTCCCTGACACCAAAACCAGGTAAAGATATCACAAAAAAAGAAAATTACAGACCTATATCCCTCGTGAACATAGATGAAAAATCCTCAACAAAATTCTAGCCAATAGAATTCAACAACATTGCAAAAAAATAATCCACCATGACCAAGTGGGATTTATACCAGGTATGCAAGGCTGGTTTAATATTAGAAAAACCATTAATGTAATCCAGCTTATAAATAAAACAAAAGACAAAAACCACATGATCTTATCAGTTGATGCAGAAAAGGCATTTGGCAAAGTCCAACACCCATTTATGATAAAAACTCTTACCAAAATAGGAATTGAAGGAAAATTCCTCAACATAATAAAGGGCATCTATACAAAGCCAACAGCCAACATCACTCTAAATGGAGAGAGCCTGAAAGCATTTCCCTTGAGAACGGGAACCAGACAAGGATGCCCTTTATCACTGCTCTTATTCAACATTGTGCTAGAAGTCCTAGCCAGAGCAATCAGGCTAGACAAAGAAATAAAGGGCATCCGGATTGGCAAGGAGGAAGTAAAATTATCTCTATTTGCAGATGACATGATCTTATACACAGAAAACCCTAAGGAATCCTCCAGAAAACTACTGAAACTAATAGAAGAGTTTGGCAGAGTCTCAGGTTATAAGATAAACATACAAAAATCACTTGGATTCCTCTACATCAACAAAAAGAACATCGAAGAGGAAATAACCAAATCAATACCATTCACAGTAGCCCCCAAGAAGATAAAATACTTAGGAATAAATCTTACCAAAGATGTAAAAGACCTATACAAAGAAAACTACAAAGTACTACTACAAGAAACTAAAAGGGACCTACTTAAGTGGAAAAACATACCTTGCTCATGGATAGGAAGACTTAACATAGTAAAAATGTCTATTCTACCAAAAGCCATCTATACATACAATGCACTTCCGATCCAAATTCCAATGTCATTTTTTAATGTGATGGATAAACAAATCACCAACTTCATGTGGAAGGGAAAGAAGCCTCGGATAAGCAAAGCATTACTGAAAAAGAAGAAGAAAGTGGGAGGCCTCACTCTACCTGATTTCAGAACCTATTATACAGCCACAGTAGTCAAAACAGTCTGGTACTGGTACAACAACAGACACATAGACCAGTGGAACAGAATTGAGAACCCCCATATAAATCCATCCACATATGAGCAGCTGATATTTGACAAAGGCCCAGTGTCAGTTAATTGGGGAAAAGATAGTCTTTTTAACAAATGGTGCTGGCATAACTGGATAGCCATTTGCAAAAAAATGAAACAGGACCCATACCTCACACCATGCACAAAAACTAACTCCAAGTGTATCAAAGACCTAAACATAAAGACTAAAACGATAAAGATCATGGAAGAAAAAATAGGGACAACCTTAGGAGCCCTAATACAAGGCATAAACAGAATACAAAACATTACCAAAAATGACGAAGAGAAACCAGATAACTGGGATCTCCTAAAAATCAAACACCTATGCTCATCTAAAGACTTCACCAAAAGAGTAAAAGACCACCTACAGACTGGGAAAGAATTTTCAGCTATGGTATCTCCAACCAGTGCCTGATCTCTAAAATCTATATGATTCTGTCAAAACTCAACCACAAGAAGACAAACAACCCAATCAAGAAGTGGGCAAAGGATATGAACACGCACTTCACTAAAGAAGATATTCAGGCAGCTAACAGATACATGAGAAAATGCTCTCGATCATTAGCCATTAGAGAAATGCAAATTAAAACTACGATGAGATTCCATCTCACTCCAACAAGGCTGGCATTAATCCAAAAAACACAAAATAATAAATGTTGGAGAGGCTGCGGAGAGATTGGAACTCTTATACACTGCTGGTGGGAATGTAAAATGGTACAACCACTTTGGAAATCTATCTGGCGTTATCTTAAACAGTTAAAAATAGAACTACCATAACCCAGAAATCCCACTCGTTGGAATATACCCTAGAGAAATAAGAGCCTTCACACAAACAGATATATGCACACCCATGTTTATTGCAGCTCTGTTTACAATAGCAAAAAGCTGGAAGCAACCAAGGTGTCCATCAACGGATGAATGGGTAAATAAATTGTGGTATATTCACACAATGGAATACTACGCATCGATAAAGAACAGTGACGAATCTGTGAAACATTTCATAACATGGAGGAACCTGGAAGGCTTATGCTGAGCGAAATGAGTCAGAGGCAAAAGGACAAATATTGTATAAGACCACTATTATAAGATCTTGAGAAATAGTATAAACTGAGAAGAACACATACTTTTGTGGTTACAAGGGGGGGGAGGGAGGGAGGGTGGGAGAGGGTTTTTTACTGACTAGTTAGTAGATAAGAACTGCTTTAGGTGAAGGGAAGGACAATGCTCAATACATGGAAGGTCAGCTCAACTGGACTGGACCCAAAGCAAAGAAGTTTCCGGGATAAACTGAATGCTTCAAAGGTCAGCGGAGCAAGGACGGGGGTTTGGGGACCATGGTTTAAGGGGACTTCTAAGTCAATTGGCAAAATACTATTATGAAAACATTCTGCATCCCACTTTGAAATGTGGCGTCTGGGGTCTTAAATGCTAACAAGCGGCCATCTAAGATGCATCAATTGGTCTCAACCCACCTGGATCAAAGGAGAATGAAGAACACCAAGGTCACACGATAACTAAGAGCCCAAGAGACAGAAAGGGCCACATGAACCAGAGACCTACATCATCCTGAGACCAGAAGAACTTGTTGGTGCCCGACCACAACCGATGACTGCCCTGACAGGGAGCACAACAGAGAACCCCTGAGGGAGCAGATCAGTGGGATGCAGACCCCAAATTCTCATGAAAAGACCATACTTGATGGTCTGACTGAGACTAGAGGAATCCCGGCGGTCATGGTCCCCAAACCTTCTCTTGGCCCAGGACAGGAGCCATTCCCGAAGACAACTCATCAGACATGGAAGGGACTGGACAGTGGGTAGGATAGAGATCCTGATGAAGAGTGAGCTAATTATATCAGGTGGACACTTGAGACTGTGTTGGCATCTCCTGTCTGGAGGGGGGATGGGAGGACAGAGAGAGTTGGAAGCTGGCAAAATTGTCACGAAAGGAGAGACTGGAAGGGCTGACTCATTAGGGGGAGAGCAAGTGGGAGTATGGAGTAAGGTGTATATAAACTCATAAGTAACAGTCTGACTTGATTTGTAAACGTTCACTTGAAGCTCAATAAAAGTTAAAAACAAACAAACAAGCAAGCAAACAACCCAAACCTGTTGCTGTTGAGTCGATTCTTACTCATAGTGACCCTGTAGGACAGAATGGAACCGCCCCGTAGAGTTTCCAAGGAGCTGCTGGTGGTTTCAAACTGCCAATCATTTGGTTAGCAGCGGAGCTCTTAATTACTGTGCCACCAGGGCTCCTATGCAGCCCTCAGCCAATGCTAATTCCTACCTTTCCTCTCACCTTAGCAGACAGGTGCTCTTTTCATTTCTGTGAAGGGCAGGGGAAACCTGAACATTTACTGTCTCATGTTTCTGAAAACATAGAGAAGCCCTAGATTTTTATGATTCTTCTTCAGCTTTAGGATGAAATGACTCTATGCCTTCTCCTCTCTCATCACGCAGTGCATACTGGTTGAATTGTCCCTTTCAAAGTTGTAGTCTTGTCTCCATCCAGCCATGCTCTCTGAGTGAGGGGAGATGAGGCCCAGAGGATGGTTATTCTGGGTCCTAGTTTATTTTATGGAGTCCCTGGGTAGTACACACAGTTAAGTGCTCAGCTTCTAACTGAAAGGTTGGAGTTTGAATGCACTCAGAGGCACCTTGGAAGAAAGACCTGGAGATCTACTTCTGAGAGGTCACAGTCATTGCAAATCCTATGGAATACAGTTCTACTCTGGAACACAGAGGGTCACCATGAGTTGGAATTGACTCGATGGCAACTGATTATTTTATTTTATGCATTTCCTGTGCCCTTCTCTACCTTCAAAAGTACGTTGACTTTGGGACTTAAACTTCATGCCTGATCTGAGAATAGACTGGATATTAGGAAGGAGAACAAGAGATAATGAAAGAGAAGACCCCCTAGAAGACCTAAGATTAATTTTTATCCACAGCTTTTATTATTAACCACTTATTTCTCTTAAATTGCAATATGAAGAGAAAATGGTCCTTTGCATACCTGGGCATTCACAGTTTTCATGAGCAAGGCACATTATTACTTCATGGGTATGTGGTGCGATGTCTTCTTCATTGTAAGCAGGGGTGAGCGAAGGAGTTTCCAACTTGCCCTTTGAGTATCAGGCATGACTCAGAAAGAGCTCCCTCTGGCCAACAATCTTTCACACTCTCTCAGCTTCATGATAAAATCGTACTAGAATTAGGCTTTTAAATCTCAAAAATACAATTAGTTCCATTCCATTGCAATCACAATGACCCAAACCCGCTGATGTGATTCTTGGCCCTCAGGTGGACCAGTGTTTCTCACCCCTGGCTGCCTGTTAGAATCCCCTGTGAAGCTTAGAAAAAGCCACAGATGCCAGAGCCCCACTACTGAGGACTTTGATCCAGTCAATCAATGGTAAGACATGTGAATCAGAATTTTTTAAACATACCACAGAAGACTGTGATGTGCAGCCAACGTTGAGAACCATGGAGTTGGACAATGGAGGGGTGAAGAGGGTTAGTTACTACCACCCTACAGTTTTATTAGTACTCTCCATGGAGTAATTTTTATTTAACAAAACAAGAAGGTAAGTCACACTGAAGGCAGCATTTAGCCAGAGGATGATGCTGGATGTCTAGAATATAGGGGACAATAAACAATAGGGTTCAGGCCCCTATTTCTTGCCCCAAATCAGTGTGACCTTGGGCAAGTCACTTTCCTTCTGTGGTCCAAAGCTTTCCAATCTATAAAGTGTGGGGAGGGGGGCTGGGTGAATTACTTTCTATGGGTCTTCTACTGTTGACATTCATCACTATCAAGTCTCTACTGGGAAGACCTTTGGCAGAGGACACCCAGTCTCCTCCTGCCACCCCAAGAGAAAACATATCACCAGTAGGAAGGAGGGAGGGACGGAGTCTGGGGAGACAAAGAAGGCTGGGCTGTAGAGCTTACTCTGGGATGACTCTGGAACTGACATCAGGTTCCCAAATAAGTGCGATCAGCCTCAAGTGTCCTCGTGGGCACTTGATTCTTGCAGGATGAGAGCACTTGGAATTCCAGATGTGGGCAGAGTGGACACCTGGCTTTAGAAGATGAGGGTCCTCTGTCCTTAGAGGAGATGGCCACCTTGCAACTCTGTGATCCAAACACATCGGATCTCTAACTGGCTGTGTGATCTCAGCCAAGCCAAGAGCCCTCTCTGAAGACACGGCTGTTTCATTTGCAAAGGAAGAGGGTGGACCTGCATGCTCTTCGAAAGCCGCGTCCAGCCTCACTCCTATATGCATGATCAAAACTGTGAAATGAATGATTGAACAATCAGTAATCTAAGGCTCACCTTTCAAAAAGAAAAAGGCCGGCTGGAAAATGGCATAATTAAAAGAGGAAAAGAAAACTCTTTCTTGAGAGACCGCTGTTTCACAAAAAGTCAGCGTGTCTGTGATATTCCAAGCAGCGTATGCTGAGGACAGGGCAACACAGTGGTTGTGCTGAAAGATGAGCAGCGAGTGGCAAGTGGAGGTGTTTGAAATAGAAAAGTCTATTTTAAAAGAGGACTAATAAAGCTGGAGGAGGCAGCCGGCACTCAAACGCTCTGAGCCGACGTCCTGTTGCCAAGACTCCAATCCCTGCTGCTGTGCTGGGTTCTGGGCTCTCCTTTGCCCCAAGAAGAGAGCAAGAAAGAAGGCAACAAAGGCAGGAAGCAGGGGCCAAGTTTCTGTCTGAGGATAGCAGTCCATGGGAAGTCACCAAGGGAATGGGCTGCCTGTAGCCTGGGCAGAGGGGACGTGCCACCACTCCTGTGAGCCCTGTCAGCTCACAGTTAAGAGCAGGGACATTGGTGCCGGACTGCCTGGGTTTGAATCCCAGCTCAGTCATTTACCTGCTGTGCAACCTTAAGCAAGTTACTTAACTTCTCTGTGTCTCATTTTCCATTTCTATAGGATCGAATAATATTAGCTTATCTGGGGGTTGTGGTGAGGATATGAGTTAATATTTGTAAAGTGGTTGGAACGTAGCCTGGCTACGTAGTACACTAGAGATATGTATACACATACATATATATATACACACACACATATATACTCACACACACACACACACGCATACATATATGTTTTGTTATCGTTGTTAATTGCCACTGAGGTGATTCTAACTCATGGCGACCCCATGAGTACAGAGTAGAAGTGCTCTATAGGGTTTTCAAAGCTGTTACCTTTCAGGAGCAAATCACCAGGCCTGTCTTCTGAGGCACCTCTGGGTGAGTTGACCCACCAAACTTTAGGCCACCTAAATTCCACCTGTTGCTGTTAAGTCAGCTCCTCCTAGTAGGCATCGCTGAGGAAACCCCGGTGGCGTAGTGGTTAAGAGCTACTGGTGCTAACCCAAAGTTTGGCAGTTTGAATCCAACAGGCGCTCCTCAGAAACTCTATGGGACGGCTCTACCCTGTCCTGTAGGGGTGCTAAGAGTCGGAATCGCCTGGACGGCAACAAGTTTGGTTTGGCTTCTTTTTAAGGCATCACTCAGTCAACAAAAGCATGCATATATGGGGAAATCAGGCAGGTCCCAGTGGAGCAGCTAGCTGGTTGCGCCTCAATCCACAGAGGAAACTTAAAATTTCCAGCACATTCTGGCTTCTAGATGGAGCCTGCTCATCCCTTTCGGGGTAAATGGTGTCTTCTAACCTTACAGAGCCGTCTTGGAGCCAGGTCCTACTGTGCAGAGTCTGGTCTGCTATCCTGTGGTTTCTGGGCTGCTTCTCCCCCCTGCCAGGAAGATGTAAAAGCTGCCGCTTCACCGAGCCCCCTAATAGCCAGGCCTTATTTTCCCTGCCACCCCGGGGGCTCTTCCTCACCATGAGCTTACTCCTGTGCAGCTCCACACAACACACTGTAAAAGGAAATTGGTAATTAGAAAGAACGCTTGAGTGGGGAACTTGTGTGGAAAACTACTTTAAACGAAGCAGTAAAGATCACTTTAAACTTAAAGTGTCAGGTGCACACACCCGTCTTGCCTCCTCCTTTTGAAAGGTAGAGATGGGAGGGTCCATGAGGTAGGGTCCAGCACTCCTGTGGCCTGCGCCAGGGTGATCTCCTGGGGGCTGTGTCTGAGTGTCCCATGAGACTGACAGTATTGCCTCTGTTCCCAGCCCAACCAGATGGAATTTAACAGGACTACATCCATATGAGGGCCTTCATTTGTATCCAAAACAACTGCGTAGGGTAAGGATGGTGGAGACACAGGGTGACTGTCCCTACAAGCCCAGCCCAGCTCCTGTTTATTTTTTTCATAGCGTTTACTATCATCCAAAACTGCGATTTTGTTCATACGTTTGCATATTGCCTCATTCCCAGTTAGACCGGGTACTCCTTGGGTAACAGTTTCATCTGTCTGCTTCACTTCTGTACCAGCGCCATATATAGTAGGACTTCTAGCATATTCCATGAGGGAAGAGACTGTGACTGCTCATGGCAGTACCTCCGGTGTCCTGAACATTGCTTGGTACATAGTAAGGTCTCTAGGATATAAGCTCTAAGAGAACAGGGACTGTCTCTTCCTCACTGTACCTCCAGTACCTAGCATTTTAATAGGTGCTCTAGGGCCTAGACAAGTTTTCAGCCTTGTGGGCCACATAGTCTCTCTCATAACTTCTGAACTGTGCCATTATAATGTGAAAGCAGACATAGACAATATGTCAACAAACAAGTAGGCTTGGCTGTTGCAATAAAACTTTATTTACAAATTGGCAGTGAACTGGATCTGGTCTGCAGAATATAATTTATTGACTCCTGCTCTAGACTATAAGCACCATAAGTGCAGCAGTTTTTTTTTTTAATTTATGGATATATGCCTAATGTCTAGTATAGTGCCTGGCACATGATAAGTACACAAATACATGTTGAATGAATGAATGAATGAGAGACCGAAAGTGGTTTTAGTCAACAGCTCCCTGTGGGTCAGGGATGGGGTAGACATTGATATCTTGGGCTACTGAGCAGGGTGCACTCTCAGGACGGTGATACTTTGCTCTGGGCTGGTTGGGTCATACCTGGAATATCATTCCCTAACCTGGGAGTATATAGAACACGAAGAGAATGGGCCTAGCATGGGGCAGGGACCAGAGACCTTGTCACGTGGAGAATGGTGGAAGGAACTGGAGAGACTGAGTCTGGGGAAAAGACATATTTTGTATATTGAAAGATTTTATATGAGGGAATAACTAGAGCTTTCTAAGAAACTGGGAGCTATTTCTAGAACTGTCTAACAGTCAGACATGGCTGACATGAGCAGCCTGGCAAAATAGTAGGCTCTCAGTCTACTGGGAGCATTCAAGCAGACACAGGAATTCTATGGAAGGGATTCATTATTGGATTGAGTGTTGTTGGTTGCCGTCGAGTTGGCCCCCAACTCATGGGGACCCCATGCACAACTGGATTGAACTCTTGTGATCCATAGGGTTTTCACTGGCTGATTTTTGGATGTTGATTGCCAGGCCTTTCTCCCTAGTCCATCTTAGTCTGGAAACTCTACTGAAACCTGTTCAGCATCATAGCAACACGCAAACGTCCACTGACAGACAAGTGGTGACTGCACTTGAGGAGTGTTGGCTGGGAATCAAACCTGGGTCTCCTGCATGAAAGGGGAGAATTTTACCACTGAACCACCACCTCCCTCATTAAGTGTCTACTGGGAAACAACACAGACACCACCCCGACTCCCCATGGCGCTCATAGCCTAGTGGAGAGGCTGGACTTTAAGAAACCACACACATGGGTAATTACAAACTCTTTACTAAGTCGGCCTGGGGATCTGAAGACTGCTTGCTTCTTAACATTTCCCTTGGGAAAAGTCCTGTGGAGGACACTCTAGGCCTTTTGCAGTCTTGCCATGTGGCTTCAGGTTAGAAAGCCGTGTACAGTAGAGAGCAAGGGCGTGTGCCCTTCTTGTGGTGGGTGGCCTGGTAATTACAGCTGGTGAATTATTAATATGCAAACACTCCATCTCTGCCTTCCAATTATGGGCTGCAGCTTGGGCCGAATGCTGTTAGGCTTGAACCATGAGCCCTGAATGGGATGCTTTGTCTTCCCGTTTAATGGAAGGTTTTAGGAAATACAGACCTGTCACTAGGGGCATGCAATTATTTCTGAAATCAAGAAAGCCCAGCAGATCTAAGGAGGATGCTGGCGGGCGATAATGGTGCCAGAGTGTCTGATAGGTGTCAGCCAGGCCCAAGAGAGGGTGGAGACAGGCAGAGGGCTGGGAACAGCCAGTGGGTTGGGAAGAGCGAAGGGCCGTGCTGTTTACCCCTCCTAGGAAGCCCAATTGAAAACACGAAGGATGAGCTGCTCCACTGTTTCCTAGTACCACCTTTTTTTTTTTCCCCCTTGTCTCTGTGAATTGCTTTGTAGTTCTCAGGAGCATAGTGCAATATCTACCACTCCAACTACAGCTTTCTCCTTGGGAGGCAGTTAGGATGTTAACGAGAGGCACCACAAAGCCTGGAACAGCAGCATTGACCCCTGTGGTCCATTCTACCCCAGGGAACCATCCCCCGCAGCAACATCACCAGGGCCAGCAGCCATGTGCAATGACTCTTAGGCAGAGCTCTGCCCTTGGTTGGATATGAGGATGACCTTGGCAAGTGCACAAAACATTTGGATCCATTTGCAGACCATAAACTTAGGCTCAAGAGAAGCAGAATTAAAAGTAACAATTCAGAAGTCTGACTCAAGTGAGAACAGGTTCAGGTGCCATTGAAAAGTGGAAACTGCATGAGTTTTACAATTAGTTTTGTGACCTTGGATGAAGGCATCAGTGTGAACAGGAGCAAGTTTCTCCACATCTCTGAGCCTGGGATTTCTCATACTTAAATGTACTCATTAGACAAATACTTAGAATGGATTATACAATTGGGGAATGTGGCCGGCTGTGGTTTTAAGAGTCAGATACAGGCATAGGGGCTGGGGGTGAGGCAGAATATGGGGGGGTAGAGCAGAGAAAGGACTCTATCCCTTGGTGAGACATAGAATGATGGTGAAAAAAAAACATTTCTTCAGTCAGGTCAAGCATCCTGGGACCTATGGAGGAGAGGTTGTAAGAGGCAGACTTGAAAACCACCACTACCTCAGAGTGTCGCCAGCTTTAGTTCTTGGCCTTGGGGCTGGAAAGGGGAGGGGAGGGGAGGGAGAAGGGAACTCAAAATTCCTGAGCATCTACTAGGTGCCAGGAAGCACATCATTAACATACAGGTATCGCAAGGAGTCCCCATCAGTCCAGCTGTGTAAATATTATGACTCCCATTTAATGAAATGGAGGCTCTGAGAGGTGGGTTAAGGTGCTTGAGGTCACACAGCCTAGTAGATGACAGAACTGAGGTTCAAACCCAGATTTAACTGCTTCCAAAATCCATGTGTGTTTTTCCACTAAGGGGACAGCTAAGCCCCTCTCCACCATGGGTGACCCTGCTGGTACTGGCATAGCTTCCAGCATCGTAGCAACATGCAAGCCACCATAGTAAGACAGACCAACAGACATGTGGTGGCCCTAAAACTAAAAAATAAAATAGTCTAAACTAAACTAGTCTCCCCAGATATTCAGGGAGGAGCATTTCTCATAAGGTTAGAAACTGTTCAAGTTCACACGTACTAATTTAACAGACTGTAGACAGAAGAGCCAACAATTATCACATACTACGTGCAGGGCACAGTTCCATCATGTGGTTTGGATTGGCCCATCTAATTCTGCAGTGAAACTATGAGCGTTGTCCTACACTGTACCATGGACTGGGTACCAAGATCAGATATGGTCTGTGGCTGAGTATTTAAATAAGAATAATAGTAATACTTTGGTGAGAGTTTGGTACTTGCTAGGCACTCTACCAAGGTCTTCATTTGGATTATTTTTCATAACCACACTATGAAGTAGGGAGTATTGTAGCCATTTTACAGATGAGGATACTTAGGTTTTAAGAGATGGTGGGACTTAGAAATGGAAATTATTTCAAAGGAGCCGAGCACAGGTCATTCCGATTCCAGAGCTAGCATCAACCTCCTCATTCCATCAGACCATTTGGAGTGTGAGGGTGTGTGCCCATATTGCATAAGCGGAAGCATCACCCTTGGCTGATGGAGAAAATCAAGGCCAAAGGGAGGAACAATACTTACCTAGCTAGAGGATGAATGTTTTTTCAAGCACAGCGCTGCAAAAGAGGCAAAATCTAGCCTTCCATGGATGACATTCTGATGTGCTAATTATAAGTTAGGTCTTATCTACTCATTAAAGCCAGACCTGTCCTAGGCAACTCTTGGTTAAATCCATTCCAATTCCTTTATGCCCTTGGAAGAAGCATTGGCAGGATTTCTTTTAAAAAACATTCTGTAATTCAGAGCCTCACACTTCACTGCCTTACCCCCTCATCTCCTCATCATGCGGTAGGCACCCCTTGGTCTGCTCATCTCTCCCTGTGGTCTCTAAGTGGGGGATTTCTCTTCTCAATCAATAAACTCCAGCAGCTGGGCCCTGCATCCCAAGGATGAAAGGTGATTAAATGAGATAATGCAAATGGCATCAATTTAAAACCATAAAGGGCTGCACAGATGCGAAGAGTTATTATTATGAGCCTTTCCTGTTAATGGGCATTAACGAGCTAAGGCCACAGAGACCTAATATTAACCATATGGAGGCCTGATATTCAAAGAGAATTAGAATGAACTGGGAGAAGAGGCAGAGAAAAATTTGAATTCATCTCCTTCCTGCTTGTTCTCAGTGAGGAGCCCTGGAGGTGCAGTGTTAAGTGCTTGGCTGCTAACCAAAAGGTCGGCGGTTTGAACCTGCCAGGCCCTTCGTGGGAGAAAGATGCTTCCATAAAGATTACAGCCTTGGAAACACTATGGGGCAGTTCTACTGTGTCCCACGGGGTCGCTATGAGTCAGAATTGACTTGATGGCAATGTGTTTTTTTTGTTCTCAATATCTTGACTGCAATCTGTGTGAAGCTAAATGGTTATGTGTTTATATAATGGCCTTTGTTCTTAGCTAATTGCTTCAGAATACCTGATCTCCCCCCCCCCCCCGCCACGGCCCTCCCATTATTCTGCATTTTCGTGGTCCTCTTGAAAACCAGTAATCAGTTGTCTTTGAGTTGACTCACAGTAACGCCATGTGTCTCAGAGTAGAGCTGTGCCCCACAGGGCTGTCAGCAGCTGATTTTTCACAAGTAGATCACCCAGTCTTTCTTCCCAGGTACCTTTGCCTGGACTTAAATTGCCGGCATTTCAGATAGCAGCTGAGCGTGTTAACTTTTTGCGCCACCCAGGGACTCTGGTCCTCTTGACAGGGACTTAGATTTTCTCTGTTAATTATATAATATCTCTAATTTGGGCTTTGGGATGCATGAATGTTGGAACCGAGAGAACACATTAGAACTGATGATATTGCAAGTTTCTGGAAGACAGGTGATTTGAGACATCTACAGGCAGGATGACTTCACTGAGCTGATGAGATATTCCATGGAAAGTTCTTTCACAGAGCTTGGCACAAAAGCTAGCAGTTGGATGTAGAATTAGCACATGCTCATTAGGGAAATGCTAATGGCTACCAAGGCAGGTTAGAAGAAGCTGTGCTGGGGATGCTGATGAAGGGGGTCTAGGGATGGACAGGGAGGCAACATTATCAATGTTCAGTCTCTGCAAAAAAAAAAAAAAAGATGGATTTTAGGACACAAAGAGCCTTGAAGGGCATGTTACAAGTTTAGGTCTTATTCTTTAGGCAGCGAGGAGCCACTGAAAGTTCATAAGTGGGGATTGTTGAGTAATAAGTTTTGTGTTTTGGTGATTTTAACTTTGGCAGTTGGTATCAAAGAGGCTATGTATGACAGTTAGAGTCAGGAAATTGTTCCAATATGGCAGGGGCAGTGGGAGTAGAAAGAAGTCAGACACGACAGAATCTATATAGTTAGAATGGAGAGGACTTGGTGATTGATCAGCTCTGGAGGCTGAAGGTGAGTGAGGAGTTTGAGTCTAGATGACCCCCAAGTTTCTGGTTTAGGTTACTGGGTGGGTGGTGTCGAACAAGATGGATGCAAGAGGAAGGGCTGTTTTTTGGGGGGTGTCTTAGTCATTCAAGTGCTGCTATAACAGAAATATCACAAGTGGATGGCTTTAACAAAGAGAAGTTTATTCTCTTACAGTCCAGTAGGCTAGAAGTCTGAGTTTGGACGCCAGCTTCAGGGAAAGGCTTTCTCTCTCTGTTGGCTCTGGGGGAAGGTCCTTGTCATCAGTCTTCACTTGGTCTGGGAGCATCTCAGCAGAGGAACCTCAGGTCCAAAGGACACACTCTGCTCCCAGGCCACTTTCTTGGTGGTATGAGGTTCCCAACTTCCTGCTTACTTCCCTTTCCTTTTATTTTTTGAGAGATAAAAGGTGGTGCAGGCCACATCCCAGGAAAACTCCCTTTATCTTGGATCAGGGATGTGACCTGGTAAGGGTGTTACAATCCTACCCTAATCCTCTTTAACATAAAATTACAATCACAAAATGGAGGACAACCACAGAACTGGGAATCATGGCTTAACTAAGTTAATACGCACATTTTTGGGGGGGACACAATTCAGTCCATGATGGGGAAAGATGATGAGTTATATACGTGGAGCCATAGGCCCCGTTTCAGTGGTTGGAATAGCTTTTGGTTTGGGGATTATTTTAGGATAATTCCCTTGTAGATAGTTGGAGCTAATTGTGCCTCAGAGATGCAAACAGAACACAACAAGGCAAAATGGAATTTTAAAATTAGAAAGACCTTGAGAGAGTTCTTAATCCAGCCTCTTCATTCTACAGTTGAAGAAATGAGGCTCAGAGAGAGGAAGTGATTGGGCAAAGGGCACACAGGAAATTTATCAAGGAATTAGGTCTGGCATCTGAGCCCCCTTAACACCCCCAGGCCTGAGCTTCTCCCCACTCCAGCCAAGATGATAAGGACAGAATCTGCTTCAGGCCAAATACTTTTCTAGAAAGAAGTTAGGTTGTCAAACTCCAACTGGGGTAATTTTTCAAGTTTTAAGTATGTTTTGTTTTCTTTTTAATGAGTCCCAGTTTGTAAATATATCAGTGCATGAACATAGGCACCCACAGAGAGAGAGCAGCAACTACCCTAATGGTGGAGGGAGGGAGGGTCAAGCAGAGCATGGGTGTCTGGGGAGGAGGAAGGAAAGGGGTAATACAGAAAAGTTGTGCTCTGGCTGGGGCCTTTCAGAGAGGCGATGAGAAGAGGGTGGTGCTAATGGATAGAGAATAAGGCAGGATAGAAGCACTGTGCTGCGGGGGTGCTTATGAAGGGAGACCAGGGATGGACGTGAAGGCAAAGACCCAGGTGCCAGCGCCAGCCAGGAGAAAAGAAATGGCCTTTGTTGAAAGGAAGGAGACCTGATGTTGCAGTGGTTAAAGCACTTGGCTGCTAACCAAAAGGTCAGCAGGTTGAACCCACCAGCTGCTCCTCGGGAGAAAGATGTAGCCATCTGCTTCCATAGACTCATAGATCACTATGACTTGAGTTATACTGGACTCAGTGGCACTGGGGTTTGTTGAAAGGAGTCCTTGGGTGATGAAAATGGTTAATGTGTTTGTCTGGTAACTGAAAGTTTGGAGGTTCAAGTCCACCCAGAGGCACCTTGGAAGACAGGACTGGTGGCCTACTTCTGAAAAATCAACTACTGAAAACCCTATGCAGCACAGTTCTATTCTGACGCACATGGGGTTGCAACAAGTTGGACTGACTTGACACCAACTGGCCTTGGTTTGTTTGAAGAGCTCAGAGGCCCTGCCTTGGAGAAGAGAGACAGAGCTCAGCTTCAGAAGCTCCATGTCTCTGTAGAGTGTCCCCCACAACTGCTCCACATTAAAGTCTGTACTTGAATACCTCCAGTGACAGGACAAGTTCCCCCTTATACCTCTGTTATGTAAAATTCGTTCTTTGACTGCTGAATAGAAAGATATTCCTGAGAATAAGCAGGAATCTCTTGCACCGTATCTCTCTCTTAGTTTTCTTTTGTTATTTACACATGTACCACTCTTCTGGTTATATCTTTCTACATGCCACCAATGATAGTTTGGGACAGGATAGAGCCAAGTACAAAGCCAAAGCCTGGTGGTATGCTATCAGGGCTAACTACCAAACTTGCAGGGGTCAGCGCAAAATGAAAATGAAGGAACTGAATGGAGGCACTAAAAAATTAATCTCCCCTTCCCAGGACCTGTTGTACCGATGACCCATGGTGCAAGGGTGACACCTCAGGAATTGTGGTTTTTGTGCACAGGATGTGCTCCATGCCTGGACTGGGGCGAGGGGGAGGTGAGAGACAGACCCCACCAGTTTGCTCACCAAATGTGTGGTGTTGCCAGTCCAGGGTGGGGACAGCTACAGCCTTGTCTCACCTTTAGATGCCACAGAGTATGTACCCAACCCTGACCCTCCCCATACCCCCACCAGGGTAGAGGGTAATGGCAGAATTCGGTCTCCCCCCACCAACATGACCTGGTGGCATCCTGAGTAGAGGGTGGCAGCCATTAGTGGTGGCGGTGGGGGAGGTCAGGCTCACCTGGGTAGCAGGAATGGGGAAACAGGTAGCCTTCAGAGGAGGTGGGAGGTGGCAGGAGGCAGGACCATCCATGAACCAATGCTCCAAGCCCCTGTACATGCTCCATTGTCCCATCAGACAAAGAATGCACATTCGAAGGTAAAATGATTAAGCATTTCAAGACAGTGACCGGAGAGAATTAAATCCCAAGTGCAGGGTACTCCTTGGGAGGGCATGTCCTGGGTAACTGCATTGGTTGCTGGTCTGTGGACTAGGCTTGCACATCATTAGGGATCTCTCCACCAGACTGACCTCACTGTTTTTTTTTTTTTATGACCGAATAATATTTCATTGTATGAATATACCACATTTTGCTTGTTCTTTCATCACTTGACAGACATTTGTGTCCTGTTTACTTTATGGCTATTATGAACAATGCTGCTATTCCCATCCATTTTGTCCAGCCAGTCTCACCCTCACCCTTCCCACCCCTTGGTAATGTGCCAAGTTTCCATCTTTGTCTGGCTGTTAAAAACCTAAGCCCCATGAGGAGATCCCTGCATGTGTGCTGTAGCTTTCTCCCTGGGGCCACAAATGACCAGGACTATGGGAGCTGCCCTGAGTCATCGTCTCTGTCACAGCCTTGTGCCAGTCTTTATCTGAACATTCTGAAAACTTCTTTAAATTTCACAGTATATGTCCAATTTTTCTTGGCCATTAGGAATTCTGAGCTGATATGGTCATTTTCCCTTAAGGTTCCTGTCACTTTCACTTTGTCAGACAGGTCCTGCTGGCTGGTCATAATTAGAGCCAGAGAAGCAGGTCCTGCTGGGAGTTGAGCAGTGAGGGAGAGAAGCCAAAACCTTTTCAGATTCTCTGTCTGAAGTCAAAGGAGACTTGCAGCAAGCGTGTGGCAAGTTAAGCTTCCCATCACTTCTAGAACTGGTCGGTATCAGCTCTCCCTGCATGAGCCCCCTGAAGGCCCAGCAGTCCTGTCTTAACTTTAGCCAGAACCCCAGTACCTGCTCTCAGATTCCCTGAAAACTGTCATGGCCTCCCCACCCATTTACCCAAATGCCAGGAGCTCCAAATATTGCCTCTTTGTAGCCCCTAGCCGTTGTGCAGACTCAACCCAACTCCAAGTCCTAGCCATCTACCTGGATCACCACCTGTGTCCTCTTACCATCTTCTTCAGGTTCATTAATACCTTGTGTGATAGACAAAATAATGGCCTCCCAAAGATGTCCATGTCCTAATCCTCAGAACCTGTGAATATGTTACCTCACATGGCAAAAACGACTTTGCAGATGTGATCAAGTGAAGGATCTTGAGATAGGAAGAGTACCCAGAATTATCCAGATGGGGCCAGTGTAATCACAAGGGTCCTTATAAGAGGGAGAAAGGAGGGCCAGAGTCAGAGGAGGCAATGTGATGACAGAAACACAGCGAGAGGAGATGTGGCAGTGGAGGCAGAGGTTGAAGTGATGCCATGCGGGAAGGCAGCCAAGGAGTGCAGCCAAGGAGTGCAGGAGGCCTCTAGAAGCTGGAAAAGGCAAGAAATGGATTTTCCCCTAGAGCCTCAAGAAGGAACTCTACCTTGATGGCACCTTGATTTTAGCCTTGTTAGATCCATTTTCAGACCTCTGATTCCCCAGAAGTATAAGAGAAAAATTTTGTGTTGTTTCAAACTAAGTTTGTGGTGATTTGTTACAGCAGCAATAGGAATCTAATATACTTTGCCACTCAAAGTACGGTCTGCGGCATTGCCATCACCTGGGAGCACCTTAGAAACAGAGAATCACAGCCCCTACCCCAGATCTATTGAACCAAGATCTGTAGTTTATCACATATCCAGGGGGTTTATATGCATGTTATTCTATATGTGTTAATTTTCCACTGGGGCCATCACCTGCAGATTTAGCTTCGATGTGAAACAATCCAGATTGAGAAGGACCCAGCCCAAGGAAAGGAAATAGGTTTGCTGTGAGACAGAAGGAAAAATGATCCCTCTGTATGTTACCTAGATGGCTTTTATCTAAGTCTGGCTATTTAAGAACCCTGATTTTTGTATTTACCTCTTTAATGCCTTTTTACTTTCCCCTGGTGCTTAGGTTAGAGTAAAAGTAAATCATTGCTTCTGAAACTGTTCCTATCAGCCAGTCATTGACCTGCCCACAACATTTGTTAGGAGACCACTGCATGACCGGTCTGACTAACCAGTGGGAAAGAGGCAAAGGCATTTTAACCTCAAACATAAAGCAGGACTTGTCACAGCTGTGGAAATTAGACCTGTGTGCTGCTTAACCAGTACTGCTCGAGCTATGACCTCGGTAGATGGATGGGTTCAGATCCATCCGTGGCTATGAAACAAGGGCAAAAGCCCTACTAAACCGAAAAACCAAACCCATTGCTGTAGAGTTGATTCCGACTCATAGTGACCCTATAGGACAGGGCAGAACTGCTCCATAGGGGTTCTAAGGCTGTAAATCTTTATGGAAGCAGACTGTTGTGTTTTTCTCCTGCAGAGTAGCTGGTGGGTTCAAACTGCAGACCTTTCGGTTAGCAGCTGAGCGCTTAACCACTGTGCCACCAGGACTCCCTTAAACACACACACACATACATTATGGGAAACCCTCAATGATAACCAAATTTGCAGGAACCTCTAACGTATATGCCATCATATCGAGGGCAGATTATCCAAGAAGCAAGGTAAGCATGGTCTTACTTGTGTTTACTTACTAATCTGTAGTAAACAATTTCACATTTTTTCATACATCAAAGATTTTACTTCTAGGTATGGCTGGCATCTGTCTCTCTCCTAATCTCACAGCACCTTCCTACCGAATCAGAGCCGCTTTTCAAATATATAGGGATGGATGACTCAGTAAGCAAGGTAAGCATGGGCTTACTTGTGCTTACTTACTAACCTGCAGTGAACAGTTTCATATGGGTTTCACTTGTTGTTGTGTGATAAAACCCATGTGAAATTGTTCACTACAAATTTGTAAGTAAGCACAAGTAAGCCCGTGCTTACCTTGCTTATTAGATAATCCGCCCCTGCTTCATACCGTATTCTTCAGTGTGAAATATGACAAATCTCTTTCGTCAAGACAGGAAGGTTGTTGCATTCATTTTTTGGCAAGTCAAGAAGCCATCATCCCACACAGTCCTAGATGAAGAATAGGTCTTGGGTAGAGATTCCTCAAATGGACAGTGGTTTAAGGTGCCCTTCCTCCTGTCCCACTAATGCAGGCATCTGGCTCTAGACCCAGCCCCTCCTTATTTTATTTCTGTTTGCCTGTTGAACTTGGAACTGTTTGGAGATTGCCAGTATATCCTGAATTCTCCATCAATGTCTTCTTGATAAGGAAGCATTAATAAAGCTCCCCAGAGAGCCATGATTTCCCCCTCTCCCCAAGATCTTTACACAACTTGAAGGCCTGTTGATTGTCAGCCAGCACCACACTGGTTACCTCCTGGAGCCCACACAGGAGGAAGAGCCTTGGTGCTTTGAGTGAGTCTCTGGATTGAAACAGGTTTTCATGATAATTAACTACAAATGAACACACAGGTAGAGCAACCCACATTAGTTAATTAATTCTAATCATAGGCTGACAATTCCATGTGGCACAGTGGGCATGTAATAGGTGGGATTTTCCCGTTATGTCTTGACAAATTAATTAATGAAAATGGACCTGAGAACTTCTTCCCAGGCCCATGAGCCAGCGAGGCACTAGAAGTTATCTCTTTCTTGGAAAAGAGTTTTAGTGCTATGAAAGAGGTGTAGCTTATATGATGATCCCCAATGGAATCCTGTCCATTGGCAATACTGCTTTTATGCAGTCCACTAACGTGTAGCGATCACTTACATTGGCTAAGAATTGTGCTGGGTACTGAAGGGAGCACCATCCTCACTGTTTAGGATTTCAAAGCCTAGGGGGAAGCACATGTGAACTGACAATGTAGTGGGATCCTAGCCAAAGCAGTAAGACAAGAAAAATAAATGAGGTACAAGTATTGAAAAAGAAGATCCACGATGTCATGATTTGTATGATTCCATTTATATGACATCCTGGAAAAGGCAAAACTATAGCAACAGAGAACAGATCAGTGATTGCCAGGAGTTAGGGATGGGAGGAGGTATTCACTGAACCAGGCAGCACAAAGGAATTGTTTGGAATTGTTCTGTATCCTGATTGTCATGGTGGTCACATGAATCTATACATGTGCTAGAACTGTACACAAAAAAAGTCAAGTTTTACTTTATTTTAAAAAATAAAAGAAAAAATTGACTGTGGTTACATATATCAACTACTATGCCTCTCACAGTGTGGAGTAAAAAAAAAAAAGCAACTTTGTTTTAGATTGTTTGGCGTTACAGACTATTTTGAAGAATATCTAAAAAATAATCCTTAGCCAAAAAAAAAAAAAAATTTATATATGTGCATATACGTATTTTTTAACATGAAGATCATTTGAATTAATGTATAAACTAATTGATGTAAACAAATAAGGAGAGGATTGTAAACACATTAATGTTGTTGTTAGGCGCCATTGGGTCAGTTCGGACTCATAGCGACCCTATGTACAACAGAAACACAGACTGATCCTGCGCCATCCTCACGATCATTGTTACGCTTGAGCCCATTGTTGCAGCCACTGTGTCAATTCATCTTGTTGAGGGTCTCCCTTTTTCAATGACCCTCTATTTTTACCAAGCATGATGTCCTTCTCCAGGGACTGATCCCTACTGATAACATGTCCAAAGTATGTGAGACGATGTCTTGCCATCCTTACTTCTAAGGAGCATTCTGGTTGTACTTTTTCCAAGATAGGTTTGTTCGTTCTTCTGGCAGTCCATGGTATACTTAATATTCTTCAACAACACCCTAATTCAAAGGTGTAATTCTTCTTCCGTCTTCTTTATTCACTGTCCAGCTTTCACATGCATATGAGGTGATTGAAAACACCATGGCTTGGGTCAGGTGTACCTTATTCCTCAAAACGACATCTTTCCTTTTTAACACTTAAAAGAGGTCTTTTACAACAGATTTGCGTAATGCAATGCATCCTTTGACTTCTTGACTGATGCTTCCATGGGTGTTGATTGTGGATCCAAGTAAAATGAAATTCTTGACAACTTCAAATTAACATAAAGCTACTAAATTTATGTTCGTAGGGAAAGACAGAATTCTCATGGCATCTGAGAGTCTGTTTACTTGTTCCTGAGACCCCTGGGTTTAGTGAAATGCCTCAATATCCTTATGATAAATAAACCATCCTTGTTTAAACTAAAAAATCATGATTTGTAGATCACATGGTGATTTATTTAGAAAATTCAAGAGACTCAAATAAAAGTAGTTGATGTTAATGAGGGAATTTAATAAGATAACTGGATATAAGATGAAAATAAAGAAGTAGTGTTCCTATCACCCAGAAGTACATAATTAGAAAATGTAATATAAAAAGGAACCTATTCACAACAGCAGCAGCAACAGCAACAATAAAAAAGATAAAATTCCTAAGCATCTTAGGCTATTCCTTGACTGCCAGACCAACAAATATGACCTTCATATGGCAACCAATAAGAACCTCTTGAAGATTTCAATTCAGGCTCCAACAAGACCATAATTGTGTTCCACAAATATGTCTGGGCTGATGTGGAGGATTGAGGGAGAACATGAGATCAAAAGTAAGGAGCCCAATGAGGAAGCTTCTAAATGGAATAGTCTAAGATGCTTTCATCTTGCTTGACCCAAAGGAGTGTCTCAGTGGATGTTAGTGTTCTTCCTTTGCCTCCATGTCTTTCCCCTTCTCTGAAACAAATGTCCAGAGAAAAGATGAGATAGAGCAGTTGTCCTGAGAGTGAATGAGATATTTTCTGAAGATCTGACATCTTGGATTCTCAATATGGTCAGCAGGGAAGATGTCAAGGTTTGGATCTGGGAGCCTGAGTGGACAACAGTAATAATAAATGCCACCACCTGTCTGTTGTACTGTGGTGGCTTGTGTGTTGCTGCGATGCTAGAAGCTATGCCACCAGTATTTCAAATACCAGCAGGGTTACCCATGATGGACAGGTCTCAGCAGAGCTTCCAGACCAAGACAGACTAGGAAGAAAGACCTGGAAATCTAATTCAAAAAATTAACCAAAAAAACCTTATGGATCACAACAGAACATTGCCTGACTTGTTTGCTGAGGACACATCATCAGAAGAGATCAATCAATCACTGGAGGAGGGAGATCATGTTTGGTGAAGTGAAGATGGCAATGGCAAGGGAGATCCTTGATGAGATGACTGGCCTAACAGCTGCAAGGAGGGACTCATACATGCTGGTGATCAGGAGAGTGATGCAGGACTGGGCAACATTTCATTCCATTGTGCATAAGGTCACCATGAGTTGGAACTGACTTGAAACAGTTATTTACCTACGCATCTGTCTATGTACCCACCTACCTTTTACTGAGCACTTACTGTGTTAGGCACTCTGCTAGGCATTCACTCGCATTACCTTGTTTAATCCTGATTACCACTCTGTGAGACAGGAGGAACTAGTATTATTCCCATTTTTTTAGAGGAAGTAACTAAGGCTCAGAGAGGCTAAGTACCCAAGGAGCGGAGACTGTCATATGTGTCTCCCACATCATTGAACTTCCAACACCTGGTGCACATTTCTGCAAATGTTTGCAGTATTGAGTCGAATGATCAGATGTTGCTTCTTTGGGAATTTGCTTACTGTGAGTGTGGCTGATGCCTCGTCTTTATCAGTAAATCTTCTTCCCTCCCATAAATAAGTCACCATTTGGCAAGGAGGGGCAGAGAAGTGTCTAGTAGGAGAGGTGGGGAGATGGAGCAGGAAGGAAGGGCTGAGTAATGCAACTCAAAGTGTTTCTATAAATTAGGAAACACCCAGCTTGCTACTGACCTGGGCGTCTTTATCAATTTACTCCTCCACGCCCTGCCAGCCGGGCACAATAAAGCTTCCTGCCCATTTCTGGCCTAATCACGCAGAACGTAAATCCCTCAGCAGAGGACGGCAGCTGGGAGGGACGGGGCACAATCGCAGGACTGTTCATGTTCATCTTCTGGCATGTAATGAAATCAGGAACCCTGTGCACGTCAGTGCACCAGGACTGCTTCACTACAAGTTGTTAAATAAGCATCTCTGCTTCACCCCTCATTAGACTCCCGGGGCCTCGGAAGGAGGGGGATGGAAACGAACGCTTACTGAATACTTCCCAAGTGTTAGACACTTAATGCTGATTCAGCCCAATGAAAATCCCGGTGACATAGTTCTGTCATCCTCATTTTACAACCAAGGAAACTGAACTCAGAAGGAGGAGAGATCCAAGATTACACTCCGAAGTAAGGGGTGGGTCTTGGAGTGGCTTATCTCTCTAGTTTCAGATCTAAGCTTCAAGATGTTTTCTTTGTGTTTTTTTGCAGTTAGTAGATATAGGATATTCATATACCTTTTATATTACTTTTTTTGTGACTTCTTTCTTTTGGGTTGAGGGAATAGAAGGTTACATTACCTTCTGTAATTAATTTTCCTTATGTCAATTCAGTAAACATTCAACGAGGGTCTATTTTATTTCTATCCTGGTTGTTTTTTACACTTCATGTGTCAAATGTTAATGCACTTGGCTGCTAACTGAAAGGTTGGAGGTTTGAGATCACCCAGATGTACCTTGGAGGACAGACCTGGCGATCTACTTCTTAAAGGTCACAGCCATTGAGAACCCTATTGTTATGGATTCAATTGTGTCCCCCCAAAATGTGTATCAACTTGGCTAGGCCATGATTCCCAGTAGTGTGTGGCTGTCCACCGTTTTGTGATTTGATGTGATTTTTCTACGTGTTGTAAATCCTACCTCTGTGACCTTAATAAGGTAGGATTAGAGGCAGTTATGTTAATGAGGCAGGATTCAGTCTAAGATTAGGTTGTATTTTGAGTCAATCTCTTTTGCGATATAAAAGAGAGAATCAAGCAGAGAGGACAGGAAAGTCCTCCCACCAAGAATGAAGAATCAGGAGGGGAGCGGATCCTTTGGACCCAGGGTCCCTGTACTGAGAAGCTCCTAGACCAGGGGGAGATTGATAATCACCTTTCTTTGGAATGGGCACAAATATTGATCTCTTCCAGTCAGTTGGCCTGATAAAAATTGTTATTGATTGAATTGTGTCCCCCAAATATATGTGTCAGCTTGGTTAGGCCATGTTTCCCAGTATCATGTGGTTGTCCTCCATTTTGTGATTGAAGTAATTTTCCTGTGTGTTGTAAACTGTAATCTCTGCCTGTGGTTAATGAGACAAGGTTAGATTATGTTAAAGAGGATTAGGGTGAGATGTAACACCCTTACGCAGGTCACATCCCTGATCCAACCTAAAGGGAGTTTCCCTGGGGTGTGGCCTGCATCACCTTTTATCTTACAAGAGACGAAAGGAAAGGGAAGTGAGCAGAGAGTTGGGGACCTCATATCACCAAGAAAGCGGTGCCTGGAGCAAAGCATGTCCTTTGGATCTGGGGTTCCTGCATGGAGAAACTCTCAGACGAAAGGAAGATTGATGACAAGGACCTTACCCCAGAACTAACAGAGAAATTTCCCCGGGAGCTAGTGCCCTGAGTTCGAACCTCTAGCCTCCTAGACTGTGATAGAATAAACTTCTTGTTAAAGCCATCCACTTGTGGTATTTCTGTTATAGCAGCACTAGATAACTAAGACAGCTGTCTTCCAAATTTCTTGGCATAGACGAGTGAGCACCTCTAGCACTGCATTGGTTTGTTGAAACATCTCAATTGGTATTCCATCAATTCCTGGAGCCTTGTTTTTCGCCAATGCCTTCAGTGCAGCTCGGACTTCTTCCTTTGATGCCTAGGTTCTGGATCATATTTTACCTCCTGAAATCGACCAATTCTTTTCGGTACAGTGACTCTGTGTATTCCTTCCAACTTCTTTTGATGTTTCCTGTGTTGTTCAATATTTTGTCCGTAGAATCCTTCAATGTTGCAACCCAAGGCCTGAATTTTTTCTTCAGTTCTTTTAGCTTAAGAAATGCTGAGCGAGTTCTTTCCTTTTGATTTTCTAACTCTAGGTTTTTGCACATTTCATTATAATACTTTGTCTTCTCAAGCAGCCCTTTGAAATTTGTTCAGCTCTTTTACTTCCTTACGTCTTCCATTTGCTTTAACTACTCTTTGTTGAAGGGCAAGTATAAGAATCTCTTCTGACATTCATTTTGGTCTTTTCTTTCTTTCCTGTCTTTTGAATGACCTTTTGCTGTCTTCATGTATGATGTCCTTGATGTCATCCCACAACTTGTCTGGTCTTTGGTCACTAGTGTTCAGTGTGTCAAATCTGTTCTTGAGATGGTCTCTAAATTCAAGTGGGATATACTCAAGGTCATATTTTAGATCTTATGGACTTTTTAAAATTTTCTTCAGCTTCAAATTGAACTTACATATGAGCAATTGATAGTCTGTTCTGCATTCGGCCCCTGATCTTGTCCTGACTGATACTGAGCTTTTCCATCCTCTCTTTCCACAGATGTAGTTGATTTGATTCCTATGTTTTCTATATGGTGAGGCCCATGTGTATAGTCTATGTTTATGTTGTTGAAAAAAGGTATTTGCAATGAGCAAGTTGTTGCTCTTGCAAAATTCTATCATGTAATCTCTGGCATTGTTTCTATCACCAAGGCCATGTATTTCAACTTCAGTTCCTTCTTTCCAATTTTCCCATTCCAATCATCAGTAATTATCAATGCATCTCAACTGCATGTTTGATCAATTTCAGACTGCAGGTGTTGGTAAAAATCTTCGATACCTGTTAGTTTTGACTCTACCCCCCAAACAAACAAAAAACAAAAGCAAAACAGAGAACAAACCTGTTGATGTCGAGCCAATTCTTACTCACAGCCACCCTATAGAATAGAGTAGAACTGCCCCATAAGGGTTTCCAAATCTGTAATCTTTATGGAAACAGACTACCACATCTTTCTCCTACAGATCAACTGGTGGGTTTGAGCTGCTCACCTTTTGGTTTACAGCCGAGTGCTTAATTACTGCACCACCAGGGCTCCTCTCTTGATTCCATAGACCCACTTAATCAGTTGTGCTCCCAGCTTGTCCTTCAGGGCAGGGGAGTTCTGTGGATATAGAAAGGAGTAAGGCTCTGTTCTTGTCCTAGATGAACATGAGTCGAATTGGTAGATGGACACATACTACCACACAAGTACCTAAAAAGTAAGTCATAATTAAATATGTGTTGAGTAAAGTTCGTACAGCAATTCTAGGAGATTGTGAGGGAAGGAAAAAAAATAATGTGCTGTTCCTTAGGTCATAATAAGTTGCAAAATTTCTGCCTGTCTCTGGTTACTCTGTTCCTATTATTGTATGAACTCTCAGTTCCTGATGAACAAATCAGTTAAAATGGGCTCCTTTTATTTATTTATCCACCCACCTATCCATCCAACCTGGGTCAACATGACAGATCAGCAGTCAACTCCATAATAATCTTCTTGGGTACAAATGATACGTGGAGGGAACAGCAGGATACCAACATGGGGAGTGCTCTGTGCCTCCAACATCCCCCCCCCCCGCTTTTTTAAAATTTTATTGTGTTTTAGGTGAAACTTTGCAGCGCAGATTAGTTTTTCATTCAAAAACTTATGTACAAATTGTTTTGTGACATTGGTTGCAATCCCCATAATGTGTCAGCACTCTCCCCCTTTCCCTCTCTACCCTGGGTTCTCTATGTCAATTCATCCAGTTTTCCTGTCCCTTTCTGCCTTCCTGTCTGTGCTTTTGGGCAGGTGTTGCCCATTTGGTCTCGTGTACTTGATTGAACGAAGAAGCATGTTCCTCACGTGTATGATTGTTTTATAGCCCTGTCTAATGGCTTTTGTTCTGAGTTAGCTGAGTATGCAGGGGCTGTAGTCTCAGGGGTTCCTTTTTTCTCTGTCAGACCAGTAAATCTGGTCTTTTTTGTGAGTTTGAATTTTATTTTACATTTTCCTTCCACTGTGTCTGGGACACTCTATTGTGATCCCTGTCAGAGCAGGTGGTGGTGGTAGCTGGGCACCATCTAGTTCTTCTGAGCTCAGGCTGGTTGTCTTAGGCTGGGTTCTCTAGAGAAGCAAAACCAGTAAATTGTATATATACACACACACACACACACACACACACACACACACACCCCCACTACCCACTGCCGTGGAGTCGATTCCGACTCATAGCAACCCTATAGGGCAGAGTAGAACTGTCCAATGGAGTTTCCATGGAGTGCCTGGGGGATTTGAACTGCTGACCTCTGGGTTAGCAGCCGTAGCACTTAACTATGATGCCACCAGGGTTTCTATATATATATATGTATATATATATATATATATACATATATATGTTGCTGTTGTTGTTGTTAGGTGCTGTCAAATCGATTCCAACTCATAGCAACCCTACGCGCAACAGACAAAACACTAGCTGGTCCTGCGCCATCCTCCCAATCATTGCTATGCTTGTGCCCATTGTTGCGGCCACTGTGTCAATCCATCTCATTGACAGTCTTCCTCTTTTTCGCTGACCCTCTAATTTACCAAGCATGATGTCCTTCTCCAGTGACTGATTCCTCCTGATAATATGTCCAAAGTATGTGAGACATAGTCTCACCATCCTTGCTTCTAAGGAGCATTCTGGTTGTACTTCTTCCAAGACAGATTTGTTTGTTCTTTTGGCAGTCCATGGTATATTCAATATTCTTCACCAACACCACAATTCAAAGGTGTCAATTCTTCTGTCTTCTTTATTCACTGTCCCACTTTCACATGCTGTGAGGCGATTGGAAACACCATGGCTTGGGTCAGGCACAGCTTAGTCCTCAAGGTGACATCTTTGCTTTTCAATATATTAAAGAGGTCTTTTGCAGCAGATTTGCCTAAAACGTCATTTGATTCCTTCACTGCTGTTTCCATGGATGTTGATTGTAGATCCAAGTAAAATGAAATCCTTGACAACCTCAATCTTTTCTCTGTTCATCATGATGTTGTTTATTGGTCCAGTTGTGAGGATTTTTGTTTTCTTTATGTCGAGGTGTAACCCATACTGAAGGCTGTGGTCTTGATCTTCATCAGTAAGTGCTTCAAGTCCTTTTCACTTTCAGTAAGCAAGGTTGTGTCATCTGCATAACGCAGGTTGTTAATGAGCCTTTCTCCAATCCTGATGCCCTGTTCTTTTTCATATTGCCCAGCTCCTCAGATTATTTGCTCAATATACTGAGTGAATAGGTATTGTGAAAGGATACAACCCTGATGCGCACATTTCCTGACTTTAAACCGTGCAATATCCTCTTGTTCTTTTTGAATGACTGCCTCTTGATCCACGCACAGATTCCTCATAAGCACAATTAAGTGTTCCAGAATTCCCGTTCTCTGCAATGTAATCTGTAATTTGTTATAGTCTACACAGTCAAATGCCTTAGCATAGTCAATAAGACAGAGGTAAACATCTTTCTGGTATTCTCTAATTTCAAGCCAGGATCCATCTGACATCAGCAATGATATCCCTGGTTCCATGCCCTCTTCTAAATCCAGCTTGAATTTCTGGAAGTTCCCTGTTGATGTACTGATGCATCCACTTTTGAGTGGTCAAAATATGACCTTGAGTATATCCCATCTGAATTTAGAGGCCATTTCAAGAATAGATTTGACACGTTGAACACTAATGACTGAAGACCAGACAAGTTGTGGAATGACATCAATGACATCATACATAAAGAAAGCAAGAGGCCATTAAAGAGACAGGAGAGAAAGAAAAGACCAAAATGGATGTCAGAAGAGACTCTGAAACTTGCTCTTGAGCATTGAGTAGCTAAAGCAGAAGGGAAACACAATGAAGTAAAAGAGCTGAACAGAAGATTTCAAAGGGCAGCTTAAAAAGACAAAGTATTATGATGATGTGTGCAAAGACCTGGAGATAGGAAACCAAAAGGGAAGAACATGCTCAGCATTTCTTAAGCTGAAAGAGCTGAAGAAAAAATTCAAGCCTCGAGTCGCAATACTGAAGGATTCTTAGGGAAAAATATATGTAAGGATGCAGGATGCATCAAAAGAAGATGGAAGGAATACACAGAGTCACTATACCAAAAAGAACTGGTCGATGTTCTATCATTTTAGGAGCTAACATATGATGGGAAACTGATGATAATGAAGGAAGAAGTCCAAGCTATACTGAAGTCACTGGCGAAAAATAAGGTTCTGGGAATTGATCGAATATCAACTGAGATGTTTCAACAATCGGATGCAGTGCTGGGAGTGCTCACTCGTCTATGCCAAGAAGTTTGGAAGGCAGCTACCTGGCCAACCAGCTGGAAAAGATCTGTATTTATGCCTATTCCCATGAAAGGTTATCTAACTGAATGTGGAAATTACTGAACAATATCAACATATCAATATAAAGAGAGAGATTTATATCAAGGAAATGGCTCAGGAAGTTGTAGAGGCTGTAATATCCCAAGCCCGTGGGTCAGGATAGGGGCTTCTCATGATTCATGTAGCCGCAAACTAAACCAAAACCAAACCCAGTGCCATCAAGTCAATTCCAACTCATAGCAACCCTATAGGACAGAGTAGAACTGCCCCATAGAGTCTCCAAGGAGCGCCTGGCAGATTCGAACTGCCAACCTTTGGTTAGCAGCTGTAGCACTTAACTACTACACCACCAGGGTTTCCTCATGTAGCCGCAAGGGCTGGTGAACTCAAGATCTGCAGGTCAGAGAGCAAGGCTGTTGTTCACAGACTGTGAAGATCGATGAATCCCAAGATCGGCAGGCAAGACCACAGGTAAGCTGCTAGCTCAAGCCCCAAGAACCAGAGGTCAGATAAGCAGGAGCCAGCTGCAGGATCCAGAATGATCAAAAGCCCCCAAGCCCTGCCAGAATGTCCGCCCACGATTGATGCAGGCCACATGCCCAAGGGAAAGTCATTTAAACTGACTGGCTACTTACAGCAGATCTCATCATGGGGGGTGATCACATATCAAATCTCAACAGGTAAGTGATCACACTATTATATAATTGCCAAAACAATGAGAATCATGGCCCAACCAAGTTGACACACAATCTTAATTATCACAATGATGGCGGCTGTGGTTCATGTGGTCCATTAGTTCTTTGGACTAATATTTTCCTTGTGTCTTTGGTTTTCTTCATTCTCCTTTGCTCCAGATGGAATGGGATCAATAGATGTATCTTAGATGGGTATTCGCAAGCTTTTAAGACCCAAAACGCTACTCACCAAAGTAGGATATAGAACACTTTCTTTATAAACTATGTTATGCCAATTGAGCTAGATGTCCTCTGAGATCATGGTCCCCAGCCCTCAGCCCAGTAATTGGTCCCTCAGGGAGTTTGGATGTGGCTATGGAGCCTCCATAGCCTTGTTTCTGTCAAGTTGTGCTGACTTCTCCAGTATTCTGTACTGTCTTACCCTTCACCAAAGTTACCACTTATCTATTACCTAGTTAGTGTTTTCGCTCCCTACCCCTTTCTCTCCTTGTAATCATCAAAGATTTTTTTTTTTCTGTGTGTAAACCTTTTCTTGGAAACCCTGGTGGCGTAGTGGTTAAGTGCTACAGCTGCTAATGAAAAGGTCGGCAGTTTGAATCCACCAGGCACTCCTTGGAAACTCTATGGGGCAGTTCTACTCTGTCCTAGAGGGTAGCTATGAGTCAGAATTGACTCAATGGCAAGCAGTGGGTTTTTAAACCTTTTCTTGGGTTTTTATAGTAGTGGTCTCATACACTATCCTTTTGTGACTGACTGATTTTACTCAGCATAATGCCTTCCAGTTTCATCCATGTCGTGAGGTATTTTTTCAGATTTATCATTGTTCTATCATTTCCTAGGATTCCACTGTGTGTATGTATCATAATTTGTTTATCCATTTATCTGTTGATGGGCACTTAGGTTGTTTCCAACTTTTGCTATTGTGAATAATGCTGCAATGAACATGAGTGTGTGTATGTCTATTCATGTGATGGTTCTTATTACTCCAGGATATATTCCTAGGAGTGGGACTGCTGGATCATGTGGTATTTGTATTTCTAGCTTTTTAAGGAGATGTCATATTATTTTTCATAGTGGTTGTACCATTTTGCATTCCCACCAGCAGTGCACTAAGAGTCCCAATCTTTCCACAGCCTCTCCAACAATTTATGTTTTCTGTTTTTTGATTCAAGCAGGTAATGTCAGGGCGAGATGGTATCTCACTGTAGTTTTGATTTGCATTTCTCTAATGGCTAGTGATCACAAGCATTTCCTCCTGTGTCTGTTAGCCACCTCAATGTCTTCTTTGGTGAAGTGTCAGTTCATATCCTTTGCCCTTTTTTAAACTGGATTATTTGTCTTTTTGTTGTTGAGCTGTTGAAGTATTCTACAGATTTTAGAGGTTAGACCTTTTTGGATATGTCGTAGCCAAAGTTTTTTTCCCAGGCTGTAAGTTCTCTTTTTACTCTTTTGGTGAAGTCTTTTGATGAGCATAAGTGTTTAATTTTACGAGCTCCCAGTTATCTAGTTTATGTTCCAGTGTTTGTGCTTTGTTATTTATGGTTTGTATTCTACTTATGCCATGTATTAGGGCCCCTCGTGTTGTTCCTATTTTTTCTTCCATGATCTTTTGGTTTTAGGTTTCATATTTAGGTCTTTGATCCCTTTTGAGTTAGTCATTTTGTATGGCGTGAAGTACGGGTCCTGTTTTGTTCTTTAAAGAATGGACATCCAGTTTTGCAAGCACCATTTGTTAAAATGACTGTCTTTTTCCATATTATGGACTTTGGTCAATTGTCAAAGATTAGCTGAGGATTTACATCTGGGTTCTTGATTACATTCTATGCATTACTCAGGTGTACTTTGCTTGTCTGTGAGCACAGTAGGTCTCACCACTTTGTCTGGGTGGGCAGGGCAGCAGCAGGCGGGGTGAACCTGCTTGGCTGTACACTGGTTTGGTGAGGTGGCTAGCTAAGGGCAGACTGGACAGGTGCTATCTGCCTCCTGATGTTGGTTCAACAATATGGGAGTGTTCACAGCCCCTTGCCAGATGGGGGGTGAGTTGGATGGGGAGTGGTAAAGGTTCACTTTCCTCCATTCAATAGCTGGTCAAGTGGCAGGAGGGGAGTGGCAGTGTGAGCCCGGTGTGGCGACAAACCTGAGTCAGGGATGCTGTAGATATGGTGGGACAAGAAGGTGGCTGGAAAGGGAGGTGGTATATGGGTCTAGGTGGGGTGAATAAAGAAAAGAGAGAGTCAGAAAAAAAGGTAGTCAGTTGATGGAGGCAGGGTGGATCTGGGGACCAGTGAAAGAGGGGGAAGGTAAAGTACAGGTCTAGGTGGGATATAGAAATAGCAGGCTGGTGGCTCTCTTGCTGTGGTGGTATGGCATGGGCTGGCAAGAGGGAGGAGAAGTGGAGTATAGGGCTAGGTGAGAAGGAGAAAGAAAAGGAAAAAATGATGTTGTGGGAGCTGGAAAATGGGGATGGGGGGACCAGGAAGGCAGTGTTTTGGTGGCTTTCTAGCCAAGGTGGTATGGCGTGGCCCGGTATGAAGGGGTAGAGGTAGCGTACTGGCCTAGGTGGGAGGGAGAAAGAAAAGGAAGAAAGGGAAAAAGAAATGGCACAGTGGGAGTCGATGGGTGTGGGCGAGGCAGACTGGAGTTGTTGGTGGGCCTGTGCTCTCTACCTGAGGCATTGTGGTGTGGCCCAGTGGGAAGGGGTAGAGGTGGCATATGGGGCTAGGTGGGAGGGAGAAAGAAAAGAAAGAAAGAGAAAGAAAAAAAGTGGCACATCAGGAGCTGGCAGGTGGGGCTGGGAGAGATCCAGGATGGTGGCGGGCCAATGGATATCTACCCATGGTGGTATGTGTGTTTGATGGGATGGTGTAGAGGTAGTGTACAGGGCTAAGTAAGAGGGAAAAAGAAAAGGAAGAAAGTGGAAAAATATAAAATGGCGGGGAACAACCTGGTGGGTGGAGTTCGGTGGGACCTGTGGCAGCAACAGGCTGGTAGCTCTCTACCTGTCGGGGTGCTGCAAGGCCTGGCAAGAAGGGGTAGAGGTGGCATACAGGCCTAAGTGGGAGGGATAAAGAAAAGGGAAAAAGGGGGAAAGAAAAAAAATTGCAGGGCAGGAGTCGGTGGGTGGGGACAGGACAGATCCAGGGTGGCAGTGTGCTGGTGGCTTTCTAGGCAAGGTGGTGGGAAGGGGTAGAGGTGGAGTATGGGGCTAGGTGGAAGGGAGAAAGAAAAAGAAGATAGGGAGAAAAGTGGTGTGACAGGAGCTGGTGGGTAGGGGTGGGGCAGACTCAGGCTGGCAGTGTGGCATGGCCCATCAGGAAGGGATAGAGGTGGCACATTGGGCAGAAGGGTGAGGGGTGAGAAAGTATGTTTCTCTGGTTACCGGATGCTCGTCTTCTGTTGGTAGCTCCTTGAAATTGCCTTCCTGTACTCCTTGTCTGGGATTGTTGCTGGCTATGTTCCAAGATGGCAATGCTGTGCCATGTTAGTTGGGAGGGGACCTCTGCTTTGTATCTGTCCTTGTTCTCTGTTTTCCTTTGGTTTCTTCTCCCATTTGGTGTTTGATCGTTAGTTCTTTACCCCTTCATTTGATGCTTAGGGTTTTGGGGCTGACATTTTTAGCTGTTTTACTTAGTTTTTTGAGTCTTTGCCACAGAGGGATTGCATGATATGTCTGTCTTGGGTACCATGTTGGCTCCACCTACTCCCCCTTTTATTGTTTTGATGTTGTTGTCATTTACAGATTGACTTCTCTGTTTCCCTGTTTAAAGTCTTATAGCTTTGTTCTATTATTGAGAGGCTGGTATCTGGATGATGCTGTCCTGAGTCCTAGACTCCAGTTGTTTTCCTTTAGTTTCTTTTTTGCTCTAGTTCTTTATCCCTTCATTTGATTCTTAGGGTTCCAGGATTGAAGCTTGTATCTGTTATGCTTAGTTTTTCAGAGGGACAGCAGGATGAGTTTGTCTAGGGTGCCGTGTTGGCTCCGCCTTCACCATGCTCTTTAGTGAATAAAGGGCTAAGCTGGAATATTGGGGGTTGGGAAAAGGATGGAGCGAGGTCTCCAAATCTGGGACAGTTCACATCAGACCCTTTGGTGACAAGAGGATAGATAGGATAATATCTTGGGATCCCCTTCGGCCGGGGGCACCATGAGTCAAGTGGGAAGCCCTGGAGAGAGAGGAGGAAATGGCTTCTCAAAGAACATGAATGGGGCTTCCAAATTAAGATGGCATCTAGCTGTGATTTGCCTCTCTCCCTCACAACCCTGCTCTGGCAATACTTATGGAAATGCTGCCACTTCTCAATACCATGGATTCTAGATTTTAACTACAGTCTGTGAAAAAAATAACACAGTCAATCTGAATACCAGAAATGGTTTTGGTTACATTTTCTGACAGGAATGAAATAATAAAGTTAATATAAAATGGTAGTTAAAAATTCCAAACCCTTGAAAAATAAAAATAAAAACACCTCCTATATCTTTTAAGTCCAAGAGGATATATAATTATGCAGCATAATTATATACATTATGTATAATTTGAACTGTAATTATATATTATTTGAAAATAAGGATGATAAGAACGCTGTATTAAAAACTTAGAGAAAATGGTCAAAGGTATGTTCAAAGGAAAGTTAAAACTTATAATATTTTTAATTTAAACAAGAGAGAATCAAAAGAAATTAAGCATTAAAATAAAATTCAAGATTAATCCAAATAAATCAAGGGGAAGGAAATAGTAAAGATAAAATCAGAAATTAATTAGAAATCAGTGAAAAATAGAATTGATACATAAACCCGAGAGCTAGCTTTTAACAGTGACAATAAAGTAAACAAGCTTCTGGCAATTATAAATTAGAAAAAGAGAAAGCAGAAATGCATAAAATTAAGACTGAGATAAAAGGAATTAAGCATAGACACTGAGGAGATTATACATTCTAAGAAAATATTATAGACAATTGAATTCTAATATATTTGAAATTGTGTATGATACGCAAATATGAATTACCAGAAATGAACAAAGAAGTAGATCAATTGAGATTTCTTCATTCAGAGACACTGTTGCTTAGTGTGTAAGAGGATATATTTCAGATTCAGCCTGACCTTGTACTATTGGTTATTATGTGACCTCTTTCAGCCTCAGTTTCCTCATCCATAAAATGGGGAGAGTAATTTCCCTCTTATAGTGTTTTTTTAAAGATCATATTAAATGATGCACATGAAATACTTAGCACAGTGCTGGCCCATCATAATTGTTTACTACGTGGTAGCCATGGACCATTGAGCAGAAATTGGAAATAGGTCATCAAGTACTTTGGGTCCATATGGACTTAGAAATTCATTCCTTCATGTACTTTTCTGAATGTATGTTATACCTCAATTTAAAAAATAATTTAAGTATATTCCTTCCAACTTTTAGGCATTGTTATCTTTGAAGTAATACGAACATAGAGAAAATATGTTTCCATTTGTCACACAGTGATAAAGATAGATGCAACAATCTAAATAAAAGAATGGCAAATTAGATCCATTCATATATGAAAAGAATGATATGCCATGATAAAGTAGGGTTTATTTTGGAAATGCTGGTGATCATCAGTATGTTAGACACTTTATACAGATTAGATTAATTAGTGATCACAGAACCTATGAGTTATTATTATCATTTTGTAGATAAAGTGAAGCAGAGAAGGTTTGATAAGTTAGTCAAGGCCAAGGTAAGCACAGGGCTGAAATTCGACCTACTTCAAACCTTAACAACGCATTCTACTTTATCATCCCAAATCTGATCTAATGAATGCCATAAGTGGCATTTGATAACATTCCAATCATCATTAATGAAAATTCTTCAGTTACTTAGGGTAGAAACACGTTTCTATTATACACTGAAAACTACCCCTTAACCACTCAATACCATGCCTTATGCTTGAGGTGAAATACCAGGTCATTCCCAATAATTTCTTTGATATCTATTTAAAAATTTTTGGAAGTTCTGGTCAATATAATAAGAAATAGGTCAGAAATAAAACATATAATGATTAGAAAAAAGACATTATCTTTATTTGCAAGTGATAAGGTGATCTCTACTGCTTACCCCAAAGAATTAACTGACATGCTAATAGTACTAAGATAGCCCTGTAATCAAATGTTTAAGAAATATTAAAAGTAATTTTTAAAATATACCAACAACAACCAGTTAGAAAGTATAATGGAAAACAACTCAAGTTCTCATTAGCAATGCAAATACAAAATACTAACTTTAATCAGAATTATACATGATCTATACGAAGAAAATGACAGTGATCAGTTGGGAGATATAAACAAAGACTTGAATAAATGGGAGACATACCATATTACTGGTTAAGAACACTCAATGTTATAAAGATGCCACTTCTTCCCATCCTTAATTTATGGTTTTGACTTAATTTTACTTTAAATTTTATTCATAGGGGGATGTCTTAGAATCTAATGAGGTGGTTCTGAAATTCATGTGGCTGAATAAAAAAACATCTAATAACAGGTTTTCAGGGGAGTAAAATGAGAGAAAAAACATTTACTAAATATATTCATTGATTCTAAGATTTTCAGAAGCATTAAATTTGTATCTTAGAATGGAGGGAATATGATGATCAATAAGTTCAAAACCATCATGAATCCTTAAATTAAGGCTTTTATATAGCATATTCTTTGACCCCATAAAATGCAGTAGAATATAACTGAATAATGCATGTTTTCTCTTCAGAGCCTTAATGATTCTATAAATACATGACTAAAGAAATGTATAAAGTAATTGGCTTTTTAAAGCAGGAAATGCAGCTCTTAGCACTTCATAAGAGTTATTGCAAGGGTGAGAAGGAACAGAGGACCACAAAACCATGCTGAGCTCTGAATGCTAGTGGTTGACTGGGCTTGGCCACCAGTTAAATGGGCCGTGGCAGAGCAGGTGATTAGAACCCATGCCTCAGTACAATTAAAATTTACTCTGTCATTGCCTTAGGTTGGTGTTACGGCTTGAATTATGTCCCCGTAAAATGTGTTGGAATCTTAACCCTTATTCTTGGGTATGTAATCCAGTTTGGAAATAAGGGTTTTCTTTGTTAGGTTAGTGAGGCCATAGCAACATAGGTTGTGTCCTAAACCTAATCACTTACGAGCCGTAAAAAGAACAGATGAGATACAGATTGGGGCACCTATAGGGGAAGACATGCCATGTGAGGATAGCCAAGAACCCAGGAATGCCTGGGGCTACGAGAAAGAAGGAATCAACACTGCCGAGAACCTGATACAGACTTTTAGCCTCCAGAACTGTGAGAAAATAAATTTCTGTTCTTTAAAGTCACCCTCTCGTGGTATTTGTATTACAGCAGCAAAAAAAAAAAAAAAAAACCCACTGCCATTGAGTCAATTTTGACTCATAGTGACCCTATAGGGCAGAGTAGAACTGCTCCATAGTTTCCAAGGAGCGCCTGGTTAGCAGCCGTAGCACTTAACCACTATGCCACCAGGGTCTCCATTACAGCAGCACTAGGTAACAAAGGAGGAGCCCTCGTGGTGCAGTGGTTAAGTGCTTGGCTGCTAACCTCAAGGTCAGCAGTTGGAACCCACCAGCCACTCGTGGGAGAAAGATGTCACAGTCTTCTTCCATGAAGATTGTAGCCTTGGGAACCCTATGGGGCAGTTCTACTCTGTCCTATAGGGTTGCTATGAATCAGAACAGACTGGATGGCAACAGGTTTGGTTTTTGGTTTTGGTTTAGGTAACTAATACAGTTGGGTTCCACACAAGCAAAGCCTGAGACAGAATTTTTGTGCAAATGATTAGGTTGAAGGAACCATATAAAGAGGTGATAAAAGCAGGATAGAGGAGGGGAACGAGTTAACAATGCCCTTTCACTTGAAGTCTAGCCTATACCTGGTGCCACAGGAAGCCCACACAAGCATGAATCTAGGAGCCTGGAGTTTTCCTGCCTTGAGGCAATGGAACTGGGCTTTTATAAAACTCCTTTGTGGTCCACCTTTGGCTGCAAGGCCTTGGAAGGGGCCAAAACCTTCCAGGCATCTCAGGTGGGGACACCTGTGAGTCATTAGTGACTAATACTCAAAGCAGCTTGGGGATGGGAAGTGCAGCCAGGTAAGAGTGGTCTGGGCAGGGCACCCGGGCACTTACTGCAGTCACAGAGCAGTCAAGACCAGGAATGATAAAATGAGACACGCCAAATATCTACTATAGAAAGGAAAATGGCTAGAAGAAAACATCAAAATCTTGATAGACATTATTTCTTGGTGATGGTGATTTTTATACTTTAAAAATCATGCCATATTACATAAAATAGGTGCATGCATTACTTTTAGAACAGAAAAGAAAATAGCAACGGCTCTGGGCAGTGGATTTGACCAGATGAACCTGGGGTAAGGTCTTGTTTTGCCACTATCTAAAATACGCCGTTGAGATGGTTACTTAGCTTGTCTGCACCTCAGCTTTCTCATATGTAAAATGGGTGTGATGCACAATAGTAGACATTGCTGTTGGTCTGATCAGACTCTGTGCCCCCTTTTTCTGTGATGCGACATTTGCCGTTTGCTTTGTAGAACCACTCCTGGCTTACTCCACGTGGTTCTGTTGAGAATCACAGTAGCTCAGATAATCCCACAGTCGGAATTTCTCTCCAGATTTATTCCTTCCAGAGAGTAAGTTCATTCTCTTTTCCTTGAGTCACCTGTGCTGAGACTGTGATGCAGGACCTCCCAGCAGCTGTCTGATCTGCTACATGGAGAAAAAAGCAAAGCTGAGCCTTCTGGTGGCCAAGTCCCAGTTTCCAACCCTGGCTCTTCCAGTCTGTGTCTCTGTGGCTTTTATGCCAGTGAAGCCTTTTTTTTCTTGAGGTGGTTTGTGTTGGGTTCTTGTGACTTGCGACTGAGAGAGCCCAACTAACACAAGGTCTGTTGCTAGGATAATTGTTAATGTCACGCCCCTCATCTGAAACACCTGCTGCTCACTAACTCCAGCCCCTGATGCTCCTCTAGCCCTTAGAGATCTTCACTCTCATGCTTTCCACCGCACAGTTTAGCCTTTGCCTCATTGCATGTCACAGGCTGTTAGATCTGAGCAGCCCACTGTGTCGCCTACAACAACACATGGCTCATTGGAGCAGTACTAGCTGCTATTGAGTTGATTCCACTCCTGGTGACCCCATGTGTCTCAGAATAGAACTATGCTCCACAGGGCTTTCAATGGCTGATTTTTCAGGAGCAGATCACTAGGCTTTTCTTCTGAGATGCCTCCAGGTGGACTCAAACCTTCAATCTTTGGGTTAGCAGCTGAGCTCATTAATTGTTTGCACCACTTAGGGACTCACAGGTATTCAAAATCATAAAAAGCAGAACTTAAAGATGCCTTGGAAATCAGCATGCCAAGGAAAGAAAAGGAGAAAGAAGGAAAAGAGAGAAGGAAAGGAGACAGAGTGAGAGAAATTATCAGGTCTGTAAGATGGAGAAGCTGAGGTCCAGATTCATGCAGCAACTTGTCCAGGTCGGAGACATGACCAGAGCCAAGCTCCCCCTCCCAGTCCAATGCTCTTGACCCTCTGCACCACCCAAGACAAAATGAAAAACCACATCAACAGGAGGGTTATTTACCTCTCAGTGGAGTTGTAGAGCTGGTTGACAAGATAGAAGATGCAGGAGAGTTTCTTGCTGCCGCTGTTGTATGGTTATTTTTTACTTTTTGTTTTCTAATTTAGGCCCCAATTTCCTGCCTAATGGTGCAATTAGAATCACTGAAGCTCAAGTGTAAACTGAAACCCATCTCATTAGATACAACTGAGAATCCAGGTGAGGTAAAGGAGAGATCGGCCAGCCTGTAACTCTAATTGTCAAAGCAGAACAGCTTCTACTGTTGAATCAAGCCCAAGGTGATGTCCTGAGGAGGTGGCAGGGCCCTGGTGTTACTTCCTTAGCACACGGAGAGCAGCTCGCCAGGTCCATAAAACCCAGCATCAATTCCCAAAAGTTAACTGTGGAGAGGGTTCAGTACTGAAGACTTCTAGTCTGTTGGTAAATGGGAGTCCTCACCTGAAAATCGAGAGAACATCTGTCCCTGCCAGAGCAGACTACTCCCTGAGGTCATCTGAAACCCATTTCCAGTAATTCCCCGAGACTCCATATTACTTCCCTACAAGGATCCCTTAAAAATACCCGGGCATGAGCTTGTTGACTTACTACCCTGGCGGGGGGCGGGGGGCGGGGGGCGGGGGGCGGGGGGCGGGGGGCGGGGGGGTGGATAGAAGAGGAGGTGGAGGTGGGGGTGGGGAAGGATACAAACCAAAAAGACCTATTGGAGGAAGTGGCAAAAAACTTGTTTGAACCCTGGAACAAGTGCATCGTGTAGGGGAAAGGTCATGGCCTTTGGAATCCCACAGAGTGGGGTTGCAGTGGTGATGGTGGTGGTGGGGTCCCTCCTGTGTGACCTCTAACAAATCACTTAACCTCTCTGAGCCTGTTGTTTTTGTACTATAAAAATATGAAGAATAGTGTTCTAGGGAATGGCGTGTTCTGCAACTTGACAACTCAGAAATGCTGGACTTTGCTGCTTCTTAGACTCTGGCCCTCATGTTCGGTGGGAACAAAGACCCTGATAAAGACAAGCAAGTTCAGCCCAAATCAGAACAACTGCAGAGGTGTACAGATAATCGGCATCCACCCCTGCACAGGCGGCCCCCCTTCATCTTTTCTTCTGAAGCCCCTCAGCACTCTCCCATCCTTTCCCAGCTCCCAGTTCTTCTTTACTAGAAATCAAAGCTGGCCCTATCATCTATGTAACCCCTCTTCCTGCTTGTCCTGTGACCTCTTTATTTCAATCTGGCTGGCAGGGAGCCTATTACTCACTGTCCTTAAGGACCTGCCAATTTCTTTGCCCTCTTCCCCTCCTTTCTTTAATGTCTCCTGGAGGTTCAAATGGAGTCCCTGGGTGGTGTGAATGGTTAGAGCTCAGCTACTAACTGAAAGATTGAAGTTCTAGTCCACCTAGAGATGCCCCAGGAGAAAGGCCTGGTGAACTGCTTCTGAAAAATCAGCGATTGACAAACTCTGTGGAACACAGTTCTACTCTGATATACATGGGGTCGCCATGAGTCAGAATTAACTTGATGACAGCTGGTTTTTGGAAGTTAAGTGCTTTGTGTATAACTCTTAAGGAATGTATCAAACAACACACACACACACGCACACACACAATATAAAGACAGTATAGCATATCCATGAACTCACCACCTAGGTATGCACATTTTGACAGTGTTACTTCAGGACATCTTTTAAAAGAAGCAACATCGCAGATCCAGCTATCCTCCTCCTCCTCCCTTCCTCCTTCCACCCTCAGAGGAACCAGAACCTTGAAGTTAGTCTATCATTTCCTCTTGTGTGTTAGTACTTCTAGTCATATGTATGATTCTATCAACAATATAAACCACTGTTATTTGTGTTTCAAAAATTCACATATTTAGTATCACACTGTACATATCAATTGCAACTGGCTTTTTTTTTCACACAACATTGTGTTTTTCAGATTTATTCATTTTGATTCATATAAGCTAGCTTTCTTTTTTTTACTCTAAGTATATGCATAAACCACAATGTATCCATTCTCCTGAGAAATATTTAGGTTGCTTCCACTTTTTTCCACTTTAGTATAGAAGTTGCAACAGTCAACACTGACCGTCTCCGTGGGCACCGCTGAGAGCTTGGCTCCTGGTTAGATATCTAGATGCAGAATTGCTGAACTGCACGGCGTGGGTATCGTCAATGTACTAAGTGTTGCCAGACTGTTCTCCAAAGGGGTGGAATCCGTTTACACTCCCATGAGCAACGCTTGACGTTATCAAAATTTTAAAATTTACAACACTGCTGGGCATCAAATCCTTTTTCCTTTTAAGACTTGCTTTCCTCTGTTCACTAAAGGTTGCATTTCCTTTTATGCTTATTACTATTTGGGTTTCTGCTTCTTTGACTTGATTATTCATATCCTTTGCCTAGTTTTATATTATCTATTTTTTTCTTATTGATTCTAGATTCTAGTTACCAGTTACATGGGTTGTAAATATGTTCACCAGGCTTTTAACTTTGCTTATAACTAGTTTCTTTTTGCATTTTGTTTTAGAATTGTATTTTTTGGAAGAATTTTTCTATTTGTCGTGTTCGTAATGACTTTTTACTCTTACTAATGATTTTTACCTTAAGGAATATTTCATCTGATAACCATATAGCCACACTAGCTTTCTTTTCCTTAGCAACTGCTAGGGGTATCTTTTTCCATCCTTTTATTTTCAACGTTTCTGTGTCTTGTGTTTTAGGTATATCACTTAAACATCTTACAACTGGGTTATTTTTAAATCCCACTGGGGAGTCTCTGAATTTGAACTCCCTTGTTTCGTGTTTGAAAACTTATTGTCCTTCCTGATACATTTTTATTTCTGTCTTCTTGTGCCTTCAATTTACTGTGCATCTTTTTTTTTTTTTTGCATTCTTGTTTTCTCCTTTCCCTCTTTATTTGTCTTTATTACTCTCACCCCATTTTTTGTAGCTCTCCTTGATTTTTATCCTTTTAGTGGTTACGCTTAAATACTTAATATCTGCTGCTGGCTTAACAGTAAGACTAAAGGTAATCAAAAGTTCCACTTTCCTCCCATATGATGCAAAGCTTCAGAAATGCTTTGTTCTCATCAGCCCTCCCATCTTGCACGTAATTATTCTCTACAATATTAGTTTACATTTTTAATACTTTCAGCATTTTCATCACCGTCATCATCTTTACTCTGATGATTTTATACATCCGTTGTTTAGATTTACTCACGTGCTTACCTATTTCTTTTTTCATTCTTGCTTCTTGCGTTCACTTTCTTCCTTTTTTGTCATAATAGTGCTTTTCCTTAATTGAATCTTTTCTTTCAGTGGAACATTCCCCTCATGGCTGTTAAAGTCTTAGCCCCCAGTGCCTAGGACCCGTTTTGTAGCCCTTCCCCTGGTCCCCACCCTTTCCTGGCTGGCTTAGGATCACCTCTCTTACTTACCACTCTGGTTTGTAGTTCTCTCTTAAATTCTGACATCTGAAGAGTCTCCTTTCTTTTAAACTCGGCTGTCTATTTAAAATACTTGTATGTTCTCTGTTTGTGGGGGTAGAGAAGTGTTTAATGGACTCAGCAGAACAGTTCTGGTGACATTCGGCAATGTTTTAGAGTCTTTACATCAAATGAAACAGAAAAAACAAAAGTGTAAAGAATGAAAGCTCCATTTCAGGTTCGTAGAACATATCGATGACTTTCTTCCAATATTTATGTCACCATAAAATGTATACATATAAATTACAAAGTTTTAAATACTTATTCTTTCTGATTATGAATGGTTGTATCAATCTATTCAATTTCATTTTTTCATGCTTTTCAAATTACAGAACACATGCTGGTTATGCAAGGGAAAAACTAATTATCCTCCTGTCACTCTCCAAGTCCCTGCCAAGATAACCAGTGTTGTCAGCCTGGTGAATGTCCCTTCTTGCTGTTTTCCTTCTAAGAAGATATATACAAACATATTTACACAAATATAGGCATGTATTTGTTTTTACATCTGTTTGTTTAGCTTAAATGGAATCTGCAACCTGCTTTATTGAATTAAGAGAATTTTGTTGTCCAGAATTCCTTAGAGTTCGTAGCTTTGAAAAAGGGCTTCAAACTGGTTCGTTCTGGTTAGAACGTCTGCTGAGAATTTGCAGGTATAACAAGTTCCCAGGCAATGCTAATGCTGCTGATTAGGAACCAATTCTGAGAACCCCTAGTAGAGCAGTGGTTCTGAAAATTTATCATACATAAGAACCACCTTCGGATCTTATTAAAATGTAGGTTCTGATTCAGTATATCTGGGGTGGAAATACACTTCTCAGTAGGGGTTCTAACTGGACCGGACTTGTCTGAAGCCCTGGTTTGAGAGTTGTCAGATGGACTTAGTCTACCATTTAGCAGAACCCCAAGTCACCCATTTGCTTCCCATTTTTATGGATTCCAAATTGGTTGCCAACTCTCTGGTCTCCAACCTTACACTTGAGGTTTAGCACTGTTTTTTAGATTACTGTATTTTTATGCAAATAATACATGCCTTCTACGATTATTGCTAGCCGTGCCTCTCCTCTGCCCCACAAGATATTTTCATAAGCACTGTTATGCCAATTTTTTTTTTTTTTTTTTACATAGCAGTGCTTACAAAAATACCTTGTGGGAGGGAGGGCAAACAAAATGTTGGCAAACAAATGCGTTATTTGTGTAAAAATACAGTAGTCCTTTATTCCACCAAAATTCAGGTTCCCATGCAAAAACAAGACAAAAGAAAACTGGATTAGCAGAAAGGGTCTGAAGCTTCATTTGGCCACTACAGGATCAACATGAATCCAAGGGTCACTAGGCTGCAGGTGACACTAGGCCTGGAACAAATAATTTTGAAGACAGACGGCCTGGCTAAACTTTGATTGCTGTGGGTAAAGACAGACCCAGGGCCTGTTTGTCCAAGAATAATCTAGGACAGTGAAGTTTAACTCTGACTGAACATCAAAAATCGCTTGGAAAATTTTTCTGATTTAATTTGTCTGGACTGAGGCCTGAGCGTTGGCATGAATTGATTCTAATGTTTAGCCAGTATCAAGACAGAATAAGACCAAGGATAGCATGCTGTGACTCACCATCAGAGGCTGTTTGTTTGGGACCACTGGCTCTCAACCCAGTTCTTAGAGGCATCTAGACTCAGCCATGGTGTGATGAAAAAGCTCTGAACGTACAGTAAGAAGACCTAGAGTCTAGCCCCATTTTTGTCACTTATTTGTTGTATGACCTTCAACAAAACATTTCCTCCTCTGAATCTCTGTTTTCTCATCTGTAAACATGGAGTTTTAGGATCTGCGTTTCACACGGTGATTGTTATGATCAAAACATAAAATGTTCTTGCAAGTATTTTTTTGTGGATTTCAAGGCTGTATAGAAATGTTGAGCATGAAGTCACTTCTAGGTCTAAGATTTTCTGTTTCTCTAAAGAAGCCATTGACCTTTTCTATCATGTGGACCAGTGAATCCAGTAAAAAAAAAAAAAAAAAAGTGCTAAATATCACTGTGAATGTTTTGATTTTCTGAAATGCCTCCATCAAAAGCTCTCAGAGGCCAGTAATTTTGGCCAGATTTAGCAAAGTGACTTAAATAATGAAGGTAATTATTCAGATCACTCTGGTCTGTGGATTATTTCCCCCAGAAATATCCAAATAATTTAGCTCAATATCAATTTCGATTAAAATTATCTACATTGTTGGTGCAAGGTCCACTCTTCTGTCTTCTAATGTAAATGAGGAGCTTCTAAAAAAAGAATTCAGACCTTTGAATGAGGGTTTGTAAATGGTCTGAGTAAACTTGCCTTTGTAAATGGTTTAGTCTCATAGTCAAACTGTTTAAATATCATGACAGAGAGTAAAAAATCCCTGAAAATTTAAATATCATTGTGAGAAGGCTGTATTTTGACATACCATGTAATTTTAACACACCAAATATTTTTTAGAGCAACAATTACATTCTTCACTGGGGCATAAGATCCCGAGTGTGTGTGGATATTTTTCAAGAGGTTGTTGCCATAGCATTTGGATCATGTGATTAGACAACATCCAAACAGGTGGTCCTTTCAGAGCTGGAAATTGTCCAGCATTATCAACATCACCTCAACTGGAAGGAAATTGCCAAAAATGAAGTCTGACCTTTTCTGTGTTCTTATAAAAGACATTTCACCCTTGGCCCTCTTTATCTATGTAAAATTTTCCCACTATTCTCTTAAAAAATGAAAAGGACTCAACAGAAATTTTGTATTTCTCTTCTGGTACAAATTGACTCACAGTTGTAAATCAGCCTCAAGATAAGTGAACAAAACCATCAGTTCATCACTGTCTTAAGAGATGGTCAGTGTATTAGTTTCGTAGGGCTGCTGTAAAAGCAAAACAAAATACCACTAGCTGGGTGGATTTAAACAACAGAAGTTTATTGTCTGAGTTCTGGAAACTGACAGTCCAAATTAGGGAGTTGGCATGTTTACTCCATCTGAAGGCTCTGAGAGAGAAACTGTTCCATGCCTCTCTCCTAGCTCTCAGTTGGCTCCCAGCAACCCTTGGCGCTCTTTGGCTTATGGATGCCTCTTCACATGGCCATCTTCACATCTGTGTGTCTACTCCTGCTTTATAAGGACTCCAGTCATACTGGATTAGGACTCATCCTAATCAGTATGACCTCATTTTAATTGATAACATCTTCAAAGACCCTATTTTCAAGTAAGGTCATATTCATAGGTTCTGGGGATTAATCTTCAACATATCAATTTGGGGGACACAATTCAATCCAAAACTGTCAGGTATGCAGCATAAGGAAATCGATCTATTTCTTCCTCTTGTCAACACTATGGCTCTGAAGGAAGGAGTGAGCTATTGAAGAGACTGAATTTTGGCTAGTGAGTTTGTGCATGGCCCTGTTCTTTCCTTAGCTGAACTTGAACGACATGAAAGACCTACAGCTCCTTTCTCTTTAGTCATCCAGAAAACATCATAATGCCATTTTTCTCTCTCTTTATCTGTATATGTGCCATCGGCTAGGAAGGAAACGAGCATTTTTTTGAGCCACTAGTATGTGCCACTCATCCACATTGAGCCAGGGGGTTTATGTAGATTATCTCAATTAATCATCACAAACTTTCTTTAAAGTAGATGTTATCATGCCCATTTCACTGATGACAGACTGAGGTTTTGAGAGGTTATGTAACTTGACAAAGGCCACCTGGCCTGATAACCAGAGGATTGGGGTATATATGACTCCAAATCCCTGTTTTGTTCCCTATACGAGGTAAGGAGGGTATATTTTCTGAACCAAAAATACCAATGTTAGATTTTCATTTGGCAAAAAGGGTATAAGATATTTGTAATTGTGGCTTTCCTAGCAATCCAGAAAGTAGATGAGGTATGTTTCAGCTCTGGCTTCATTTCCCACTCTTTGTCTTTCTCAACTGCTATTGGCTAGGTCAAAGATGGGTCCCACCTGTAAATACAGGGCAAATTTGATTGCAAAAGTTGATGTCAGTGGGAACAGCTGACTAAAAGAGCAGCAAACTCGGTAGGTGATGAGGCAGTGATATGCCCTGCTTTAGCTGGAGATTGTGGTTGTCATGAACTCACATCTGATTGATAGGATTGATCATTTTATTCATTTCATTCAATGAACATTTACCAAGCATCTACCATAAATCAGATAATATTGAAGGTACTAGAGAGTGATGAACAAGGCAGAAATCTTTACATTTATGGGGTAAAAGACAGACATAGCACTGAGGATAAAAAAGATAATATCTGTTGTCAAAGATTTTTCAATCAAGCTGGAGAATCAAACATGTGATCAGCTAGCCTGATTAGCAGGTAATGAAACTAAGTGCTAGAGGCGCAGGCAAATAGCTAGGGGAGCACAGAAGGAGATGGTGAAAGAGGGTGGTTAGTTTTGATGGTGGATATTCAGGATATTCGTTTGGGCTAGGACATTTTAACTATGCTTTAAACCACGGGAAGGTAGTGAGGGGAAGTGTTCTGAACTCTGCTACAGAATCCTGGGTACTCTTGAAAGTTGTTGTAATCCAAATATATTCCAGGGTTCCAAATGGACCAGTCTCCCATAGTATTACATTCCCAGGAGTAGTCCAAAAACCAATACGCCTACTTCTCACTTATCAACTACCTTGTTATCTAATATTTTGCATTTACAGTAGTAAAAAATCTACTATCTGACTATTCTGTGCACTAACGATGTACATTTGGCAGTGACAAACACCAAGGTACGAGGCGAGAGTAATACTGGCTGTGATGGCTATGGTTGTGTGTCAACTTGGTTATGTGTCAACTTGGCTGGGCCATGATTCTCAGTGGTTTGGAAATTATGTAATTTGGTGGTTATGTAATAATGTAGTCATCCTCCGTTTTGTGATCTGATGTGGTCATCCTCCATTTTTTCATAATGTGGATTTTTGCATAATGACCTGGTTTTTGGAACCTAACCCTGGCAATAAGTAAGGAGTGGGTATAATTAATTATAAGTGCTTCAGGTCTATAGTTAGTCTCTTAAGGAAATACCAAAGAGGAAACACATCTTTATTGCAGAGAAAAAAATCAAACATTTCTCTCTCTAGATCACCGTCTTTATTAACAACCTCCATCCAGATGGCAGCTTCTCCCACCAAACTCTCTCTTTTTCTTTCTCACCTTCCAACCATTCTGTCTCAGTTCATTTTTAAAGTATAATGTTTTGGCTTCGTTGACTTCTATTAATGTTTTCTCTCGTTGGCGTATTATTCATATTCTCCACAACAAACATGATTTTAAGGATCTTCTCAGAAAGCAAAAATCTGTTTTTCCTTAGAATCCAGAGGGAGAACAGACAATTGTGAATAGTTACATATTAATTGTAACTATGTGAATTGCTTTCTTTCACAAGGACCATCTTTTAACAGAATCCCAAGTACCTGGGAGTTTATACATAGTTGTCTTTTGAGAATTCTGTCTCTGAGGGAAGAGGCCTTAAACCTTGACATTTTGCAATAGGTGTCCCAAGTTCAGGGGCCCCGCTTACCTGATATCCCTCAGTTCTTAATCGGGGAATAAATGGCATTGTTCAACTCTTGCCTTTTATCCATTCTAGACCTCACTGGGGGCTAGAATAAAATCACTTTCTATTTCAGTGTGGGTGACACTAGCAACCACAAAAAAATAAACACAAATATTTCAGTGGCTTAGCACAGTAAAAGTTTATTTCTCTCTCACCTAAAAGTCTAATACAATGTTCTTAGTTGGCAGGTATCTTTCTCCCATGTGGTAATTCAAGGATCCAGGCTGTTAGAGGCTCTGCCATCATTAATACATATCTTCCAAGCTGATCCTCTGGGTCATTTCTATTCCAGGAAACCCAAAGTGAAAAAGAACATGGGGGGTACACAGGTGGGTTTTCATGGGCAAGTCCGGAAAGTAGCATGGCTCACATTCCATTGACAAGAACTCAGTTAAGTGGTATCTCAGACTGGGTTCCCCAGAAGCAGGCCCTGAGATGAGGATTAATGTGTAGATGACTTCTTTAGGTATTCCTAGGAGAAACCAGTAATCAAGGAGGCAGCATAGGGAAGGGGAAGATCACACAGGTGGTTGTAATTTCAGGCTAAGTCCCAGAGCTGGCCTGATCTTGTGGGGAGCGCTGGAACATAACTTACCATGTACCTTAGAATACATCCCACCTCAAAGCAAGGGGTCTTGGCCTTTATCCTACAGCTAAGGGCTGCCACAGGGAACATAAAATATCAGGCATTTAGGACTTGCTACATGTACATGTAAAAAAAAATTTTTTTTTTACATGTACAGTGCTCCATTAGACAAGGACACAATCAGAAGAAAGTTGCAAATATAAGCCCTTGGAATCAAACCCCTCTGAAACAAGAGGATGGGTGCACAGAAATAATAAAGGAATTAAAGGGGATCGGGCAAAGCATATGTCTAGACCTACCTACTTACCTATCTACATATCTATCTGAGAAAATTTGAGAACCCCTGAGGGATTCACAGACATCAGCTTGAGAAACACTTTCTTGGCATATTTCCTCTATGGGTCAGAATTGACTCAATGGCAACGGGTTTGGTTTGGTAGCTGTTCTACCAAGTTACCATATCTCTCTTGCTCGCTCTGTCTTCCTCGGCTGTTTCTCACCCTCCTCCATCCCCTCCTCTCTCCCTTTCTTCAGTGACCAAAATGCCTGCATAGTCCTTTGATCTGCATTGTCTGTCCAAACTCCCGGCAAGGCAGGCTGTGTTGCTGGCTCTAGGTTCTGCAGAGAAACAGCTTGTTTAAATCTCCAGCAAGCCTCTGTCCCATTCCGTGGGCTGGGGTGATGGATGGGGGCAATTATGTTCAGCGCTCTTTCATTAGGGCCCCACCAGCCCCAGGTACTAGCTGGCACTCTGCAGGGCTGGTTAATTACGGTGTGGAGCAGCAATGGTAAGAGCCCCACTGCCAGTGCCGGTGAAGTCAGGGGCACAACCTCAGAGGCTGAGCACTGAGACTCGGCAGCTGCCCAGGGCCAGTTCATTCCAACTGGACCTTGTTTGGCTTGGTCCATGACTGGGGTCTTGTACCTCCAGACCCACATCTTGCCCTGTCCAGGGACTTCATGTCCATGTGCAGCACCCACTGGCTTTGAGTGCCTTTCTTATAGCCGTAAGTTTGAAGTCTGGAGCCAGATTGCTTGGGTTCAGCTTCTGGGTCTGTAATTTGCTAGCTGGGTGATCTTGGGCAAGGACTTATTCTCTGTGCTTCAGTTTCCTCATGTGTAAAATGGGCACAATAACGGGACCTACTGTACAGGGGTGCTATGAGGGTCAAATGATACTATTCAGGAAAAGTACTTATCATTGTGCTTGGCACATAGTAAGAGTCCAGTAAATGTTAATTGTTATCAGGTGTGTTAGGTATATCACCTTTTTCAATCTTTAAAATAAACCTGTAAGGTCAAAAATATTGAGCCCATTTTACAATTGGAAACAGAGGGCCAACCATAAGAAATTACATGGCTAGAAAGTAAGAGAGCCAGGACTGGTATTGAAGGATTTAGACTCTAAGCTCAGTGCTCCTTTCACTGTCCTCTGCTGAGTACCTTCTGGCCACCTCATCTCTTTGACTCATGATGCTAGGATTGCCGTACTGTCTCCTTTGCCTCCAAACTTCCATTTCCACTCACTCAGTTATTGTTGCTGTTGTTAGTTGCCGCAGGAAAAAAAAAAAACTTTTTTTTTTTTTTGCTGCAGAGTTGGCTTCAATTCGTGGTGACATTATATATAACAGAATGAAATGTTGCCCGGTCCTGATCCATCTTCGTAGTCATTGGTATGTTTGAGCCCATTGTTACGGTTGTTGTGTAAACCCATCTCACTGAGGTTTCCCTCATTTTTGCTGAACCTCTACCGAATGGGATATCCTTTTCTAGTGATTGGTCTTTCCTGATGACATGTCCAAAGTAAATGAGCTGAATGAAGTCTCACCATCCTTACTTCTAAGGTGCATTCTGGTCGCATTTCTTCTAAGACTGATTTGTTCAAAGGCTACACACCAGGTGGTTATTATGTAATAGCTACTTCTGGGGAGAAGAAAAGGATAGGTAGCAGTTAATGGGGGGACTTCCACATTTTATTTTACATATTTGGCATACCTTTAATTTTTTTATGACATTGCATTTATACATGTTTTCTTTTGTTAATACAATGAGGGGGCAGGACCTAGGGTGACCTTCTCTTCCTGGGTACCCCAACTTGCCTCAATGGGTTGGGAGAGGAGTCAGAGGGGCACAAAAGAACAAGGGACCTCTCTCAAGCCTTCATGCCCTGGCCCTTTAAGGCTCTTAGTTTGGAACTGGTTCTAGCTATTTGAGCCCCAGCGGCCACCCAGACTACAGTCTAAGGTGTCAGACTAGATTCATTTATCTTCCCTTGTCTCCAGCAATTCCTTCTTTGGCCTACATTTCATGGAAGACTGCAGGAGCTGAGCTCTAGGAGAAAAAATGCTTAATGAGAAACTGGGAGGAGGGCATAGTTCTACCAGTTGGGTGGCTGGGTGATCTCAGTTCACAGGCAACAACTGCTGGATTTTAGAAAAACCAACTGATTTCTGCTTTGTTTCACTTTGGTCTCTTCTTTACCAGAGAACTGATTTTGTTGACATTGTTTTCAACATCATAGAGCTTGAAAGGGCCTCCAGTGACATGGTTAATTGACTTGGTCTTCTGGGTTGTATTCTTGAAATACTTGGGGAAATGATTTTCTGATAATACCCCAAATTAGTAAACAGGGGAAAGTCTGACCCTTTATTTCATTGTTACCAGAGTATGTATACATTTTACCAAGATAATTTTCTTCCTTGTAGGGTGTAAAAACAAAAACAAAAATCAAACCTGTTGTCGTCAAGTTGATTCTGACTCATAGTAACCCTATAGGACAGAGTAGAACTGCCCCATTGCGTTTCCAAGGAGCAGCTGGTGAATTTGAACTGCTGACCTTCTGGCTATCAGCCATAGCTCTTAACCACCGTGCCACCAGGGTTCTTTTTGTAGGGCGTAGTGGTCTGTAAAGTTTATTTTAGGAGCAGAGAGGTAGAAGAACTGAGAATAATGGCTACCTGGCCATCAATATTTTAAAGAAAGGAGGTAACAGGTGAAGGCATCTTGAAACCCATACTCAAGCGTGACTTAACCCTAGACCTTACTTCACAACTTGCCGAGCCTCTCTCCCTGTCTCTGAAGTTTTCTCTTTCCTTCTCTTTCTTACCAATTTTCCTCTCTTCTGTAACTCTCCCACTCCTTTTCCTTTATATTTCTCTCTCTCTCCTTCTCTTGGGTCTCTTCTTTTTCAACCAGGCCCTGTCCGTGTGTTGTTTGCTTTCTTCTCCTCTCCCGTCTCTCAGCCTCTTTGCTTACTTCTTCTCCTGCATAACTTCCTCCCTGTTCCATTCCTTCCCTTTCATTTTGTCCTCTACTTTAATTTGTCATAAATTGAAAATTAAATACATCTATACCCTTGCTATATTTTTGAAATAGTATTTTTCATTTTCTGTTCTGGATAAATGGAGTTCGTATTTCATTCTCTCTGAATTACAAAGAAAATTACATCCCAAGCAATACCAACCCTAAACTGATTTCTGTATGGGACTCTTGACTGATATATTGTTCTTTTTTTTGGAAGGTGGGAATCAGGGGCCCTTGATCAAGGGAGTTCCTAAAACTTCTTGGAGTGTAACAGTTTTAAATCTGATTCTGATTTAGATTTTGGTGAATTTAGTGATTACATAGTAATGACATTGAAGAAATGTAAGAGGAATCCATCTGCAGATCTGGCTTTTGCTGCTTTAGCAGCCCAACAGCTGATTCTCTTTTTCCTTAAGTATTGTTCAGGGGGCACAGCAAAGACAGAACTAGGCCTAAAAACCCAAACTAAACCCATTGCCATGGAGTCCATTCTGACTCATTGTGACCATATGGGACAGAGTAGAACTCTTCATAGGGTTTCCAAGGCTGTAATCTTTACGGAAGCAGACTGCCACATCTTTCTCCCTCAGAGTGGCTGGTGGGTTTGAACCTCCAACTTTTCGGTTAGCACCCTAGCACTTAACCACTGCACCATTAGAGTTGAGAGATATGAATTTGAACCCACAATCAGTCATTTACTAGTTGTCGAACTCTAGGCAACTCCACCTCTTTGAGGCTCAACTTCCTCATATGTAGAATGAAACCAATATAGCTATTATGTGGGCTTATAATGATCTAATAAGAAAAGTTGTATGGAATTGTGTGACTCACAGAAGGAACGTAATCAGTTGGACCAATAAGCAACATCATGATAAATGGAGACAGTATTGAAGTCATCAAGGATGTCATTTTACTTGAATCTACAATCAATGCCTATGGAAGCAGTAGTCAAGAAATCAAACGATGCACTACATTGGACAAATCTGGTGCAAAGACCTCTTTAAAGTGTTAAAAAGCAAAGATGTCACTTTGAGAACTAAGGTGCGCCTGACCCAAGCTATGGTATTTTCAGTCACCACGTATGCATGTGAAAACTGGACGATGAATTTGGAGGACTGAAGAAGTGATGCCTTTGAATTATGGTGTTGGCAAAGAATATTGACTATACCATGGACTACCAGAAGAACGAACTAATCTGTTTTGGAAGAAGTACAGCCAGAATGTCCCTTAGAAGGGAGGATAGTGAGACTTTGTCTCACTTATTTTGGATGTGTTATCAGGAGGAACCATTAAATTAGAGGTAAAGTAGAGGGTCATCAAAGAAGAGGAAGACCCTCAATGAGGTGGATTGACATAGTGTCTGCAACAATGGGCTCAAAGATACCAACAATTGTGAGGATGGCACACCACCGGACAGTGTTTCGTTCTGTTGTATATGGGGTTGCTATGAGGCAGAACCAATTGGATGGCATCTAATAAAACAAACAAAAACAAATCAATATGAGTTATTTGTCCGTCTTTCTAGGCCCTTCTGTGTCTCCCTTATTCCGTCTGGACGTGTGGAGCCACGTGGGACTTTGGAGACTTGTGGGATCAGGAGTCAGAATAAACATAAGAACTTAAAAATGAAACCATCCTGTAGAACCCAGCTTAAGTGTCACTTCCTTCAGCAAGGTGGTTTGGGTGGATCTTCTCTGCCCCAGAGCACCCTGTCCTTACCCTGACTCACTTTTCTGTGCCTGCCCTCCCCTGAGCACGGGTGGTGTCTCGTTCGGTCCTGAATCTCTAGGGCAGAACAGAGCTTACTAGAAGCCCCTAGGAAGCATGGAGGAAGCCCTGTGAGCAGAAAGTCCTGGTGCTGTCTTGAACACTTTAGGTCTTTACATGCCCCACCTCATTTCAACCTCATAACTCTGTCAGGCTGCCACTATTATTATTATCATTTTACAGACCCGGAAACTAAGTCTCAGAGGGGTTTGTAACTTGGCCACGATAAAACACCTAATAATTGGCAGAGATAGGTTTTGAACCCTGGTAATTTACCTCCAGAGCTCATGTATGTTACCAGTATCTTATATAGCAGAGAAAATGAAAGAATGAGTAAATAAATGAACAGCCTAATGTGCCACATGGCCTTTCAGAGACTACTCAGGACTGATATAATTAACTTCAGCTTCAACTTGTTCATAGTTGAAGTTGTACCACCCGCCTGAGAGATTGAACCCTTGACACTTCCCTCCTCCCTAATGAGAAATTTGATAAATACAAAGAAATCGTGCAATAGCTTTTTTCTCTTGCAACTGAGACTTTTCAGTCATAATTCTGTCCTATAGCCAGTGAATTTTGGGGAGGGGTGGGGTGAAGTGTTTTCTTAAACAGTCCAAATTAAATTCCCCAGGATAATTATCAACCAGAGTAAATTCCATAAATTTGATTTAACTGGCACCAGGAAAATGAAATAGGAAAGGAAAGCATTCCTCTTCTTAAAGTCATTGAGTGGGGTGTCTGTCTCAGAAGCAGAAGTTGGGAAAGTCAGGATAATGGAGAAGCCAGGAGTAGCTACCAGACAAACTTCACATTCAGGGTAGAAGAAAGACCTCCATTCACTGGGTTTCTTACATGTCCCGGATACTGTGCTATAAGTGTACACACATCTAATATAATGTCTGTGACAAACTTACAAGGTAGGTATTATTGGCTATTGTATCTTTTAGATATTGTTGTGTAACAAACCACCCTGCAGCTCAGTGTCTTAATAGTTTATGATAACTTACATGTCTGAATTAGCTGGAGCTTGACTGGTCCAAGCTGAACTTGACTGGGATAGCACTGCTTCTCACTGGAAGTCTGTGGGGTGGCTGATATAGCTCTGGGGACATTATTCTTCTCCTATTATCACTCAGCTAACCATGATATGTTCATTCCATGTTGATGGCACTTCTGCTCATACATCATTGGTCAAGTAAGTTGCATGGCCAGTCAAAATCAAAGGGTAGGGATGTACAGTACCCATGGTGAGGCCATAGCAAGTGTGTGAATGCAGGAAGGGTAAAGAATTGAGGGCATTGATTCAATTTACCATAATTGGTATTACGTCTGCTGTGTAGATGGGGAATCTGGGTTCAGGTGGCCCCAACAACCTTCCCCAATCACATAGCTAGTAAGGTGTACAGGAGGGATTCAAATCCAGGGTTTGGCACCAAGGGCCATGTTTTCCCTCCATAGGCTCCTGCCCTCTGATTCTTAAAGAGAATACTGTGAATTTCAACTTCAGGAGGCCATTTAGATCCTCCCTTGATACCAATTCATTGGTGCTAGCACCCCAAATTTCATCTCTCAGATGAATGAGACACTGACAAAGACTCATGTGCCTGTTTACATTGTCCATCCTTCCCACTTCACTTAAACCTTGGCCTTTACTGGATTCATTGCATGTAAAATCAAGATCAGCTGCCATCTCTGCTGCCTCTTTCCTCACTCTACTGACCTTCTACTGACAGATCCTGCCAAGTAAGCTTCCCCCTGGATCACATCCTATGCAGGATGGGGATGCCTCCTGGGGCCCATTCTAGGCTCTGCTGTGGTTCCTGGAACTGTCCAGCGTCTGGAAACAACCCACCAGGAGAGGGGCTTAGTTAATCCAGCTGTAGGCAATTAAAGACTCATGTGCGACAGGCCTCATTTGGTTCAGGCAGCTTCTGTTCTGGCTTCTCGCCTCAGATGCACTTGGGAACATGCAATGCATGGGAAACTATTAGTAACTGCAAGGGAACTCTCAGGGCTTAAAAGCATTTTGCTATGTGCCGTGTTGAAAGCAGGGCATTGGTGTGGCAATTCACAGCAACTCACAAGGGAATTCACACACAATTTTGTATGGTGCTTTGCACTTTATTGGACCCTTTTACACACACCATCTGTTCCATGGGATTGAGGCAGGGTTATCGCGTTCATCCTACAGATGATGAAACCAAGGCTCAGAAGGCATTTCTTACTCCATGGCCATAGAATGACGTTAAAGGAAGATACAGGGTCATGAACTTCTGAATTGTTCATTTTTATCCTTTTATTTGTTCTTCCCACAAATAGATTTTGATCAGCTGATCAATCTAAAGTTCTTTGGGAGCACAGAGAGGAAAAGACATGGTTATATCCCTAAGGATATTGCAATCATGCATGTGACTGTTTAGCGAGAGCAAGGTGGGTATGTAAATAAGGATAATGGAAGGCAAAAAGCACTAGCTGTGAGCTTTATCCATCCGTTCATCCATTAAACAAGTATATATTAAGTACGTACTATGTGCCAAGCATTCTGCTTGACACTAGAAATACGTTGTTGTTAGGTGCTGTGGAGTTGGTTCCGACTTGTAGTGACCCTACGTACAACAGCATTGAAACACCGCCCAGTCCTGTGCCTCAAATACAGTTGTTGCTGTGTTTGAGCCCATTGCTGCAGCCACTGTGTCAGTCCATCTCATCGAGGGTCTTCCTCTTTTTAGCCGACCCTCTACTTTACCAAGCATGATGTTCTTCTCCAGGGACTGGTCCCTCCTGATAACATGTCCAAAGTACCTGGGCAAACTTTCACTTCTAAGGTGCGTTCTGGCTGTACTTCTTCCAAGACAGATTTGTTCATTCTTCTAGAAGTAAAACAAACTGACAAATGAGTGGTAGAGTAGAAATATAAGAGCAAATAAAACAAAAATGGTCCCTGCCCGATCTAGAAAGGAGATAATATTTAAAGAAGTAAACAAACAGTGAAGCCCATAATTACAAATTGTGATAAATGCTACTGAATCAGCAAATGTGTAAAATATTGAGATGGAATAATGGAGGAAAGGGAGAATCCTATTTAGGTAAGGTGATTAGAAAACACTTTTCTGAAGATGTTCTATCTAAGCTAAGACCAGAGGCTGAGAGGTGAGCCAGTCCATGGGATGGGACAGGGGTTTTCTAGGCAGAGAAAAGGCCTAAGGCCAGAAAGAACTTAGCCTGTTGGAGGAACTGCTAAGAGGCTCCTGTGGCTGAAGATAAGTGGGGGTGGGAGGGAATGGACGAGAAATCATAGGTAGGCAAGATCCAGACCATGCTGGGCCTAGTAGGAGTTTGTCATCCTTTGTTTTAGTAGTTGCTTGTCAGAGGGAATTGCGTAAGTAGGTGGCCCTAAGTAGATGTCTTAGATTGGATGCCCCAGAAGCAGACTCTGAGACAAGAATGTCAGTGCAAGTAGTTTAGTTGAGTGGTGATTCCAGGAAGCGCTACAAGGAAATGGGCAAGTGAGACAGAGAAGGAAAGGAATTATGAGAGTTCGCTCCTGCCTGGCTTTGTGGGGCCTAGCCTTCAGCTTAGCATCGCTCTAGCATCAGTCAGTGGATTACTGTGACAAAAAAACCAAACCCATTGTCATTGAGTCGATTCTGATTCATAGCCACCCTGTAGGTGTTAATGATGACAGCAAACACCTGCAAAACCTAGGCAGGTTGGGTGGCATGAGAGGCAGGAGGGAGGCTGACACCAGCAGTTAGGGTGGGTATCAGACCCTCAGTGGGACTGGTGTTAAAACAGGAGATTCAGCACGCAGCTGCTGTTGGAAGCTGGGGCTCAGTGGACAGAGCATAGAACACCCCTCAGAGTTACTCTAACTGAAAGGAAAAGGAGCTGGGATATTTATCCACCAGTTACCATCACTCATTGGTTGAAGGTTGCTCCTGGGGCGGGAGGCATGACTCTGACTTTTCCAGCCTGCCCAGTGGGCCAAGTAAACTCTGGTGGCCAGAGAAAGCCCACAGGCAAAGAGTCACCAGGGTTTTCAGTGGGGAGTCAGGATTTGTGTGCATGGGAATTGGGAGTACCAAGGGACTACTGGTGGGGCACTCACTGTGTCTGCTACAGTGGGCATCCACTATTGATAGCTGCTGTCGAACTGGCCCTGACTCACGGTGGCCTCATGCACAATGGAACAAAACACTGCCCAGTCCTGTGCCATCTCCATGATCAAGTGTGGATTGGACCATTGGACCATTTTTTTGGAAGTAGATTGCCAGGCCTTTTTTCCTAGTCTGTCTTAGTCTGGAAGCACCACTGAAACCTGTTTAGCATCATAGCAACATTCAAGCCTCCACTGACAGATGGAGGGGGCGTGCATGAGAAGCATTGCCTGGGAATCAAACCCAGGTCTCCTGCATGGAAGGTAAGAATTCTGCCACCAGTGCCCCCTCGGCGTCCACTACTCCTTCTCTAAGCCACGTGTGTGTGTGCTGGGGATGGGGAAGCAGAGACAAAGAAAGGAGGAGATGCAAAAATAATTGGCAGAAGGGAGAAGGCATACTCCACCCATGGGGGACACTCTCCTCAGAGACAACACTGGGGAGAAGCTGGCCCAGGGTCTTGCTTGAAGCCAGAGGAGCAGTCATATCCAGAGGGTCATGTACCCCTTTCATGGGTACAGGCTTTTCCTCTCAGCCTCTTCTTGGGAGCGTTCACTAGGGGTCTGTCCTCTGGGAGGCTGAGGGGAGAGCCTCTAAGCTTTGTTTTTAGTGATAAGACCCTTCTCCTCTGGCTTAACCCCTAATATGCTGTGGGGTGCCCGCTTCTGGAACTTACACCTTTAATCCCTAGACATACCCTTTGCCTCTTAGCAGCAACCAAAGCCTGGGGAAAGGACGGGGTAGAGCTCACATTCTAATGAAGTAGAAGCATTCAAAATAAGATAAGTGTGTTCTCTACAGATTCCTATGTAATTAATGAGGAAAATCACACACTGTCTTCATTTGGCTATATGGGTAATAAAACCCAACATTACTGAATTTGTTTCTATGGCTTGTGAAAGGCTAGATAAGAAATTATCTCATTTTTTCCCAGAGAGGAAAACATTAGACCCATTTAACAGATGAAGGAGTTGGGGATTGGGGAACGTCACATGCCTTGCCCCAAGGCACACAGGTAGTGAATGGCAGAGACACTCTGTGAGGGCTTTCTCCTGGTGACAGAGTCAGCTCTTTAAGGGACACCTCAACATTTTTGCTTTGCAAATAACATCCCATTCACTACAATATGATTTATAACAGGGAATATTGAAATATAAAGATAGCAGTTTAACACAGTTGTACTGTAGGTTGGGGGCTGGCAAACATTTTCTGTAAAAGGCCAGACAGTAAATATTTTAGGCTTTGTGGTCATACTGTCTCTATGACAACTAGTTAAATTGGCCATCGTAGTGCAAAAGCAATCATAGGCAATATGTAAATGAATGAGTGTGGCCATGTTCCAATAAAACTTTATTTGCAAAATCAAGAGGAGGGCCGGATTTGGCCTCAGGTGGTAGTTTGCTGACCCCTGTTGAAGTGAAGACATTAAAACCAAACCAAACCAGTTGCGATCAAGTTGGCTCCAACTCATGGCGGTCTCCTGTGTGTCAGTAGAACTGTGTTCCATAGGGTTTTCAGTGACTGATTTTTGTAAGTAGATTGCCAGGCCTTTCTTCCGAGACATGACTAGATAAACTCGAACCTCCAACTTTTCTGTTAGCAGCCTAGTGCATTAACCATTTGCACCACCCAGGGGCTCCAGTGAAGATATTACAGAGACTGTGTTACCATTCCTGTCACTAGATGGCACCCTTCCACCAGCGAGGGGGGATGGAAGCCAGGCTACTTTATCACCAACCCAGTAAACCAAACCCAGTGCCATGGAGTCGATTCCAACTCACAGCGACCCTATAGGACAGAGTAGAACTGCCCCATAGAGTTTCCAAGGAGCACCTGGTGGATTCAAACTGCTGACCTTGTGGTTAGCAGCCGTAGCACTTAGCTACTACACCACCAGGGTTTCCACTTTATCACAGGGTAGGAAAAAACAAAACAAAACCAAAGTCATTGCCATCGAGTCCATTCCAACTCACAGAGACCCTATAAGACAAATTAAACTGCCCCACAGAGTTTTCAATGAGCAGCTGGTGGATTTGAACTGCTGACCTTTTGGTTGGCAGCCGAGCCCTTACCCACTGGTGGGGAAGGAGGGAATTATCCCAGAAATTACTGTAGGAGGGCAGGACTAGAGAAAAGAACCTGAGTATAATTCAAATGACAGAAAATGTGCATCTGTGTGCATGCACACATGCGCGTACACACACTCATCCATCCGCACATATAGAAACATTTACTGTACTCCAGGCACAGTTCAAGGCAGGGATGTGCGCCCTGATTTGTAGCATTTATGGATTTCCAGGAAACCCTGGTGGCATAGTGGTTAAGTGCTATGGCTGCCTACCAAAGGTTGGCAGTTCAAGTCCACCAGGCACTCCTTGGAAACTCTATGGGGCAGTTCTACTCTGTCCTGTAGGGTCACTGTGGGTTGGAATTGACTCAACGGCAGTGGGTTTGGTTTTGGTTTTTTTTTTATTGATTTCCATGGTTAACTACTCATATCATGGCTGATTTCAAGCTAATAACATGCCGTCAAACTGTTCGCAAACTTCCTGTCATTGAATAATAGAGTCTTTCAAAGTGCTACAAGCCATCTTCAGCACACCATGGGTTCAAGGTCTTTTATCTTCATTGTCTTCACGTTCACTTGGTAAGGCAGGTGATTAATGATGAACGGTGAAGATAATAATGACCGCTAACATTTGTTGGTCAATTACAACCTGGAGGCATTCTGCTAAGTATTTTAAACATATTGTCTCATTTTGCAGTCCCCACAACTGTATGGATACAAATATCAGCCCAACCTTGCTGATGCGGGAAGTGAGGCTTTAGAGAAGTTTAGTAATTGACTCAAGGAGATATCACCAGAATTCAGTTTTTACAATTTGATTCCTGAGGTCAAGCACATGACCAGACCATACTATGTTGCTGCTGCTGTGGTTGGGCAGGTGTAGGCATTTAAATCTTACAACTAAGAAAACAGGCTCAGCTAAGTGGAATGACTTGCCTAAGATCAGGCAGCTAGTTGCTGGTCACACTAGGACTAGAACTCAGTTTTCCATGACTCTAGTGTCTATGTTCTTTCCAAGTGCTAAGGGATGGAAGACTTAGCTGAGGTTCACCAGTTATTCCCAGAGCACGTGAGCTTGAGAAGGGATTTGAATGAGTAAAGGAGCCCAGATGAACAGGAAGGAGTGAGAAATGTATTCTCATTGAAAAAAAAAAAAAAAAAAAGCTGCTATCAAGTTGACTCTGACTTACGGCAACCCCAAGTGTGTCAGAGTAGAACTGTGCTCCATAGAGTTTTCAGTGGCTGACGTAGATTGCCAGGCCTTTCTTCTGAGGCACCTCCGGGTAGACTTGACCCTCCAACCTTTCGAGTAGTGAGCACGTTAGCTGTTTGCACCACCCCGTGACTCCAGTATCTGCCATACAGATACTATAAATGAAGTAATGGATGCTAATTGGCACACAGTTGGGGCTCTAGAAATCTTTGTTTATTCATTCATTCCCAAACACTTATGTACAGGATCTCAGTTCTTCTTCAGAGCATACTTAGTCTTATATTAAATATAGTTTCCATAAGGGTGGTTATCCTGTTTTCCATCCCACAGGAGATTAAAAGCAATGAATGAGAAGGTGTAGTGAGTTTGCAAGAGGCCCTAGCAGTGCTTCTGTGGTCTTCATGATAAGCCCAAGCTCAGGCCATGCCCGTCCAGCTCCTGTTCTACTGAACTCTTTCCAGCAGGGCTTGGCTGAGCACAAACTCTGAGTAAGCATGAAGCCAGGTTCGACCTTCCAAGCTTTGAACATAGTTAAAATAAAAAATGTCAGTTGTCTACGCGGACTCTTCACCTGGGGTATAGAAACTCTTGAACATAAGCATCAGAGAAATTGACCTCACATCTATATGGCATTTACTCTGTCGCAGGTTGGGAGCCCAGGGATATTTGTTGTTATTATTAGGTGCCCCGGAGTTCCTTCCAACTCATAGTGACCCCATGTACAACAGAACGAAACACTGCCCAGGCCTGCACCATCCTCACAATTGTTGCTGCGCTTGAGCCCATGGTTGCAGCCACTGTGTCAAGCCGTCTTGTTGAGGGTCTTCCTCTTTTTTGCTGACCCTCTGCTTTGCCAAGCATGATGGCCTTCTCCAGGGACTGATCCCTCCTGATAGCATGTCCAGAATATGTGAGATGCAGTCTCGCCCTCCTTGCTTCCAAGGAACATTCTAGTGGTACTTCTTCCAAGACATATTTGTTCATTCTTTTGGCAGTCCCTGATATGTTCGCTATTCTTCACCAACGCCACAATTCAAAGGCGTCAGCTCTTCTTCAGCCTTCCGCATTCATTGTCCAGACTTCACATGCATATGAGGTGGTTGAAACACCATGGCTTGGGTCAGGTGGACCTTAGTCCTCAAGGTGACATCTTTGCTTTTTAACACTTTAAAGACATCTCTTGCAGCCGACTCGCCCAATGCAATGCGTCTTTTGATTTCTTGACTGCTGCTTCCATGGCTGTTGATTGTGGATCCAAGTAAAATGAAATCCTTGACAGCCTCAATCTTTTCTCCATTTATCATGATGTTGCTCAGTGGTCCAGCTGTGAGGATTTTTGTTTTCTTTATGTTGAGGTGTCATCCATACTGAAGGCTGTGGTCTCTGATCTTCAAGTCCTCTTCACTTGCAGCAAGCAGCGTTGTGTTATCTGCATAACGCGGGTTGTTAATGAGTCTTGCTCCAATCCTGATGCCCTGTTCTTCAAACATCAGGGGTGTTTATGGGACAGTAAAGTCCTAAATGTCCTGGTTTCCCTTAACTGTTCATCATGGTGTGATCATCTAGGATCTCACTTGTCCTAAATCACTTGTTCAACAATCTCAGTTTTCCAGAATGCACCAAAGAAGAAAGAAACAGTACCCCTCTCTCACCACCAGCACACTCACATAAACTCACGTATGTGGCAAAATACCCCCTGCTGTCTAGTCAATTCTGACTCATAACAATTCTGTAGGACAGAGAAGAACTGCCCCATAGGGCTTCCAAGGCTGTACGCTATACAGAGGCAGACTGTCACGTCTTTCTCTGAAAGTGGCTGGTGTGTTTGAACCGCAGACCTTTTGGTTAGCAGCTGAGTGCTTTAACCACTGTGCCATCAGGGGACCTTTGTGGCAAAGTAGATATCACCAAAGTCATGGATTCCCAAAAGATCAATCAACTTACTCATTGAAGAGGACCTCAGTTCTTCCTTGGAGCACACCTTGTCTGATATTCAATATAATTTTAATGAGAATCGTTATCTGGTTTTCCATCCCAGAGGAGATTAGAAGCAATGAATGAGAAAGTGCAGTGGGTCCAAATTTCCTAAAAGCAAACTCATTGAAAGCACCGGGAAGGATCTGCTGAGTGCTGGATAGTGGAGGGAGGAGGTGACAGGGTAATTTCCGAAGTGGAATATTTGGAGCCAATAGTCCTCCACACCTTATTGGATCTGAGGGTGTCGCTGTATCTCAGCACAGCCATTCGTGCACACAGTAAGCTCATCTGAATCACCTGGAAAAGTTTAAATGGTGCTCAAGAAGGCAGGGTGTCGGTCAAGTCATTTTACAAAGATTTCTCTCCAATGTGCTTGCCTTTTTTTTTTTTTTTTAGTTGTCCCTGGAAG